>NC_064808.1:95064601-95089223 GCF_023721935.1 Panthera uncia | reverse complement strand
TCAGCCCTCAGTTTGTTCTCAGTTTTTAAGAGTCTCTTATGCTTTGGCGAGACAGAGAGAGAGAGAGAGAGAGAGAGAGAGAGAGAGAGAGAGAATATGAATGAGAGAATATCTCAAACAGGCTCCATGCTGTCAGCACAGAGCCCAACATGGGGCTCAATCCCACGAACTGTGAGATGACCTGAGCGAAAACCAAGAGTCAGATGTTTAACCGACTGAGCCACCCAGGCACCCCAGAAATAATTATTTTAAAATATTGTCTCTAGTATAAGTGATCACTGTTTCAGATGAGTTAGGAAAGAAAGAATAGATCTGTGAAAAAGTAAATCTTTTCCACTGATAACTATACAGTGGAAAAGCAGACACTCCCGGCATTAACCAAATGGTCAAGCTTAGCATCACTAGTGATGTCATGTGGACTTCACATATCCCCTGTTGTGATGAGAAGGGCACCTCACTTCTATGACATTCTTTCTGTAAACTCAAGCACGGTCAAAAATATGAGAATAAAATCAGCTAAACACCTTGAGGGCATGTGCTACAGAATACCTGGCCAGTAACCCTCGAAACTCTTAAGGTCACGAAAAACAAAGACTAAGAAACTATCCCACACCAGAGGAGAGTGCGGATATATGATGATAAATGTTATGTATCCTAGAGTAGATCCTGAAACAGATAAGGACATTAATGGAAGAAACAGGTGAGACCTGAATAATGTCTGGGGTTTACTTAATAGGACCATACTGATGAAGGTTTGTTACTTTTGATGGATGTACCATAGTAACATGAGGTGGTAACATTAGGAGAAAGTGAAACTGAATGAGGGGTATATGGGAACATTCTGTACTATCTTTGCAACTTTTCTGTAAATCTAAGATTCCAAAATAAAAAGTTTATTTAAAAGGTAAAGTTATATTTTCTAATTCCATTCTACACATTTATTGAATGCCTGTTAAGTGCAAGGCAGTGTGCTCACTACTGCAGGAGATAGTGTGTAAGACACTTTACCTGCTCCTGTCCCTAAGGAGTTGTTATTCTGTTGGGGACTGAGACAGCTGATGCAAAGCAGAACATGATGGAACCTGTGCTAAGTATTTTATTTTTTATTTTATTTTTTTAGGTTTTATTTACTTTGAGAGAGAGAACAGAGAAGAGTCAGAGAGAGAAGGAGAGAGTGAGAATCTCAAGCAGGTTCCACACTGCCAGTGCGGAGCCCGATGTGGGGCTCAGACTCATGAACTGAGAAATCATGATCTGAGCCAAAGTTGGAGTCTTAACAGACTGAGCCACCCAGGCGCCCCGTGAAGCCTGTGCCAAGAATTAAGATGCTTTGGGGTCTGGGGTTGGAGAGTAAGACATTAAATGAAAGCTGTTAAATATCCCGTGCCCACCCCACCCAATACATACACCAAAGAGACAGCATTTAGAATGAACTTTGGGCAGGATTTTAGTAACCACAGGCATTAGAAAGGAAATATATATCATTCCCACCAGCTTGGGCTCACGACCTGCTCTGCCAGTTACTAGCTCTATGACCTTGGGTGAGTCATTTAATATCCCTGTCTTTGTTCTTCATTTGTAAGGTAGGATTAATGATTCCTATCTCAAAGCATTGTGAGAATCACAGGAGGTATGCATGTAGTTTAGCAAAGCATCTGACACATAATAAGCTCTTAATGTGAACTATTAGAACTAGAGGGAGGCATGTATTGATGTAACACCATCAAGAGAGGTGTGGGGCCCCAGAAAGTATAGAATGTTTGGGAAAATATTGTAGTATGTGTTTAGAAGGATGAATTGGGACCATCTTGTAAGTGCTTTAATTTACAAGCTGAGGAGTTTGAACTTTTTTGGTGGTTATTGGGAAGTCTTTGAAAATCTTTGTGTAGGAGGGAGTAAAGAGATTGAGTCTGAGTTTTAAGATTAATTTGTTAGAAGTGTGAGGGGAGTATTAGAGATTCTCACATGGGCTGCTGCCCTCCCAGTCACTTGGTGAATTACATTAGTGTCCCTTTAGCTTTGAATTCTATGAAACCGGTAGTTCAAAATGCTCTGGATGATTAATGTTGTGTGATGGTAGTCTGTTACATGTAACTGGGGACCTCAAAGGCAGGACCACCAATATGCAGATACGTTTAATGTGTGTTTAGTATTATAAAAAAAAAAAGGTCATTGATATTTTCAGGGATACTGGTTCAGAACTCCTTTTGTAGGTGATGCTTTTGGTTTTGCACCCCCCCCTTTTTAAAGCAGTTTAAGCAGATAAGAGCTAAACAGTACTTTATTGACTTCCTGTGAAGCTTGTTGAAAGAAGTTCCGTTGTATCTATTTTTAAAGCTGATTACTCTGAGCAGAGGATGCTGCTATTGAGTTATAAATGTCATGTCACTATGTTCTCAGTCAGCATTCTTTGGATGACATTAGTGTTTGCATGTAAGGTTTTTGGAGTCCAGTGACTAGGAAAGCAGCATAGTTATCACTGAAATGGTACCAGTACATGAAGTACTTACAAACACTGATCATTTCACCATTCAACAGTATAATTAATTTGTCATCATCTCTGTGGAGTCCTTAGCCCACACCATGGCTAAATGTCAAAAAATGGGTTATATTGACCTCATTTGGGAGAATGTTTTACAACTTCAAAATGATACTGTATAATGTTGTGTAGCTATTTATGAATCATTGTATTAAAAGTGTTAATCACTTTGAAATTTACCCACTGGGAAATACAGGTTCATTGGGTCCACAAATACTAAAATACATTTCAGCCTAAATTATTGGGGTTTCCCCCCAGTGTTTTACTATGAAAATTTTCATTCATACAGAAACATTGAAAGAACTTTACACCAATCCTATACCTGTCCCCTAGATTCTACAAGTGACTAAATTATAAAAGGAAAGTCTTGCTTCCTTTGCTTTAAAAATCAAAGAAACTTCTTTCTGAGTCTTTGAACCATTTTCACATGAGACAGTATTTTGAAATGGCTGAGATGATTTTTGATGTTTCTGTGTTACCTTTTTAAAATGTTTTTAACACCTATTTAACATTTAATATTTATTTTTGAGAGCAAGAGCAACCAAGGGGGATAGAGCGATGGGGATAGAGGATCCTAAGTAGGCTCCGTGCTGACAGCAGAGAGCCTGATGCAGGGCTTGAACTTAGGGACTGTGAGATCATGAGCTGAGCTGAAGTCTGATGCTCAACAGACTGAGCCACCCAGGCACCCCTGTGTTATTTCTTCAGAAAGAAAATTGAGTAAAATAATTCACAGATTCTGGCATTTAGCAAGTCTCTAATGTTAGAATGTATAACAATATTTAAAAAAAATTTTTTTTTAAGTTTATTTTGAGAGAGAGAGCACAGGCAGGGAAGGGACAGAAAGAAAAGGAGAGACAGAATCCCAAGCAGGCTCTGCAACAACCTCACAGAGCCCGATGGCAGGGCTTGAACTCATGAACTATGAGATCATGAACCTGAGCTGAAATCAAGAGTCGGACACTTAACCAACTCTGCCACCCAGGCACCCCCAAATAGGTAACAATATTTAACTCACCACATTAGATTAACAGGCTCTGTGTTGACAGCAGAAAACCCAGCATGGGGCTTGAACTCACGATCCATGAGATCCCAACCTGAGCCAAAGTCGGTCACTTAACCAACTGATCCACCCACGCATCCCCTCCAGGAAATACATTTTAGATCTCTAGTCTTTTTAACTATTCTCACATATATTTTCACATACTCCTTTGTAGAAAGAATAGACAGACCATGCTTGTGAGTTACAGAATTTATTACTATCAAAATGGAGTTTTTTGGTTTTTTTTAAGGACTGTGCTTTAAGTTCATGTATTTATTTTGAGAGAGAAAGCACAAGTAGGGGAGGGGCAGATAGAAGGGAGCAAGGATCCCAAGCAGGCTCCACACTGGCAGTCCAGAGCCCTCCATGGTTTTTGAAATCACCAACTGTGAGATCATGACCTGAGCTGAAGTAGACACCTAACCAACTGGGCCACCCAGGCGCCCCCAAAATGGAGTTTCAGAAAAGTAACCCTAAGTGAGAATGTCTTTATGAATACGTTGGACTAACTGTATTGTAAGTCATCATTGTTTTCTAAAAGATCTCAATCTCTTAATACTTATTTCTGAAAAGTCCTTTTCTTCATGCAATAAATTGTTGCTATACTTGGAAGGGATGGAGCATTCTCATTAAAGCAAGAGTGGTGCCATTCTCAGTATTCCTCTTAAATGTTCATAAATTTTAACATAAAGAGTTAATTTATCTCCCCATACTATGTTCTTTTTTTCATTTCCTCTTTCTCTGCAAAGTACTTTGTGGCCATGAGTTCTAAAGATGGCTTGTTTTTCAGTATTTTGTGTGGTAAGTTCATTGGTTGGAATCGTTTGAAGAGTTTTCTGTTTATCTCGTGTTCATATAAAGGCTACTTTTCAACACTGTTCTGTTTGATTTATAGAAATGGTGATTGCAATTCGTATCAAGTTGTATTTATCTTTCTACTTTAGAAGCTAAAGCAGGAGCTATATTGCTTCTTTAATCTTTAATATAGCTATGTATTGGTGACATAGAAATCTTAGTCCCTTATTAACTGAAACTATACACAGAAAATGGAACCATTATTTTAGGCCTCAGGTACAAAGGTATGTTGGCTTGTAGAGTAGGACCTGAGTTGGGGGAAAGAGCTGACGCTGGTCTGAACTTTGAAAACAATTGACACTGTATACTGAGTCAGCATTCGATTATTATGGGGAAGTTGTGAGCTAAGAGAAGAAGAGGAGGGAAGCTAGAGGGTAGCATTTGTGGTTACTTAGGTGTAGATGTTTGGTGTCAAAGGTAATAAAAATGGGAGCACCTGGGTGGCTCAGTTGGTTGAGCATCCAACTTCGGCTCGGGTCATGATCTCATGGTTTGTGAGTTTGAGTCCCGCTTCGGGCTCTGTGCTGACAACTTGGAGCCTGGACCCTGCTTGGGATTCTCTGTCTGTCTGTCTGTCTCTCTCTCTCTCTCTCTCTCTCCCTTTCTCTCTCTCCCTTTCTCTCTCTCCCTTTCTCTCTCTCCCTTTCTCTCTCTCCCTTTCTCTCTCTCTCTGCCCCTCCCCCACTTGCTCCCTGTCTCGCTCTCAAAAATAAACATTAAAAAAAATGACTTCCTTCTTCAAATACCTCATGAGTTAAAGTAAAACCTGTATTACTTGCTACTGCTGGAACTTAAGAAAAGTTTTGTCTTCAGGGTATTTATAAAAAAAATAGAACAGTTGTGTTCCTTTGTGGCTCTTTGGAGAATTGTTAGAACATATTGTATGAATTGAAGTAACTGCTGACAGAATTTTGAAAAGTATTGCTTACCTCGTAATAAGCTAAATATCCATCACGCCTCGTTGTTCTAAGATTACATGTTTAGACGGATTCTGCTGATGAAACTCAGCCTTATACACAGCACTCAACCATAAGCCAGCGGCCTTAAAATGTTATTGAACAGAATTTCAACTCAGATCAGTTACAAAATGCTGTGACCCATGGGCTTTTATAGATATTTAATTTCCTTTTAAGAAGTATGATGCTTATGGTGCACAACTCTGGTGGTTTTCAGAAATGTAAGTTGGCTTTTTGGGGATGCATCCTTGAGTAGGAAAGTGTCTCAAATTGATTTTCAGTAACTATTTCAGTCAGCACTTTGAGCTGCTCTTAGGTGCCTGGTGCCATTACATCCTTGTGGTCAATAACTTTCCCTTTTCTTTTCTTTCTCTCTCTCTCTCTTTTTTTTTTTTTTTTTTTTGGTGGCTTCACAAATTAAAATAGCTTTCTGCTCATGATTTTGGTGTGTATATTTTATCTCTGATCCAGCATCGTGCTGGACCCTTGGTAGATCTCTCTGGAACATTCTTTGAAAAGATGCCAACACAGCTCAGTCATCCCAGACTCCCTTCTTGCCCCTGCTTCAGACTTGGCTTAGAAATCAACTCTGAAAAGAGAGGTTCCTAAGACGACCCTCTCTAAAACAGCAACTCTCCGTGACTCTCTTCTCATAGGCTGCATTGTTTTTCTTCTGAGCACTTTTCTCCCACCACCTGATGCTCTCCCATGGGAACAGGAATGCCAAAAAGCCAGATTTTGTTTTGTTCATAGCTGCATCCATCCCTAGAGCCTAGCACTAGTAGGCAGTGTTTTCTGAAGGTATAACGAAGGTTAGAAATTGTGGCAGCTGCCCAAAGCGATGTAAATACCCGTTAGAAATGGATTTAGCTCTCGTGTACATAGATAACTATAGTACAAGAGGGGTTCAGATGACATGAGAGCTGCGGTGAACGTGCTGTGGGTATTTGAGTGGTTTATTACTTCTAGCTGTCTTCTTAGGAAATGACATTTAAGCTGTGTCTTATTTCAGACTAGGGAAACTGATAAGCAGAGGCTTATAGGTGGGAAAGTGAACAAGGGTAGTATGTATGAGAAAAGATGACGTATTCAGTTTGGCTAGAACATACTCGTGAAGAAGTAAGAAATTAGAGAGGTAGCTTAGATTCAAGTCAGCGGAAAGTCTTCAAATCAAAATTGAGTTTGGGTTTTGTCCCCCTGGCAGTGTGGAAATTGTTTTTTCCCCTCCTTAAAAAGGCAGTTGTATATGTGGCAGGATTCGCCTTCACAGGAGGAGACTGAAGACTGAAGTGTGTTTTTGTTATTGTATTTAATTTTAATTCCAGTTGGTTAACGTACAGTGTAATAATGGGGTGCCTGGGTGGCTCAGTTGGTTAAGCGTCCGACTTTTGATTTCGGCTCAGGTCATGATCTTGCGGTTTCATGGGTTCGAGCCCTATGTCCATGCTGAATCTGCTTCGGATTCTCCCTCTCTCTTCCCCTCCCCCGCTTGTTTTCTCTCGGTCTCTCTCAAAATAAATTTTAAAAAACCTGTAATATTCGTTTTAAGATGTACAGTTTAGTGATTCTACACTTGCATTCATCACCCCGTGCTCATCATAAGTGCCCTCCTTAATCCCCACCATCTGTTTCACCCGTCTCCCACCCTCCTCCCCTCTGTTAACCATCAGAGTTCCCTGTAGTTAAGAGTCTGTTTCTTGGTTTGCCTATCTTATTTCCTTTACTCATATGTTTCTTAAATTACATGTATGAGTGAAATCATATGGTGTTTGTCTTTCTCTGCCTGACTTATCTCACTTAGTATTGTACTTTCTAGCTCCATGCATGTGGTTGCAAATGGGAAGCTTTCATTTTTTATAGCAGAGTAATAGTTCATTGTGTGTGTATACACACACACACACACACACACACACACACACACATCTTTATCCATCAGTTAGTGGACACTTGGGCTGCTTCCATAATTTGGCTACTATAAATAATGCTGCTATAAACATAGGGGTTCATGTATCTCTTTGAACCAGTGCTTTTGTAATTTTTGGGTAAATACCCAGTAGTGCAATTACTAGATTGTAGGATCGTTCTATTTTTACCTTTTTTTTTTTTTTTTTAAAGGCTGAGACCTAATCATAGGACTAGAGACCACTCCCCTCCTCCTCCCCCTCCCCCTAACCACATTTTTTTGGTAATGTTTATTTTTGAGAGAGAGAGACAAAGTGTGAGCAGGGGAGGGACAGAGACAGAGGAAGGCACAGAATTTGAAGCAGGCTCCAGGCTCCGGTGCTGTCAGCACAGAGCCCGAAGTGGGGCTCGAACCCACCAACCGGGAGATCATGACCTGAGCCGAAGTCGGACATCAACCGACTGAGTCACCCAGGCGTCCCTATTTTTACCTTCTTGAGGTACCACCGTATGGTTTTCCACAGTGGCTACAGCAGTTCACTTCCTACCAACTGTGCATGAGGGTTCCTTTTTCTCCCCATCCTCACCAACAATTGTTTCTTGTGTGTTGAAAGGAGCCATTCTGACAGGTGTGAGGTGATATCTCTTTGTGGTTTTCATTTGCATTGCCCTGATGTTGAGTGATGTTGAACATCTTTTCACGTGTCTGTTGGCCATCTGTGTGGAAGACTAAAGTTTGAATTGTGGAGTAGGTGGGGGAGGGTAGCAACGAACTTCAATTAAAATCATGTAGTTTAAAGGTAGAAAGACAACAGTGGTCAGCAAATTGACAAATAGGTCAGATATGGAGAATAAGGGAGGTGGAAGAAGCAGAGATAACTCTAAGCTTTATATTTATATATATATATACTTCAGAAACTCTTTATTTAAAAAATTTTTTTTTAATGTTTATTTTCGAGAGAGCACACACATGCGTTCCTGCGTGCAGGCGGGGAAGGGGCAGAGAGAGAGGGAGACAGGATCCAAAGTGGGCTCTGTGCTGAGAGTGGAGAGCCCGATGTGAGGCTTGAACCCATGAAACTGTGGTGAGATCATGACCTAAGTCGGAGCTGGATGCTTAACTGACTGAATCACCCAGGCGCCCTTCTAAGGTTTTGAATTTGTGGGAAGTAAGATGGTGTTGTCGTTACAGAGAATATGAAGACAGAACAGATTTGAGAAGGAAGATTAATTTAATTTTGAACATGTTGCTTTGAGGTGTTAGCATGTGAATGGAGAAGTATAGTTGGCAGTTGGAAAGTTACCAAATTTTAAGATTTGGGAATCGCTTGCAGAGTGGTTTCTCAAGCTTCTGATTGTGAAGGAAGAGTCAAGAGATTACACGGAGAGAGAAAAGAAAGTAGCCGAGAGCATATTCTTGGGAAATAGCTCTGTTGAGAGAATAGGAAGAAAAGCCAAAGAAAGACAAAGCCAGTAGGAGAACCAAGAGAGGACAACATGAGAGAAACCAAAGAAAGATACTTTCAGGAGGAAATAAGAGTCCTGAAAAAGCTGTTAAAACCTTGAGAGTGTGATATAATATCTTCTTGGTCATATTATACATATATTACTCTGCTGTACTGTTTAGCATAGTTTGTTTTGTTTTTTGTGTTCTTAATATTTAAGTAACCTATACCCGCAGTGTGGGACTTAAACTCACGACGCTGAGATCAAGAGTCGCATGTTTTCTGTCTGAGCCAGCCAGGCGCCCCAGCATAGTTCTTTACACATAGGAAGTTCTCAACAATTTAGCATAACCTAAGGAAATCCTGGGCTCTCACTTGTTTCTCTTTAAAGATTAACATTTGGCAGAATGTGATCTATGTTTATTGAGGTTCAGTCTACTGTGTCCCGCTGACGACTTGAAAGTAAGGTCATTGGGAATAATTGGTGCTTGGCACGTTTTCTACCAAGTTCTGTGTTGCAGAATTCTTCTGAGATATATTCGTGATATATTCTTTTTGTTTGTTTGTTTTTAAAGTTTATTTATTTTTGAGAGAGAGAGTAGGGGAGGGACAGAGAAGGAGGGAGAAACAGGATCCCAAGAGGGATTGATGCGGGACTCAATCGCACAAATTGGAAGATCATGACCAGAGTTGAAATCAAGAGTCAGATGCTAACTGCCTGAGCCACCCAGGCGCCCCTAAAAATTTTATTTTTAAGTACTCTCTATACCCAATGTGAAACTCGGAACCCACGACCCCAAGATCAAGTGTCGCATGTTTTACCAGCTGAGCCAACCAGGCACCCCATTCTGTGATACAGCCTTGATCTTTATGATTTTTGTTACAACTTTGGTAAAATAGTAAAAGTTCTAGCAAGCCATAATGGAAGGATCTCCGAGTGCCAAGAGGAGAACTGCTGATGGAACTCAGGGATTGGATAAGTGCGTGTATTCCTGTCTCACACTTGATCTATTTAGCATATGAATTATTTTCAGACTGTCTTCAAGGAATATATTATCACTTTTGTAGGTGCTTTCAGAAAACAAATAGGAAACTAGAAAGAGAATAACTTGCTACAAGTGCAAGAAGACATATCAGGAAAATGGAGCGGATTTGTTGAAAAGCTGACTGGAAAGATTTCAGTAGCATTTTGCACAAGAGTCAGGGCTAGAGAGACTTGGTTACTTTGGTGCAGCATTTTATACATTAAAGACAAAGATGGGATCTCCATTATAACATAAAGAGAAAAGTCTCTATTAAAGAGAATTTTTAGATGAGCAAATTTGATTATGAATTGACTTGAAATTTTATAAGCCACTCATGACAAGAATAGACTTTTGAATACAGAAATACCAATGACTGAGACAAAGGGAAGGTAGTGCAGACGGTAGCTGGTTTGGTGCTTAACAGTAAAGCATCTGTCTGTATCTTTTCTGTGTGACAGCACATTAAAGATAAGAAAGGTAATCTGATTACAGTATACACCTAGGGGTGCCTGGCTGGCTCAGTCGGTGGAGCATGTGACTCTTTAATTTTAGAGAGAGAGAGAGAGTGCTAGCAGAGGGGGTGGGGAATCTTAACGTGTGCGGCTCAGTCCCACGACCCTCAGATCATGACCTGAGCCAAAATCAAGAATTGGACGCTTAACCGAATGAGCCGCCCAGGTGCCCCAACACAGTGATTACATAACTCAGTACATTAAGCTGTGTGGCATCTTTATGATTCCATTCATTAAGCAGAGATTAAACAGGTTATTAGAATAAGTTCCCTGATGGTCAAAGCAAAATAGTAGCATATTCACTTAGAAATGTTTACACGGTTTGGATTTTAGCACTTCAGTTTTGGTATAGGATGAGGAGTTGTTTTGGTAAAATCTAACCTCTTTTAAGGTCTGATTTAAGTGAGAATATTTGTTAGGTCTTAGATATTTAAATTGAGAATTGTCATTTATTAATTTATTAGTAATTTATTTTTTAATTTGTGTGAGTCATATGATGATTCGTTTTAAAATCCAGAATAGCTTATACAAAGCTATTCTGATTATTTTGCTTTGTTAGCATTTCGTCTCTTTTGTGAGATTAGTAGAGGTGTTCAAGTAAGTACCTTTATTTGAGTCCTCTGTCATCTTCAAAACGTGGATTTGTTCATATTAGTGAATACTCAGAGGTATTTGGCTTGAGTTAGATTAAAAGCCTTAAAATATATTCCTGTTAAATTTTTTCTATTTACTATAGGACATCTTTTGAATGGAGGGAATGGGAGTGGATCTAGTGAGTGCCACAGTCTTTGTTATATCTGTATCTTTCATATAATGTTAGAGCAAAAACAGTTTCTGAAGCCCTGCTTTGAACACAGATAGTATCACAGAGTATTTCATATGTCAACAGCACATTTCCTTCCTCTCTCCTTTCCTAGTTTTATAATATCTCTGAATAATACTGATCAGAAAGTATATTGGAAGATGTTCTTCGTAAATGTATATTCATGTTCATATTAATTACACACCTGACATGGTTGATTTCAGTGAATTTAAAATAAAAATAACTTTATGTGTTTAATTATTGCACTTCTGATCATTTGTAGGCGAAACCTAACCAAACTGTCACTGATCTTCAGCCACATGCTGGCGGAACTAAAAGGAATCTTTCCAAGTGGACTCTTTCAAGGAGACACATTTCGGATTACGAAAGCAGACGCTGCAGAATTTTGGAGGAAAGCTTTTGGGGAAAAGTAAGTGCTCAAATAATTTGAACTATGAAAAACTAAAGCATATGTTTTGGCCTTTTGTGTATTTTTTAATTTCTTATCTAATTTTTAACTTTTTTTCCTTTTTTTTTTTTTTTTTAATGTTTATTTTATTTTGAGAGAGAGAAAGAGTGGGGGAGGAGCAGAGAGGGAGAGAGAGAAAGAATCCCAACCAGGCCTCCTGCTCAGCACGAAGCCCGACACAGGGCTTGATGTCACAAGTGATCTCACAACTGTGAGCTGAAATCAAGAGTCAGATGCTGAACCAACTGAGCCACCCAGCTGCCCCAACTTTTTTTAAGTAAACTCTAACCCCAGTGTGGAGCTCGAAATCACAACCCTGAGTCATATGGTCTTCTGACTGAGCCCCTACTTATTTTTTTATGAATGAAATAATATGGAAAAGCATAGAGAAAAATAACGAACATGAATGTACAGTAGCTTCCCCCCTCCCCCCCTTATCTGCAGTCTTACTTTCCATGGTCTCAGTTCCCTGCGGTCACCTGTGGTCCAGAAGCAGGTGATCCTCCTGATACTTCATCAGAAGGTCACTAGTAGCCTAACACTACATCACAGTGCCTACGTGATTCACCTCCCTTCATCACATCACTTAGGCATTTTATCATCTCACATCACCCACGACAAGAAGGGTATGTACCGTAAGATATTGTGAGAGAGAAAGATCATATTTCTATAACTTCCATTACAGTATATTGTTATAGTTCTATTTGAGTAGTTATTGTTCTTAATCTCTCAGTGTGCCTAATTTAGAAATTAAACTTTATCTTAGGTGTGTGTGTATAGGACGAAGCATAATACAGATAGGGTTTGGTATTACTGCGTTTGCAGACATCCACTGAGGGTTTTTGCAAAGTATCCTTTGCAGATAAGGGAGGACGTACTGTATCTGCTTCCCTGCTTTGGTGTAAATAGTTAACTTTTTTTTCTTTTTGGAGAAAATTTCGCAGATTCAATTGAGACCCGTGCTCTTTGTTTGAATATTTATTTCTTTTTCTCCCCATCCGTTCTGCTGTTAATGGACATATGTTTCACATTATTTGCTATCACAAGCCGCTGAGGTGAACAAAATTATATTCACCTTCATAGGCAGGAGCTTCTTCATAGTTCCATGCTAGGAGCAAAATAGCCAAATCAGGGGGTTTCACATCCTCTGCTTTGCCAGATATTGCCCAGTTGCTTTCCAAAGTGGTTATACTAGTTTATATCCCTGTGAGTAGTGTACATAAATTCCAGTGGCTCCACAGTCTGGCCAACACTGGTGATGTGAATTGGGTGTCATATTTTGCTTTACAGTCCTGATGACATGGGAGACTGAGCATCTTTTCACAAGTGTGACCAGTCAGGATTCTTACCCTAACTTGCCTATTCCTCTTCCTGACTTGTCCTTTTTACTACTCTTTCTCCTCTTGTAAGATACGGATTGTCTGTTAGTTACTTACATTACAAGTATCTTCTAATCCGTAGCTGGTTTTTCCACTTTCCTTATATTGTCTTTTGATGTATAGAAGTTTTAAATTCGACAGACAGATTCATGAATTAAGCTTATGCTCTTAAGTATTAATATAAATGTTCTTGTATGTCCTCTGAAACTTTGGATCAAGGAAATGAAAAGATAGAAAACAATAAAACTTTTTCATCGAATATACAGATCCTAATGTAAATTTCTTTTTAAATGCCACCTTTTTCAAAATATGTGTAAATGTAAAACATAGAATAATTAGTGATTTAAAAATCTGGGTAAAGAGGACGGGAATAAGTTTAACTTTGTTTCTTTTAACTTAATAACTACATTAGAAAAGAGTTCAAAATGCCACTTGATGTCTTAAAACTTTTCAAAGGCAATGAGCTTGTATTTTGAGAAATAGAAATCCCATAATATCTGGTGCTTGCCTTATCTGGGGTTTAATCACTTATATTAATAATTTATTCCTCATCCCTGTCAAACTCTGTCGCTCCTGTGCCATAAGCCTATTTCCTCCTGTCTCATCCTTGAGAGTGTGAGTTCCTCAAAGAACTCAGAATGTATTTCATGCTTTGAAAAAGTTATTTTGGGGGCCCCTGGGTGGCTCAGTCGGTTGAGCTTCTGACTTCGGCTCAGGTCATGATCTCGTGGTCCGTGAGTTTGAGCCCCGCGACGGTCTCTGTGCCTACAGCTCAGAGCCCGGAGCCTGCTCAGATTCTGTGTCTTCCTCTCTCTGTGCCCCTCCCCCACTTGCGCTTTGTCTCCCTCTGTCTCAAAAATAAATAAACGTTAAAAAAAATTAAAAGAAAAAGTTATTTTGGGGCGCCTAGGTGGCTCAGTTGGTTAAGTGTCCAACTCTTGGATTTTGGTTCAGGTCGTGATCTCACGGTTCGTGGGATCGAGCCCCATGTTGGACTCTGCGCTGACAGCTCAGAGTTTGCTTGCGATTCTCTCCCCTCCTCTCTCTGCCCTTCTCCCGCTCGTGCACGTGCACATGCGTGTGCAGTCTCTCTCTCTCAAAATGAATAAATATTTAAAAAAATAAAAAACTTAGTTTAAACGTAAGCTTGCTGTTAATTGAGGCCTGGCCAGAGGTTGCATTTATTATATAAAAAGAGTAATTTCCTCTCTCTTTCCATGCTTCCCTAAATGGAACAAATGTGTGAAGAAAGAGGAGAAAGGCGTTAGTTTGTGACCTTCTGCCAAAGAATAGTGGAAGAAGATGTCTCTGTTACTAATGTACACATTAGAAAGTTAAATACATCGTTTACTCCCTTTCTCTTCTCAATCCAAAATATAGCTTAGCTTCTTTAAGAGAATTGAAATTGATTTTTTTTTTTTAATTTTTTTTTTTTTAACGTTTATTTATTTTTGAGACAGAGAGAGACAGAGCACGAACGGGGGAGGGGCAGAGAGAGGGAGACACAGAATCGGAAGCAGGCTCCAGGCTCTGAGCCATCAGCCCAGAGCCCGACGCGGGGCTCAAACTCATGGACTCACAGACCGTGAGATCGTGACCTGAGCTGAAGTCGGCCGCTCAACCGACTAAGCCACCCAGGCGCCCCTGAAATTGATTTTAAGACCTTCATGTGGCTTTCTTTTCCTTGGTTATTTTAGCAATGCCCAGAATTGTCTGTTGTCTCACTCAGTGCCTTCCCTCCCACCCCCCACCCAGGACAATAGTCCCTTGGAAGAGTTTCCGACAGGCCCTTCACGAAGTGCATCCCATCAGTTCCGGGCTCGAGGCCATGGCTCTGAAATCCACTATTGATCTGACCTGCAATGATTATATTTCAGTTTTTGAATTTGACATCTTCACAAGACTCTTTCAGGTAGGATACTAAAAACAGAAAACTAACAACTAGTTGTTGCTACTTTTCTGAAGAGAGAGCTCTTTAAAAAAGTAACATTTGAAAGTCTATTGTATAAAAGTATTTTTAGTCTAGAAATTATAAGCAAAAAAAAAAAAACCCCACTGCCCTGTATTTCTATTTATTTATTTATTGGTAAAAATAACTATATGATCTGCTTTGTTCGCCTCATATTTATTATCTCCTTTTGTTAGTGAGTAGTCTTCTTTTGCATTGTCTTAATGGTTTTGGAATGTCCAGAAAATGGGTATAATGTGATCTATTTAATCAGTTTCCTGTTGCTGGACATTATGTGTTTCCAACTTTTTCTCCTATTGTATTGAAATTCTTGACTGTTAATATTGAGAGCTTCGAAAGAGCTCATTTATTTCTTTCCATAAAGATAATGTGCGTGTAGCCAAACTTGCATAAGCCTTTGTTTGCAACTTCTTAGTTGCACGTGTGGGTCCTGCTGTTTCTCTGATTTTTTTGTTTGTTGCTATTTAACCTCACTCCTGTCAGTGGAACTGCGTTAGAATGTCTTGAATTTCATTTTATGAAAAAAATCTTTCTGTAAGTGTATATTTGTTTTCTCTTAGTTTTTGTAAGCTCTTATCTCAACCGTGTTTCCCTCAGAGTGACAACATAATTCAAAATTTGTGAGAGTAAATGGAGAATTTATCATTGAGAATCAAGGTTGTTTGCCTTCTGTTTTTCATTGCTCTGAAGTTGGTTTTAGGTCTTGAGCCGAGTGGTCTGATTGAACTCTTGTTCCCTTAGCCGTGGTCCTCTTTGCTCAGGAACTGGAACAGTCTTGCTGTAACTCATCCCGGATACATGGCTTTCCTGACGTATGATGAAGTAAAAGCTCGGCTCCAGAAGTTCATTCACAAACCTGGAAGGTCAGTTCCTCGAAGCAAAGAGGTTTATCCTCCTATATCTTATTCTCTTGTGACCTTTGCCAGAAAGGAGGAAACACCATCTTGTGTTAGTCCCCCGGCGGCCACGTTTCTTTACTGGGATTGCTGTCCGTTCACCAGAGGAGTTGACGGATTCAGATCTTAGGGTTTGATAAATGCTTTCAAGCCACTTAAAAATTGAGCTTATGTGTTTCTTGCTTTTGCTCTGTAGTCATCGTGGAATCTATTATTGGTGGTCCTTTTGATTTTTGTCTCTGTCTCCGCTTCCACCCGAATACAAGTATGTAAAAGGTTCTGTTCCTCACCGTTCACAGTTACATTTTCCGGCTCAGCTGCACTCGTCTGGGTCAGTGGGCTATTGGGTACGTCACTGCTGACGGGAACATTCTCCAGACAATCCCACACAATAAACCTCTCTTCCAAGCCCTGATTGACGGCTTCAGGGAAGGCTTGTGAGTATCTACTGTTTGTCATCTGCTGGAGTCTAGGCACTTAGGGGTTGTGAAACTTGACCATCAGTGACTTTATTCCAGGGTTCTTTTGCAGTTTAAGATTCAAGGAGCGTCTTAACAGGTTATATTGTTTTGACCTCCAGGTTCTGGAGGACTTTTGTTTTTATTTAAAAGGAGTCATAGGGGTTGGCAAACTATGGCTCGAAGCTGTTGTTAGCTGTGAGGCTGGCTGTTGTGGTACAGCCCGCACCTAAGACAGGTTTTCCCTTTTCAAGTGTTACTTAAAAAACAACCAGAGAAGAATACATGACACAGACAGACTTACGTGGCTTGCAGAGCCAAAAATAGTTACCGTCTGGCCCTTTACTGAAAAAGTTGTCAGCCTCTCAGACGATAGAGCCTGGGGCATTGTGGCCTAGAGAAAGAGCTATCAGTGTTTGGGAATATCTTCTTGGAACTGTTCTGTTTTTGTTTTGTTTTGGTTTGGTTTGTTTTGAGAGAGAGAGAGAGAGAGAGAGAGAGAGAGAGAGCGCGCGCAAGTGGGGGAGAGGGGCAGAGGGAAGGAGAGAGAATCTTAAGCATGCTCCATGCTCAACGTGGAGGCCGATGTGGGGCTTGATCCCTCAACCCTGGGATCATGACCTGAGCCGAAATCAAGAGTCGGATGCTCAACCTGCTGAGCCACCCAGGCTCCCCTGTATGTTTTTTTGAAGTATTAGTAAGATACATCTTTGTACTTATGCAAAACTACCCTTTTAGAATGAGAGAATTGCTAGATAAAATTTGTCTGTCTTGGTAGCAGTTACAAATTAGCTTTAGTAAAACCCCGAGGCTGGTTACTCTTTTTACAGCTATCTGTTTCCAGATGGACGGAATCAGAATCCTGACCTGACAGGCTTGTGTGAACCAACTCCCCAAGACCACATCAAAGTGACCCAGGTGAATTTTGTTGTATGGTGTAACCATAGCTCTGGAGGCGAGCTTTTGTATGTACTTTACAGAACTGACAGTTCTATTGTATTAAGTGATTGAAACATTTACATTTATGTATTTTTATCCTTTTTTTAATGTTTATTTTTGAGAGAGACAGAGGGCAAGTGGGGGAGGGGCAGAGAGAGAGGGGGACACAGAATGTGAAACAGGCTCCAGGGTCCGAACTGTCAGCACCGCGCCCGACGTGGGGCTCGAACCCACGAACCTCAAGATCATGACCTGAGTGGAAGGCGGGTGTTTGAGCCACCCGGGCGCCCCAGAACATTTACATTTTAAACCATTGACTAGATTAGTGAATTTATGTGTGTGTGGTTTCTCTAAAGAACTTAAAATAAGACCGAGACCGAGTGCTTTTTTTCTCTCTTAACGAGAGACTATTGACCACTTTCGTACAAGCAAAATTTGTATAGAAAATAAGTCTTTAGTTTTTCTGTTGTTAGTATTTACGGTTACAATCGGTAACAGTACAGTTACAGTTCAACAAATATCTGAATGGGCTGAGTAGTCTCTTTAATTTCTTTTTAATCAAAGGAACAATATGAATTATACTGTGAGATGGGCTCCACATTCCAACTGTGTAAAATATGTGCTGAAAATGATAAGGATGTAAAAATCGAGCCCTGTGGACACCTCATGTGCACGTCCTGTCTTACGTCCTGGCAGGTATGGATCCAAAGCATGCATTTCCCCAGCTGTGTAATCACTCTGAAGAATTGGGGATTGTGTATCCTTTACAGATAAAAAGGATGACCTGGCTTGTGGGGTAGGTTTTAAATTTTTGATTTCTTTTTTCGTCTCTAGGAAATGCATTTCCCAGTGGACAGATCTTGTCAGTACTTTGAGACGTGTCTGTTACCATCTCCTGTTTCCTCCGCAGGAATCAGAAGGCCAGGGCTGTCCTTTCTGCCGATGTGAAATTAAAGGTACTGAGCCCATTGTGGTAGATCCATTTGACCCCAGAGGAAGTGGCAGCCTGCTGAGGCAAGGAGCCGAGGGAGCTCCCTCCCCAAATTATGATGACGATGACGACGAACGAGCCGATGATTCTCTCTTTATGATGAAGGAATTGGCTGGTGCCAAGGTAAGACTGCAGTGCAAGAGACTGTGACAAACTGCATGGTGAGTTGTGCTCTAAAGCGATAGATAGAGCGCCTGCTGACATCGATCTACAAGGGGTCACAGTAGCTTACGTTTACTGAGTATTTGTTATGTGAGAGATACCATGTTAAGCACTTCCCTTATTTTAACTCCTACAGTTCTATACTCATGTCTCCTCCGATAACCGAGGAGTAGATACTACTCCTCTCATTTAGCAGATGAAGAAACCAAGTCATGGCAAGGTTAAGGAATTTGCTGACAGTCACACTGCTAGTGAGTTGAACCGGGGTCTGTGGCCAGACATTCCGCCTTTAAGGCCCGTGCCCTGTGTCCTAGACTGGGCTTTACTCACGTAGCTTGTTGGAGAAAATGAGGGGAGTATAAAAAAATGGGACCCTATTTTGCTGCTGTGAGGAGAATGTGGTCTTCTTGCCTTCTTTCCTAATTAATGTCTTGGCATTAGAAGGTTAGATTGCGGGGGGGGGGGGGGGGGGGCGCGGGCGAGGCACTGTTAGTAACGAAATAAATGACAACTGGCGGTAGGAAGTATTATGTAGAAACTAAACAAACTGGAAAGGCCCTGGTAGAGAGAGAAAACATGAAGGCCGGGAAAGGATGGGATCAAATTCTGTAACATGAGTAGGTAGGGTAAAACAGATTTATTCACGAGTAAGAAGTAAGGCAGTCCTTGAAGATTTTAGCCAATATAGGGCAAACAAAAGCTTCTGATACGCTTTAGGTTCTCTAGTTTAGAGTGTTACAGATTCATGGGCAGCTTTCTTTCATATCATCCCCTTACTGCCTGGCACATAGTAGGTGCTCAATAAGTATCGAAAGAATGGGTTGATCTCTTAAATGATTGTATCCATTGTGTCTCCTCTGTGTTCTCCGTGCCACTGCCTTATTTCAGGCTGTCCTCCTTATCTCTTCTTCCTGCTTCCAGAACCGTTGGTCTACCGTGCAGACTTGACCACCTCATTCCTTTGCCTCATACTCTTACCACAGACTTCTCATTACTTAATGGGTTAAGCCATTCTCCTTTCTAGGCACTTTGCCCTTATAATCCTTTCTGCTTTACGTTTTATGGTCCAGCAAGGCCAAACCAGATGGTAAAAATCTCTCCATGCTTTTGTCTTGGTAGTTTCTATGTAATTTAGTGGAGATTTCATTTCCTAGGAAACCTTTCCAGACTGTTCCCTGCCTCCTCCACCCCTAGTTCACATGGATTTGCACACACATCTAGGTCTGGCCGGGTGTCTCTAGGACGCTGAATATGTCCGCCACAGAACTTACCACCTTGTAATATTTTATACATGTATTTCCTGGTATGTTATAAATTCCCAGAAAGCAAGAGCCATGTCTCATTTGTAATTTACTCCTCAAAATCGAGCACTTAGTAATTGTTTTGAATGTTTCGGAATTGAAACCGCTTCAGAACAGGATTGATAAATCTATCTATACTGTATCAATAATGGATAGTGGAGGAAATCTGGAGTGAGGTGTACATTTTTGGTTTTTTGAAGTGCACAGATTTTTTTTAAAGTTTTGGCCTCTTAAAACAGGCTCTTTGGTTCCATTTTAAGAGATTAATTTGGCCTCTAAAGCAGTTTTATATTTTTACATAAATTTCTGTGCGTTCATTCATGAAAATCTATTCGTAACTCCTGGAATATTAGGGAAGCTGAATAAAAGGATAAAGAGGTGAACTTTCATGGATGTCTTTATTTGAAATTAAAATTACCCCTTTATGAAATTTTATAGATGAGTAATACTGTGGAGAAATAGGCATCACATTCATTGTTGATGTGGGTACAGATTAGCCCATCTTTTTGGAGGACAATTTGACATCTATCAAAATGTGTAATGTTTAAACTAGCCATTTCAGTTTTAGCGATTTATCCTGAATGGGACACCTGGGTGGCTCAGCCGGTTGAATGTCCGACTCTTGTATTCCGCTCAGGTCGTGGGACCAAGCCCCACATTGAGCTCTTTGCTCAGTGTGGAGCCTGCTTAAGATTCTTTCTCTTTCCTTCTCCCCTGCTTACACGAGTGCTCTCTCTCTGTCTCTCAAATTAAAAAAAAAAAAAAAAAATACTCAGATAAGCACACAAAGATGTGGATGTAGTTATTCTTACGGCATTATCTGCAACAATGAAAAATCAAAATGAATTCACATGTCCAGCAGTAAGAAATTATGATACATCCATGTGCTTGTATTCTATGGCTGCTGTAACAAACGACTACAAATTTGGCAGCTGAAAACAACACAAACTATTGTTACAGTTTCCAAGAAGGTGGGAAGTGCAACACACGTGCCGTCAAGCTAAAATCAGGCTGTCAGCAGGTCTGTAGTTCTTTCTGTAGGCTCTAGGGAAAGATCCATTTCCTTTCTTATTTGGATTTGGCAGAGTGTAGTTCCTTGCCAGTTGTAGGATCAAGATCCCTGTGTCTTTGCCGGCTGTCAGCTCGTGCTCTTCCCGGCTTCCAGTGGTCAGCTGCATTCTTTGGATCCTGGACTCCTTTCCTCCTCCTCCTGCCTTATCTCTCAGAGGTTCTCTGCTTTTAAGGACTCTTGGGATTAGATGGGCCCATCCTGATAATCCAGGGTGATTCCCCCATCGCAAGATCCACACCCTTAATCATATCAGCAAAGTTCCTTTTACCAAGGAAAGTAAGGTATCCACAGTTGCTGGGTTTGAGGGTGCGCATGAGCATCTTCGGGCTGGGGGACAGGGAATCCTCATTCTGGCTACCACAGTCCACATAATGGAATCCTCTGCAGAAGGAGTTCAGTTTACATACACTTCAGTGGAAAGCTGTCTCATGTATATATCTATATATAGATTTTAAAGTTTATTTATTTTGAGAGAGAAGGAGAGAATGTGAGCATGGAAGGGGCAGAGAGAGAGAGAGAGAGAGAGAGAGAGAGAGAGAGAGAGAATCCCAAGCAGGTTCTTCGGTGTTATCACAGAGCCCCATACAAGGCTCCATCCCGTGAACTGTGAGATCGTGACCTGAGCCGAAACCAACCGAGCCACCCAGGCGCCCCTAATTATATTGTTTTAAAAATAACTATACTGTATATAGTGTCACCTTATTTTTGTTAAAAAAAAAAAAAAAATTGCTTGTAAAAAATTTTCTTAATGTGATCTGTATGAATGATTTTAAATTCATTTAAATAAAAGTATAAATAAAAAGTACACTGTAAAAATTCAAATCAAGAAAAAACAGCTTCGTGTATTATCAGTTGGCTATTCCATACTTTATTTATAGTCTTTCCTGTTTTAAAAAAGATTTTATTTTTAATTAATCTCTGCACCGAACATGGGGCTTGACCTCACGACCCTGCAATCAAGAGTTAGATCCACCAACTGAGCCAGGTACCTCAGTTTATGTAGTCTCTCTCTCTCTCTCTCTCTCTCTTTCTCTTTTTAATTTATTTTTGAGGAAGAGTGTGTGAGCAGGTGAAGGGCAGAGAGAGAGGGAAAGAGAGACAATTCCAGGCAGGCTCTGTGCTGTCATTGTGGAGCCTAGGTTGCGGCTTGAACTCAGGAACGGTGAGACCATGACCTGAGCCAAACCAAGAGTTGGATGCTTAACTGACTGAGCCACCCAAGCGCCCCCAATTTACGTAGTCTCTCCATGAACATTTTGTATTATTTCGAGACTTTTTATGCAGGCTGGTGTTCTTTTGCAAGTCTGTCTGTATGATAAATTTCAAGCGGTGGGATTGCTGAATGAAAGTGAAAGTACATTTAGACTCTTTGATGGAGGAAAAGATACAGTTAGGGGAGAGGCACAGGGGAGTTTCACAGAGACAGTGCTGTTGCATTTCCTAGATGTACTTACGTAGGTGTTTATTATTCTTTGCATTTGTATGAATAAAATATTTTATGAAAATATTTAATTTTTTTTGTATAGATACTAAAATTTATCCCTGGTTTTTTTGTTGTAAAATCGCTCCCAAAGGTAAATGAGACTAGGAGAGCGCCTGTTTCATCATGCCCTGGGTAGCTGCTGTTTTTTGTTGCTGTTTTATTTTGATTCATTTTTAATACAGTGGATCTACTTACTACAAAATCCAAATGATAAATGCGTGTGGATTTTCTGGTAAGTGTAAAAGAATTGCTAGAAGGCTGACAGAAACCTTGGCTCCCTGCCTCCACCGCCCTCCCTTCAGCTCCTCTGTGTGCCCACTCAGATTTGTTAGTCCTTGAACCCTTCATACCATCTACTTACGCTACTTTCTTTTGCCTCCTCAGTAGTAGTCTCTGTTCACTTCAGGTGTTGTAGAAAAGGGTTTATTGTCTCCCTCCTTCCTCCACCATATCTCCCTATTACATTTGAGTGGTTTGGGGCCAAATCACTATTCGGTCTGTAAGGATTTTGCTCCCTGACTCTCCAAGTAATACGCTACGATGCAATTGCTGTTGTTTTCTCATACGACCTTCTGCTTTTCTTGGGATAATCGCTTTATTTTTATTTCCTTAGTTTTCCGTCTGTACCTGTCACTGCCGAGGCTTACCAAGCTGTCCGATAGCCTCTTACTTCTCTGAATACAGTACATAGTATATAATATAGTGTAGGACCATATGAGAGTCTTTCACGTTCCAGCCCCAGCCTGGACTTTCTGGGGGTGCTGCAACCCAGCCCCTGGAGCCTTCCTCTCACCCCCGTGAAACCTCCCTGTCTCTCCTTTCTGTGGAAGTGCCTGTGAAACACGTCTCCCATGTTCCCTCTTTCTTGCTTTACTTCCTTGTTTGGGCGGAGTATCTCTTCCAAAAGGTGAGAGGTAAAATTTTTGAGACGTTTGATACCTTACAGTGTCTTTGTTCAACCTTCAGACGGACTGGTTACAGAATAGTAGGTTGAAAAAGACTCAACTCTGAATGGTTACGGCTTCACTTCGCTCGTGGGTTCTAGTTTGCTACTTGGTGTCCCCTTTCCCTGTCCCCAAGAAACTTTTAGGTTATTTTTCTTATCCTTAATTCCTTGAAAATGTAAGGGCCTTTTTGGTTTATTTATTTGCTTGTTTGTTATGGGTTTTTTCCTTCATTGGGCTAACTGTGCAGTAAAACCTTCCTATGGATATTCGTGTCCGTTAGGTCTCAGAAACATTCTTGTTTCATTTCTCTGATAATTTCTCCCCTGTGTTTTTCTCCTTTTCTGGAACTTTCATACATGTTGAGATAAAAGAACACTGCAAGGATCAGTTGTGATGGTGAGACATGAATTAAAGAGTATGATTAGCTCAACCTCTGCACTTCAGGAATGAGAACGAGGATAGATGGCAAGAGGGGTTGAAATAGGCTGGCTCAGCCGGTGCAACGAGCGACTCTTGGGGTTGTGAGTTCAAGCCCCATGTGGGGTATAGAGATCACTTAAAAATAAATCTTCAAGGCAGAGAGGGCCTTTCAGATTGGGAAACAACTTGAACAAAGGTGAGGAGGTAGGAATTCCTGAGTTGAGACACTGGGAAAGTGAGTTAGTGTTGGATGGTGTTTTGAGCGACTGCATATTGAAGGATGGCTAAGCTGGTAATGGTGAGCAAAAGGATTTGGCGAGATAAGAAACCAGAAGTTGGGAGAATTGCTAGAAGCTGGCTTTGATAAATCGGGTCTGGGATTGGTGAGCAGAACGAAAAGGCACATAAAGATACGAGACTCTTCCATGGAGAAATCCGGTACAGCGACTGGCTAGAAACTAATGGAGAAGTGAGAATTAGCCTGACTAACAACTTCTCACTTTAACCCTTGAGGTGCCTGGCTGCTCCAGCTGCATCGCTCATGCACCACTGAGTCAGAGCCGGAGCCCCGTTTCCTTATGAGGGCTTTCTTTGCCCTCGTTTACAAACCACTTAGCATTAATGGCAGGACTAAGGGTGTGAACGTTTTTTTTGTTTTTTGTTTTTGTCATTTTACGTAAGTGCTTGTAATACATATTTACCCATATTCCATCTGTATTGCTTCCTGGAAGGGAACACAAATGCCAAGTAGCATTTTGTATGAATTATGCATCTCTTTTGATCGCTTACCTGGAAACGCTTATCAGCTACTCGGTCACCCTGCATAGGCACAGACATGTATTGCTTCGTCCAGTTTGGCACCTCATATTTTAAGAACACAGATTGACAGAAAATATTAATCCCTTTGAATTGCTGAATTGAAATAACTTGTTTCTTCAGAAGGACGCAAGATGCTTTTTAGCAATCCTGTTGGTTGTTTTCCTCCTCTTAAAACACCTTTATTTCTTTCTTTCTTTCTTTCTTTCTTTCTTTCTTTCTTTCTTTCTTTCTTTCTTTCT
>NC_064808.1:94984519-95064591 GCF_023721935.1 Panthera uncia | reverse complement strand
TCTTTCTTTCTTTCTTTCTTTCTTTCTTTCTTTCTTTCTTTCTTTCTATCATAACAACCCATGGAGAATTTATCATCTTTGATCTCTTTCATTGTCCTGTGCCCTTAAATGTTTTTTTTCCCAGGTGACTTGTTGAAAGGTTAACGTCTGCTCCTTTCTTTTTTATATGGGCTCGTATTTGTAACCTTGAAAAGATTTTTTTCTCTCCAGGTGAAGATGTGGAAAATTGTAACACTTGTTTTCGGATGCAAACTAGGAAGCTTTTTGTAGCACAGCCATTTTTAGATCCTTGCCTGTAACTTGCATCTGTATGGTGTTTCTGTGATTGAGAGCGCCCTCTTATGGTGACACAGAACTAATTCAGGAAGTCTGAGCCATTGGCAGTTCTAGTCAGTGTTCATCTAGCACTTGCTGTCTACAGCTTTCGGAGGAGTTGAAACATGCCACTCCCTCAAAACAAGAATAACCTATTAGGAAATTTTATTTGTGTCAGGTGGAACGGCCTCCCTCTCCATTTTCAGTGGCCCCGCAAGCCTCCCTTCCCCCGGTGCCACCGCGACTTGACCTTCTGCAACAGCGGGTGTCTATTCCTTCAAGTGCTTCTGGGCTTGGAAGTGCTTCTAAGGTAAGACATTATCCGTTTCTACGGTTTCTGATTCGTTGTTGTGGATTAGTGGGCTTTGTGTGTGTGTGGTGGTGGTTGTTGGGTGTTTTGTTGTTGTTTTTGATTAGTGGGTTTTGATTGATTTGCTTTCATCCTGCGTCCACAGGCAGCTTCTGGCTCCCTTCATAAGGACAAACCGTTACCGATACCTCCCACACTTCGAGATCTTCCACCACCGCCCCCTCCAGACCGGCCATACTCTGTTGGAGCAGAAAGCCGGCCTCAGAGACGCCCCTTGCCTTGCACACCAGGCGACTGTCCGTCCAGGGACAAACTGCCCCCTGTTCCCTCTAGCCGCCTTGGGGAATCATGGCTGCCTCGGCCGATCCCCAAAGTACCAGTGGTCGCTCCAAACGCTAGTGACCCCTGGACAGGTAGAGAATTAACCAACCGGCACTCACTTCCATTTTCATTGCCCTCACAAATGGAGCCCAGAACAGATGTGCCTAGGCTTGGAAGCACATTCAGTGTGGATACCTCCGTGGTGAGTCCTGCTTTTGAAATTATTTAGCCTGTTAACAAATATTTGTGGATGGCATTTCATGGGTCGCACTTTTGTCTACGTTTTGTATAGGACTCAGAAATAATAAAACGTAATCCCTACCCTCAGAAGTATATATACCCTCAAGAAGTGTATTAATAGATCAGATAAGGCATGTTTGTAAATACTGCAATATGTATGTGGGTGCGTGCGTGTGTGTATATATGTAGGTATGGCTGGATTCGTGTAGTGTAAATAGAAAACACTTCAGTTTTGGAGAAAGGAGAGGTTATTTCCAAATAGAGCAATCATGAGGGCTTTATGGAACGAATGACATCTGAATTTGAAGTGTTCTTTCCCAAGTGGATAGTTTTAAGGTCAGAGCCACAGTGACACAAATGCTTGAGGTGTGTTGTGGGATAAGAAGTAGGTGAATATGAGTGGAGCAGAAGGTTTGTGTATCGGAGTGGGGAAAAGGTCATGAAAGGAGCGTTAATACTAGATTAGAGGACCTTGAAAATCCCATCAAGGCCAAAAGAATTTGAATTTATTTGGTGGGAAATGAGCATCTGAAGGTTTTAAATCAGTGGAGGGACATGAGCAAAATGATGGTTTCAAGAGGTACATGTAGTAGCACTATGTCAAATAGATTGCTAAAAGGATAGATTGAAAAAAGGCTAGTAGTTCATTGAATAAGCATGAGAAAGGGGTCCAGACCTGGGCATGGGGAGGTGTATCTGTTTTTTGGGGGTTCGTTTATGTATGTACTCAACAAGAAATCTTACCCTTAGAAAGTTTACATTCTGGTGGAGTGAAGACAAAATAAACTCGGTAAGTTAATGAAACACAGGATATTGGGTGCTGATGAGTGCTGTGGAGGAAAACAGCTCAAAACGGGGTTGTAGGGATAGCTGGAGTCGGGCTGAGGGGTACGTGGAGGGATGGGGTACAGTTCTGAGCAAAGACCTGGAGCCCGCTGTGCTGATTCTCAGGGAGACCATTCCAGGATGGAGGGGAAGCCAGCGAGTTTGGGAGAGTCTGTGAGGAATCACAAAGGGGCTTATCGAGCTCTGATGCTAAGTAAGCAAGAGAGAGAATGGTCTAGTGCACATTTCATTACCCCGTGTTCTCTTGTATCTGCGAGCGGTGTTATTTCTTGTGTGCTGTACGGATAGTTGAAGGTTAATTAGCAGCATAACTAAATAGTAATGCTGGCAGTCTCCTCCAGACAAAGAAAAAGAGAGAATGGTCTGTGAGTAGTGAAGCTGAGGAATGCTGTGGCCCTTGAATGAACTGCACATTTCTCGGTTGCAAGAGAAGGAGGAGAGTGGCTTACATTTAAGTGGCATCTGTGTGATAGGCAGTCTAATTAGAATAAATTAGACTGGACTTTCTGGTGGCATCATTGTAGACAGAGGTGCAGATATTTAAAATTAGAAATGGTATTTGTGGAGACAGCCAGTTTCCTCAAATCTAGAATTGAAACAATAACCCCCATCTCCTTGGCTCTTTTTAGATCTCTGTCTTCCTAACCCTTACATTTACACTTTCTTCAGAGCCTGAAAGCAGTCCTACTTTTGGTGGGATGCAATAACCCGTAAGCACAGCGTTGAGAGTGAGGTCTGTGTCTGTGTTACTGTTCTTGTTATTTTGAATAAGTTAAATAAATAAGAGGAGATACTGAGCTGTGTTAAGAAGGTTCTTTTTCACCACTTTTCTTTCCAGAATATGAATAACAGCCCATTAGCAGGTTCAGAGTTTGAGCACCCCAAAATCAAACCTTCTGCGTCTGCCAGTGCCATTTATTCTCTCGCTGCCAGGTAAGTACTAAAGCTGTATTTCAATTTTTTTTTTTTAAACATTTACTTATTTTTGAGGGAGAAAGAGAGAGAGAGAGAGAGAGAGAGAATGAACACACAACGGGGGAAGGGCAGAGAGAGACTGAGACACAGAATCCAAAGCAGGCACCAGACTCTGAGCTGTCAGCACTGAGCCTGATTGATGTGGGGCTCGAACTGTGAGCTCATGACCCGAGCTGAAGTTGGATACTTAACAGACTGAGCCACCGAGGTGCCCCTAAAGCTGTATTTCACCGTGGAGTTGGTACTGTTAAAACAGCTCACTCACGGAATTTAGAAAACCCACAGGAGTGTAAAGAAAATAAAAATTGATCTGTATTTGTATCAATTCAGAATTATTATATTTTCTGTTTTGGACTAATGTTTTTTCTGTGTGCATGTTCTCTGTCTTATTGGGCTTAACAATTTTACTCGTCTTCTTAAAGAAGCAGTTCTGGTTTCGTTGACTTTTGTAAAAACAATTCTTTTCTTAATTCTTATCATTTTTCATTTTAATTCTTAATTCTGCAGTGTCTTCTTTTTGTGTGTGTGGCAAAAAAACACATGAACTGTACTATCTTGTTTATAAGCGTACAGTTCAGCAGTATTAAATACATTCGCTGTATTAAGTACATTATCAGTATTAAATATTAAATTAGTATTAACTACATTCACAACCATCACAACCATCCATGCTCGTAACTCTTCATCTCGTAAAACGGAAACTCTGTACCTGGTAAATAGTAGCTCCCCATCCTTCCCTCCCACAGCCCCTTGCAGCCACCGTTATACTTTATGATTTTGACCACTCTACCACCTATATAAGTGCAGCCATGCAGTATTTGTCTTTTTGTGGTTTAACTCACTTATCATAATGTCCTCATTCATGTTGTACAGTATTGCACAATTTCCTTCGTCTTTAAGGCTGAAGGATATTCCCGTTGTATGCAGTACCCATCCCACCCTGTGCCTTATCTGCAGGGGGTGCATTTCAAGACCCTCAGTGAATGCCTGAAACCAAGGATAGTACCGAAACGTGTGTATGCTATGTTTTTTCTCTCCGTACATACATGATGAAGTTTGATTTATAAATTAGGCACAGTAAGAGATTATCGACAATAACTAACTAATCATAAACCAGGACAATGATAACAGTATGCTATGATACAAGTGCGTGACTGTGGTCTTTCTCTGAATACTGTACTGTACTCACCCTTCTTGGGGTGATGTGAGATGGTAAAATGCCCATGTGACGAGATGAAGTGAGGTGAGCGACGTACGCACCGTGACATAGTGTTAGGCCCCTATTGACCTTCTGATGGTACATCAGGAGGAGGATCATCTGCTTCCAGACCGCAATTGACTGGGGAAGTAAAACCACAGAAAATAAAATTGCAGATAAAGGGTGACTGCTGGGCCACATTTTGCCTATCCGTTCATCGGTGGATGGACACTTGGATCGCTTCCACGTTTCAGCTGTTTGCGAAGAGTTTGCCGTGAGCGTGGGTGAACAAGTACCCCCCAGGACCCTGCTTCCAGTTCTTGTGAATATATACCCAGAAGTCGTATTCCTGGATCATAGGATAATTCTGTCTTTAATTTTTTTGAGACCCTGTTACACCATTTCCTGCAGCAGCTATTGTACCATTTTATATCCCCACCAACAGTGCACGAGGATTCCCGTTTCTCCACATTCTTGCCAACACCTGGTATTTTGGGGGTTTTTTGATGGTAGTCATTCTAATGAGGTGGTGTCATAGTTTTGATTTGCATTTCCCTAATGATTAGTGATATTGAGCATCTTTTGATGTGTTTATTGGTCATTGACATATCCTCTTTGGAAAAACGTCTATTTAAGACATTCGATCATTTTTAATTTTTTATTTATTAAAAAAAAATTTTTTTTAACGTTTATTTATTTTTGAGACCGAGAGAGACAGAGCGTGAACAGGGGAGGGGCAGAGAGAGAGGGAGACACAGAATCCGAAGCAGGCTCCAGGCTCCGAGCCGTCAGCACAGAGCCCGACGCGGGGCTCGAACTCACGGACCGTGAGATCATGACCTGAGCCGAAGTCGGACGCTTAACCGACTGAGCCGCCCAGGCGCCCCGACTCGTTTGTAATTTTTTAAATTTTGTTTATTTATTTTGAGAAAGAGAGAGCCCAAGCAGGAGAAGGGGGAGAGAGAAGGAATCCCAGGCTCCTTGTGCTTGACGGCACAGGAGCTCGAACCCAGTGAACTGTGAGATCTTGTCGTGAGCTGAAACCATCTGAGCCACCCAGGCACCTGCCTGTTTTTTAATTGGATTGTTTGTTCTTTCATTGTTGTCGTTGGGTTTTATAAGTTCTCTCTATATCCTGAATGTTAATCCTTTATCAGATGTGATTTGTGAGTAATTCCCTTCCATTCTGTGGGTTGCTATTTTATGGTGGATCGTTTTTCGATGCATAAAATATTTTAACATTTTTATGAAGTAGGGCATCCAGCTGGCTCAGTCGGTGGAGCATGTGACTCTTGATTTCAGAGTTGTAGGTTCGACCCCCATGTTGGGTGTAGAAATTACTTAAAAAAAAAATTGGTTGGGTGGGGGATGGTGTCTGGGTAGCTCAGTCAGTTAAGCATCCAACTTAGCTCAGGTCATGATCTCATGATTTGTGACTTCGAGCCCTGCCTCGGGCTCTGTGTCTGGAGCCTGCTTCAGATCCTGTCTCCCTCTCTTTCTCTGCCCCTCCCCTTCTCAGCTCTGTCTCTCAAAACAAATAAATTTGTAAAAAAAAAAAAAAAAAAAAGAAAGAAAGAAATTCAAAAGTACAGTTACAAACCATTGCTTTCTTTCAGCATTTTAAAAATATCCCATTGTTTCTGTTGGAACATTAGCTCTCAGGCTAATGTTGCTTCTTTACAGGTAGTGTTTCTTTGCATGACTCCTTAAGACCTCTCTGTCTTTGGATGCCAGTGCTGTTACTATAATACTTCTAAATAGTTTTCTTTATTCTTCTTAAGGTTTGTAGAGCTTATTGATTTTGTGATTTCACGTTTTAAAACCTGTTTTAGAAAATTTCAAGCCACTCTTTCTTAAAATAGACTGAGCACTGCCATCTCCTTCCCTTCTCCTTCTGTGACCACAGTTACCTGAATGTCCCTCCTTTTGACCGTGCCTCACACAGCTCTTAGGCTCTCTGCTGTTTTCCTTTCCTCTCTTTACTTTGATCTCAATAGTTTCTACTCTATTCCGGTTTCCTGATCTTCTCTTTCACAGTTTCTAACCTGCCCTGAATCCATCTGTTCAGTTTGTATTTTCAGATACTGTGTTTTAAGGTTCTGGAATTTCCACGTGATTTTTATTTTTATTTTTATTTTTTTAAATTTTTTTTTAACGTTTTATTTATTTTTGAGACAGAGACAGAGCATGAATAGGGGAGGGTCAGAGAGAGAGGGAGACACAGAATCCGAAACAGGCTCCAGGCTCTGAGCTGTCAGCACAGAGCCCGACGTGGGGCTCGAGCTCATGGACCGTGAGATCATGACCTGAGCCGAAGTCGGCCACTCAACCGACTGAGCCACCCCGGTGCCCCTCCACGTGATTTTTAAAAATGTATAGATTCTAATTTTCTAATAAAATTCTCCATTCGTTTTTGTTACTGAACACGTGAAGAGTAATCTTTCAAAGGCCATATCTGTTAACTCCAGCTTTGTCTCTCCAGGTTAGTGAGATAACCAAAGTATCAGTTGAGCCCTTCAGTTACTACCGTCTGCTCAGTTTCTCAGAATCTGCTGGCCTCTAGACACAGTTCAGAGGTTAGCTGCAGCTCCAGGGAAAACTGTAGCAGGATTTCAGACTACTTCTCCCCTATGCCTTTCTCTGGGATTTTTTGGCCTCCCATGTCTTGGCCATCATGGAACCCCAAATTTCTAGTCCCTTTCTCCCTAGCCTGTTGAAACTGCCTTCACGTCTCAAGTTCAGAACCCCTGTATAGGGCTGGCTTTAAGGTATTCTGAGTCTTGGCCCCTTGAGTCTTGGCTGCCAGGCCACTGTCCAGTGCATCCTTTCGTTTGTATTTCATCCTGCCTGTATAGCTGTTTCAGGCAGTTAGATGATGTTTGCGACTGGTCGTGTCTGTAGACATGTAAAATGTACGTATGTTTTAAATCAAGGTATGGTTTTAAAGTCTCCCTTTTCTTCACCTTAGCCTTTTATTTTGGGCATTTCTCCCTATCATTAAAAAAGTTCTTTAACAATCCAGTGTGTATAGCAGCATTATTAACAGTAGCCAAACTAGGAAGAGAGCCTAAATGTCCATCACCTGATGAATGGATAAAGAAGATGTGGTAGTACATATACAATGGAATACTACTCAGCCATCAAAAAGAATGAAATCTTGCCATTTGCAACAATGTGGATGGAGCTAGAATGTATTATGCTAAGCAAGATAAGCCAATCAGAAAGACAAATACCATATGATTTCACTTACATGTGGAATTTAAGAAACAAAGCAGGTGAACATATGGAAGGGGGAGGTAAGAAGAGAGGGAAACAAACCACAAGAGACTCTTAACGATAGAGAACAAACTGAGGATTGATGGAGGGAGGTGGGTGGCAGATGGGCTAGATGTGCAATGGGCATTAAAAAGGGCACTTGTGATGAGCATTGCATGTTGCATGTAAGTGATGAATCACTGAATTCTCCTGAAACCAGTATTGCAACATATGTTAACTAAAATTAAAAAAAAAAAAAAAGGGTTTTCAAAATAGTCACTTTTAATGGTTATATAGTATCATATAACATTACATATTTAACCATTGCCCTGTTGGATATTTATTTTGTATAAAACCTCTTACCATAATAAATTTGCTTCATTGAACATCTTCACATAACCAGAGATACATCCAAAGTAGAATTACCAGGACAAGAGATTGTGAGTGTTTTGATGTATTGCCAAGATACTTAATGAGGAAGGAAGTGCAGTTGTATACTTTTATTAACATCATCAACAAAAAGATTCTAATAATTTAAAAAGCTTTTGCTTGCACCTTTAATGATCTTTTTCTCTCTATGGAAGTAATATGCTAAGGAATATTTAGAAAATAGAGATACGTGACACTGAAGAAATGAAAGTTATCCATAATCTTAACACCTAGGTTCAGACAGTGGTTAGCAATTTGAATATCTTCGTTGCCATTCTATGTGGGTATGGAATCCTGTTGTGCATGCGTTTTTTCACTAGGAGGATCTTGAACGTCCTAGGACATCATAATATAGTCTCCTACTACAATGATTTTCAGGTTATTGCAAATGATTACAAAGCAGCAGAACTGGCTTAATGGGAACCTTAGTAGGTAAAGTAGATAAGAACAGACTGACTGTGGTAGAAGGAAGTAGGCCTCTGAGGCTTCTGCTTGGAACCTCTAAGGCACTGAGGGACCCGGTTGGCTTCAGGTATATTGCTGCGTATGTGGTTCCAAAGTTACTTTATTCAGTACATTCTTATTTGACCGGTTAGCACCTATTTTTTCAGTATCATGAATAATGCTCTAGTGAGTATTCTTGATTATTTCCTTAGGGAAAATTCTTAGAAATGGAATTTCTGAGCCCGTGTGTATGCCTGTTTGGTTAAATATTTTTGCTGAATTACACTCTAGAAAAATTGTACCAATGTCTCATTTCTGAAACTATTTGAAAGTACCATTTCCCTGTATCTTCACTAATACTTGATATTTTTTCTTAATCTTGATGGGTTTTTCCCATCAACAACTTGTTATGAAAAATTTCAAGCATAGAGTCAGGGTGACAGATTTTTACAGTGAACAGCCATATATTCCCCACCCGGGCTCTATTAACATTTTCTTATGCTCACTTACACTTTGTTTTTTTTTTTTTTGTTTTTTTTTTTTAATTTACATCCAAGTTAGCATATAGTGCAACAGTAATTTCAGGAGTAGATTCCTTAATGCCCCTTACCCGTTTAGCCCATCCCCCCACCCAAAATCCCTCTAGCAGCCCTGTTTGTTCTCTGTATTTAAAAGTCTCTTATGTTTTGTCCGCCTCCCTGTTTTTATATTACTTTTGCTTCCCGTCCCTTATGTTCATCTGTTTTGTATCTTCCTCATATGAGTGAAGTCATATATTTGTCTTTCTCTTGCGAATTACACTTAGCATAATACCCTTTAGTTCCATGTACTTTTTGTTGTTAAATCATCTCTGCACCCAGTGTGAGGCTCAAACCTACAATTCTGAGATTAAGAGTTACACGCTGCAACAATTGAGCCAGCCAGGCACCCCTCTATATACTTCTGTCCCTATCCATCTGTCAGTCTGTCTGACTTCTTGGGCACGTTTCAGAGCAAATTGTAGATACTAATATGCTTCCACCCCAAAACTTCAGCATGCGGAACACAAAGTAATACGTAGACATAAGAAAAACCTGCAGTTAGATTATAGGGACTGTCGCTCTGTCTTAGGTTTCTGTAACATTTAAGTGTTTTATAATAAGCAGCTATTGCTTTTATAGTTGGGAAAAAGAAACATGGAGTAAATACAGACAAATCCAGTAGATGCTCCTTATCGAGTGTTAGGATGTGCAAAAAAAGTACAAAGAGGAAGGGAGGAGATACACTCTTTAACTCACGTTCCCAGCAGCAGTGTGTATGTGTGTGCGCTTGTGCACATGTGCATGTGTCTTGTTTTGTTGATTTTTTTTCCCCCTGGTTTTGTCAAGTTTCTTGGGTGGGGGGAGGGAGCAGGAGAAGTTTTGATTCCAGAGCTGCTAGGTGAGAGCTTCGGGTGGAACGGCAAGATCCCCAAAGCAGGAGTCAGAAGATGGGAGATGCCATCTCAGAATTGATGCTAACCTACCACTTGATCTCTCTTTATGTCAGATTTTTGTTTTCTAAAACGAAGAGAAAAGTGATTAAAGTAGGAGATAACCTATGAGGAAGCTTTCAACAAGCTGTATTAGTCTTTGAAACCATAGGTAGATGTTAAGAATTAGCATCTGGCATAGGTTCCTAGCATATTGTCAGAAGGCCACAGCTGCTGCTCGCTTCGTGCCTGGTGAGGGAAAAACCGGCACGCCAGCTCTTGGGCTGGGACCCCAGTTTATTTGGGGACTGAGACGAACTGGCTTCAAGCACTGTTCCCGTGTAGCCCATCTCAGACAACATAGCTGTGTCTGTGGTCAGCTGAAAGCAAAACTTGAAGTTAGTGTGTTTTGTAATAATGAACCTGTCTCGACCAGGAGAAGTAACAGTTCCCTAGGTGGCATGTGTTTTTCCGTCAGAAGTGAGTTGCGGTCTGTCTCGAAGACTCTCATTTCACACTTGCACGTTTTGCAGCTTGTTTATCGTTTTCATTTTCTTTTTCTGTCTTCTTCCTCTCCCAGGCCTCTTCCTGTGCCAAAGCTGCCCCCCGGGGAGCAGGGTGAAAGTGAGGAGGACACGGAGTATATGACCCCCTCCTCCAGGCCTCTAGGACTTCCAAAACCGGATGGGAAATGGCCTTTGGACACAACCCAGAGTTCACGGTACGTTCACGATAGTCTTCTGGGAATTAAGTTGACACCACTCACCTGCCTAGCTGCTCCCTACGTGATGTTATCCGGCCAGAATGAAAGCAGAAAGACGTGTGGAGCCTACATACCCCAGCGTTTGGCCCCTCGCACCTAGAAGCAATTCCACTTAGGCTTCCTCACTGTCACAGTGGTTACAAAACCACACGTCCATTGTGCATCGTAAGAGTCGATCCTGTGCCATTTATTAGTGATCCTGGCAAAAGGAAAATGCTATCTTGATAGACTCAGGGTCTAGGATAGTTAAGAATAGACCAGGCTTAATAAGTTTGCAGATAACAGAGTTCTATTTCTGAAGATCATATGCCACTTTCCTTCTGGTTCAGAGCGTGTGATTGTGACCAGCAGATTGATAGCTGTACATATGAAGCAATGTATAATATTCAGTCCCAGGCGGCACCGGCTGTCACAGAGAGCAGCACCTTTGGTGAGTAGCCATTCTGCTACTTTGAAAATCATTGATGTGCCATTGGAATGAGCCTGTCATACTTCGCTATTTGAGACAGCTTGATTCTAGGCAGAAACTTCTTTTAAATGATCTTCTTGGCAAAATATCTTTGATCCAGGGGCAGTAAAACCCTCTCCTCTGTTTTATTTCCTGTTCACGCAACTAGTTCCCTTTGTACTTTTTCATCCTTCCAGGGCCTAGAGACATTTGGGTTCTGTGGCCTGGGCCCACAATGCTGGCAGCTCCCTTTTATTTCCTTTGCTTTTTAGCATTGATGAAATTCTTTTGTGTGTGGGTGGTGAATACTCAATTCCCATATCAACTAGCTTACCAAGTTGAAAGTTCAAGAAGGCAGCACACACAGGCCCTTTGGCTGGTCTTGCGAGGTGAAACGCCAGTAGAAATGTTGAATGAATGCTATAAAATGACACTTGAGTCTTTGGCTTCAGTGGCTGTTAACCCTGACAAGGGTAGCCTTTACCACGTTCGGGAGAGCAGGGCCGCAGTGTCGGTGCAGATTGCGTTTTCTCTGTTCTTTTGTCTCCACCCGCGGGGCCTGCCATGGCGGTCAGGCCCAGGGTAGACCATTGGTAGCTTGCGTGCTGGCCATGTGTGAACGAACGAGCTGCGTTAGAAGACGGGGTGTGTGTGTGAGACGCAGAAGATAACCGCACAAACCGTTCTCTAGGTGAAGGGAATCTGGCCCCGGCCCACGCCAGCACCGGACCCGAGGAGTCTGAAAACGAGGAGGATGGCTATGACGTCCCCAAGCCGCCTGTGCCGGCAGTGCTGGCCCGGCGGACTCTGTCCGACATCTCTAACGCCAGCTCTTCGTTCGGCTGGTTGTCTCTGGAAGGCGACCCCACCGCAAGTGAGTCTCCAGGCCGGCCTGGGTTTGTGCTGGATGGCTGTGTGGCTCCCGGTTTGTATTGCAACAGAGGTGACTGCCTGGTGACAGTGCTTTTGTCACCAGATGTTAAGTCTGTTTTAGTCTACGTGGGAGGAAAGGTGGTCCCGGGGTCTCCATTAGGAAGTTGAACTGTAGTCAGACTCTTTAGGATTCTGCCAGACTTAGAAACAAGGTTGTTCCTTAACCCGTGGCTGCTCCTGGCTGGTGCTAGGTAGGACGTCTGGTTCTTTAGGGTGCGTGTCATGACACCAGTAACGAAGCTTGATGGTTCAGAGCACGCATTCTTGACTTCCGGGCCCTGTCCCATTGGAACGAGGGCGCGCCGGCTCTGGAAGCACACTGAGTGGGCTCGGAGCCAGCTCACATTTGGGCCTTGACTCTCAGGGGCTGCCCTTGCACCTGTGGCTGCCTGGGAGGGCAGCAGCCAGAGTTGCTGTCACTTTGGAAATTGAAGACTGTGCTCAGGACAGCTGGCAAAAAAGATACATCCAGTTGCCCAAACAGGTGGTGATCCCCGCCCGCCCAGCCTTGTTTAATGCTTCTCCACTGCAACTTAGTCTTATTTCTGTTGTCCTCTTTGTGGAAGGAGAAGTTTAGTGTCTTTGGCCCTGCCAGAGAAGTTGTTTTAAATAATCTAGGCACTCTGTGTGTGAAAAGTGTATAAAGCGTGATGCGGATGCAGGTGTCTGTGCTCAGGACAGCAGTGTTCCTGTCAGCGGAGCAGGTGCATGGTATATTTAGAAGGCTGCTCCCGCTGTGAGGAGGAGGAGAAGGCTTTCTGCTTTCTGCTAAAACCCTGGAACCGGTAAAACCCGGCCCTTTAAGAGCACAAGTCCCTGCCCAGGTACAGTAGGTCGGTAATACCTTGATCTTAGCACACTGTTATTCCTGCCGTTAAGTGGGGATCTCCCCCCCTCCCCGCCCCCGCCAGATTTGCAAATATTTTCTTTCTGATTTCTTCTAGACTTCACTGAGGGTTCCCAAGTTCCCGAAAGGCCTCCCAAACCGTTCCCTCGGAGAATCAACTCTGAACGAAAAGCAGGTAGCTGTCAGCAAGGCGGTGCCGCCCCCGCCCCACCGCAGCTCTCCAGCGAGATCGAGAACCTCATGAGTCAGGGATACTCCTACCAGGACATTCAGAAAGCTTTGGTCATTGCCCACAACAACATCGAAATGGCCAAAAATATCCTCCGGGAATTTGTTTCTATTTCTTCTCCCGCCCACGTCGCCACCTAGCACACCCCCGCCCCGCTGCAGCGTCAGAGGACCAGTGAGCCGGCCGCTCTTACTGGAGTGGCACCTGCAAGGGCAGAGGTGCCTTTGGAGACTTCGCGGTGAGGTCTCGCCCTCTCTGTGGGGTTTCACATCTGTGGTTCCAAGATTTCAAAGCAGTGGAATGAACATGGAGCAGCTAGTGTGTTTTATTATTTTATTTGTTTTGAGAGTGGATTCGAAGGTGTCCTTCAGTCCTCACCTTAGAGTGTGGATTCTTAGTAAATGGTAGCCTACCTGGGGAACAGTCCGGAAAGCAGTAGGAGAAGTATTGTGCTGTAAATCCTCACTGGGGACTTCAGACTTCCCTGGGTTAAGGATGTGGTTGTGTTTCTGTCTGTCTGTGGTTGCGTGTGTCCTGTGATTATAAGATTAACCTGCTGTGTGTGTTAATCCCAGGCAGGGAATTAGCACAAGAGGTTTAGGAAGGAATCGTTTAAAGACTTCCATCTACTGTGGTATTCTACCCAACCCCAGTGTGTATTACAACTGCAACACTCCCCGACGGCTTGGATTACCACGTGCATAGCTCAAGTCTTGTATTTTTAGAACACCCTCCCTCTGTCCTTTGTCCTGCTTCCTCCTCCTCCTCGGTGTCTGTCATTGGCAGTGGGCTTGCTGTGACCAGACTTACTGAAGCCGGGTGGCTCGTAGGCTGTTCCTTATTATGTGTGATGGTCGGTGTTGGTTTGTGTGGTAGATGGGTAGTGGGGGAAAAAGTACTGTTGCTGTATCCTTATAGTCATGTTTGATCTAGCAGCTAACACTGGTCACTCCAAAGCACTGTTTCCCTAGGAACATCGACTCTGTTAAAGTACGATGTTTTCATTGTCCTAATTCCATAATGACTGATTCGAGAAAGAGGCCTTCAGATACATTCCATGCCCTCCCCAGAAGATGGTCTGTGGGAGTCCGTTGCCTTGATGCCAGGTATGTGTTCTAACGTAGGCCGTGGGTTTTTCTGCTTCACGGGAAGGGAAGGGCATTTGTTTCCAGCAATGGCTTTCTGACCCGAATACCACAAAACTTTTAGCAAGCTTCACGCACAGGCTCTTTGCCTTGTTCTACATAAGATGCACAAAATAGTGAAGATGTCTCTGTTGGTTTTTTTTTTCCCGGTGAGTTAATTCCAGCTTCTTATACGGGTGTCTCCCTTTGAACATGAGCCAGGTTATATTTTCGGAGGAGAATCTGCTCTTTGCCCTCGAAGGAAAGGGGCTGACACCCATGGTGGTGCAGCATTGCGCTGACAGCCCCAGTCCCGCATCGGGGCCTCCGACAGCTGGGTTTCTCTTGTGCCTGTGGCTTTGGGCATGTAGCACGTCCTTCCGTCTCCTCGTCACCTTAGTCCTGTGTACTCTCTCGTGACTGCGTTCTCCACGGTGATTAGCATTCAGTGTATAAATGACTTTACTGTGGTCAGAGACCGTATGTGAGAAGCCTGACGATTTGTGTAATTGCAGGTTACAAAGGAGATTCAGGGTCCAGCATGGGGCACCCGTTAGTCGGTTCCTGGAGGTGCTGCGAAATGACCCCTGGAGTTGGGTCAGTTCTCTGTCCGGTCTTTGCTGGCTTCCCCAGCAAAGCGGGTGTACCCCCTCGCTTGTCAGAAGCACGCCTGCTCTTTGATAAATCTGCCCTCCTCAAAATCTAAGTCACGCTTTTGTCTTTAGATCCAGAATCTCTTCAGATCGGTTTTCTTTCTCATCTTGTCATCTGTGGAACTAAAATTTTTTCTAACTCTTCTCTTGGCTCTCAGCTGTTCCTAGACCTGTTGGCTTTATCCTCTTGCCTCCGAACCATTTACACTCCCAGGGTAGAAGGTACAGGACTTCTTGTTGATTTGCTCTGGTTCCCCAATGTCTGCTCCACGTGGCGGAAAACAGCCCAGCCCACCGTCAGGTGCAGGAGGTCCTGATGGTCGTGGCTGGGGGCAGGGAGAGTGGCAGTAACCTAGCGTCTCCTTCTAAAAGCCAGTAAGGATAGGGTTTCGTTTGTGGTAACGTTCAGCTTGTATTTTGTTTAAATGCTGAAGACCCAGACGAAAAACTAGAAGAAATGGCAGCATTTTCCATGCCTGCCCACACTGGAAGTTTTCCTTGTCTGCAGACATTGCCCACAGTCCGAAGATGTGTCAAGAGAACAGAACACTGATTCTGCGTATCTTTTGCCTGTTCAGTGTATCCAGAATCTTTGGAGAGTATGTCCTTACATATGTAGGCTAAGGGCGAGTTCATCCTTTTGTTCCTAGTTGAGCGCCCCTGTGGCTCATGGGGTCAGGCCTCCAACTGGGGTGTCAGATCCCAGTGTTGGACACATGCTTCATTGATTGGCTTGGTCATCGGCCTGGCAGCTGGGTAGCTGTAGGCTTTCAAGCTTCTGAGACCATTCTGTGAGGTTTTCTCTCCTCAGGTCTGTGAGTACAGACCTGGGTCCAAGCCTCAGGTCGCCAAGGTAGTCTCACGAAAGTTTTCACGTGGAGGCTTGTCTTGAGGGTATTTCCAAAACTTGAATTTCTTAAATTTTCCTCGGGCTAAGGCACAAATACCACCTTCTTCGTCCTCCATTCGTATGGCAGTTTTTAGTTCTTGGGCTCTGCTCTGAATTTAGAATTGCTCTTTCAGAAGTAGGCTTTGCGTTTTGCCATTTTGGGTAAACCCATCTCCCTTCTCCCTCCGAATTACACGTGGTTCCTTCTGTGTTAACTTGCCAGGTGGATAAGGTAAAAGTCACTTTGATGTTTTTCTTTTTTCTCAGATGCATTAGGCTATTCTGTTCAGTCCAGTCTCCTTTCCCTCTTTCTGGCTTGCCCTGCACGGCCTGCCTCGCCAGCTGCCCTCTGTGCTCCTTCCGCTAAAGTAAAAGATTCCCAGAGCAGAAAAACCTGTGGGCTCTGTGATATACCTCCCTTTAAGAAAATAAGAGATTGGGCACTTTCCGGTCTCCACGTGCATCTGTTCATTTTTATGTAAGTAACGATCTGCACCTTGGACGGCCATTCTCTTCCACTAGCCCTCCTCCCCCCACTCAACACACTCCGCCATTCTTCTGTGCTCTTCCCATACAGACGACACCAGGGCCCAGGATGGGGGGTAGCTCTCATAGTGTCATTCAGCTGCCTTGGGTTAAAATTTTTGGATGGGGGTCGCTGTTCTTCAATCTTCAAGTATTTATCTCCTCTATAGAAAACTAAAATATAACTTAGGGTCCAAACAGACCTACAAATGGGTTTTTGTAAATTTGCTAGCAGAGTAGGGACTGTACATTCCCTTCAAGGCACCATCATCAGACTTGACACCTGTGTGTGTGGGTGGTTGGCGATGGTGTTGATGCAGAATATTCTCCTACCTCACCTCATGACAGTCAGGGTTCTAGACCTCCTTCCCAAGCTAAGGAAGTCCCCCCTCCTGCCGTTGGCCTTTCTGACTCTGGTGACCGCTGCCCAGGGAACAGTGGTATTCTAACTATCGGCCTGGCCTGGTGGTTACCAGTTAGGTTGTTCGTTCAGCAAATGTGTATGAGCGATTACCATGTGCCAGGAGCGCCAGCTTCTCTGTGTCCCTCCCTGTCCAGGACTTGCATTTGGCCCTAAAATAGCTCCTCCCCAAAAGATGGTGCAGTTTTTATTCACAGCTCTTTTATGTAGATCTTTATTTCCTTAAAGAGCTGTCCTGGGTAAAATCGATTCAAGGCTCCTCCGTTAACCCATGTCGTCTTCCTAGAGCTTTGATACTTTCTGGGAGATTCCTCAACATGTCTCATGGGTACCCACCGTCTTTTGTGTACTTCAGTGGAATCTGTTTGGTGGGTTGAGGGGTGTGTTGGCTCAGCTGCACAGTTAGGGCAGTTACGTGTTTAAGTAAAGCATCTGCCCGTAGTTCCTCTCCAGTCTAGTGCCTTCCTTGATCTTCCTACTGAGCTGCTGGAGTTCCTAATCCCCCTTGTTGTGAAGTTTCCTTGTCGCCCTTCGGGGACCTGTTACCACCTCCCATTCTCTTTGGAACTTATTTTCCAGTCTTCCAACACCCTTTGCAGCTGATTCTATGTCTTAGAAAGGCTGCAGGTGTGGGAGAGGGGCGGATACCTGTTGTTCGGTCCTGGTCTTCAGCTGATCCTTTGGTCTCCCAAGAGCCAGTCGGCAAAATAGATGGAACTCAGTTCTCAGAAATGCCAGCCTTTCCTGGGCTAAGGAGCCTAGGACCCTAGAACTTAGCATCAGAATACATACGTCACCACTCTCCTGCTAGACTTTCAGGCTTTAGAATTCAATCTGAAGTATTCTAAGTCCACCTGCAGTGTTACTGGCACTACTTTGACCTCAGCCTGTGTTCGTTGTCTTTCTTTAGAAGCGCGTAAAGCTACGCAGTGCATGGAGGAGGGTTCATAGTGAAAGGAAGCCACAGTTTTGTATCTTTGTCCTGTTTAGGAATCCTTCGGATGTCAGAAACAGGTATTCAGGCTAAAGAAAGGAGGGAATCCTAAGGATACAGGGTATTTTATAGACCCCAGTGTGAGAAGTACAGTTGATTCTTGTATGGGGCTGGGCTGGGACTGGCAGACTTTGCACTCGGTCCTTTCTCCTGCTTGTCAGGCACAGCCCTGGAATAGACGACCCAGTCCCCAAGTCTACACGACGTCCCAGCTCTAGGGATCACCGTACACAGCTTCCCAGTGCCTCTTGATTCATTCAGATTCTCGAGAAAGAACACAATCAGCCCAGCACATTGCCTGGGTGTCTACGCCTGACCAGTTAGCCTTGGCGTGTGGGGCGGCAGCGGTGTGCCCCTTTGGGTGGGAGATGGGGGGAGAAGAGGCTATAGGCAGGATAGATACCCTAAAGGTATTTTAGTAGTAAAACTGCTGGCATACTGCCTTTTTTTTAGAGTAGAAAGGTAGGCATGGGACTGTGTCTGGGATGTTGAGAAAATTCTTGGGTTTTGCTTAATTTGGGTTATCGTTGTCTTTGTTTCTTTATTTCCTGTTTTCAATCCCTTTATCAGTCTTGGCATCCAAGATTTCTTACCTCCCTCCTCAGGACCCGTTTCTCCTGTTCCGGAGCTAGTCTGTTCTTAGGTGACGTTTCTTTGCCTTCATTCAATCTCAGGTTTTTAGCCTTCTTTCATATTATTTGGAGAGCAGATCACACATCCCACTGTAGCCACCCATGGACTTTTGGGCTCTCTTCAAGTTTTAGCACCGAAAATACATCCATTCTATGGGCCTGTGGCCGTGGCTCCCCTCCTCCTCGAGGAGAGCCCTGCGGTAATATTCTTGGGCAAGCCTTCCGGGGTACCTCAGAAACTACTTCCCCATAGCCAGCAGGAATATATAATAACCGGGACAGTAGCCAGGATATAAATTAGATGTAGATTCCAGTTTAGAAGAGTTTTGACTGAGAGCTCTTTAGACCGGGAACCCTGGTCTCCCCTGTCCACTTGATTTCTTTGTAGTCCTGTATCAGAGCCTTTTTTAATTTTAATTTTATTTTTCAAAAAACTGCTTCTGCTTGCCTACTAAGTCTTTTGATCTTGCTTACCTCATCCTAGAGCCTGTCCCGTGTTCTTAAGGCACGTTCATAATTGTAACTTTTTTAAGCTGTTGGAGTTGTTAGGAATACACAGAAGTAACCTAGTAATCCAAAGATACACATTGAGGCACGTGATGAAGGGTGGGTCGTCAGCCCTTGCAGTTGGTATCCTGGACTGGGTGCCAGAATCAAGGAGCAGAGGGACAGCAGGGCCGGGTGCCTCCGTGTCCTAGGAAATCTGGCGTGGTTCCACAGGGGAGCGCAGTGTTTTTTGGGTCTAAGCAGCGGCACCCGCGTAAGAGGCGGGGGGACCGGGACGGGAGGAGCAAGCTCTGGCCGGAGGCTCCCTCACATTCAGATGGGAACGGGAAAAGAACGGAAGGGCCAGCTGTCGGCTAAGAGCAACAGCTGTCTGGAGCTCTCCCTGCCGCTTCCCTTGTGTAACGCTGGAGAAGAACGCGGTGGACCGCTCCCTCTGTTTGCCCAGAGCAAAGGCTGAAAGACAGCCTCCGCTCTCCTACCGCTCAGGCGGCCGAACAGATCAGCGGAGTTCTGGTTGCCCGGCTCCACGTTCTTGACCCGCTCCTGAAATGAACGTGAGGGGCACCCCTCCACTGCCTCTCCCAAGTCCTCTTTGCGCGCCCGAGCCGGACCGGAGGGCCAGGGAAGGGGGAAGGCTCGGGCACACGCCCCGGGCAGCTCCTCGGGCCTCACTCCGCCTCCCGCCCAGCCCCGACGAGGGGGGCGCCGTGTGCCCACGCCCAGTGCGCCAACCTGCTCGCGTGTCGCGTGCCCCGTGTGTCCGTTCCCTCCTCCCTACCTACCTCGGACCCTGCTCGGGGCGAGGTAGCCATGCTCATGGCTGTCTTGAAACCGCAGAGGCAGAGAACCACGTAGGAGTCTGTAGACTGTGTGTTTTCTCTTCCTCGGTTTCTTCCTTCTGCTGTCTGGGTAAGCCTGCAGGCACGTTGCCCGTGAGAGTGGATGCCTCCTGACCTACCGGTCTCCGTGTCTCGGCCTTGACCTCCTGCTGAAACATGTGGTAGGGGCATGGCAGCTACGAGGTACCTCCTCCTACATTTGCTTTCTGGCTGTGGTGACTTGGGATTTTTAACCTTATATATCTTTTTCCTTTATTCAAAACAAAACAATTTTTAGCACACTGAAAAAAAAAAAAAAAGCCAAACATTTTTGTGCCTTTCTAAGGCAGCACTGTAACTCAGGCTGCATTTTAGGACTTAATATGGAAATACCAGAGTCTTAGCTCCTCTACCTTGAGTGTCCGTCCTTACAGACTGGGGGGAGGAGGAAACGCTCTGTGTGGCTGGAGAGATGTCAGATAGGTGAGGCACGTCTGGGGTCCCCTCTCCCTGCCGTGATGCTCTTTTGGAGTACGTGTTCCCCTGGGATCATTCGGTTGGCTCTAGTCAGGATCGCAGCCGCCAGGTTGAAGGCTCTGTCTCCAGCAAGGAGAGAGGGAGACTGTTCTGGGATTTCCAGGTACGCCCTGGACCATTTCAAGTGTGCCAGCCTCTGGGCCTGCTAGTGACTCGACTGCATGGAAAAGCGTAGGACGGACTCTCCTGAGAACAGACGTGGTGTGTGTCTTTTCTCTTTGCTGGATCCTGACCTGGCCTAGACCTCCTGCCTCTCCCTCGAGACGTGGCTTTCCTTTCATTTGCAGACTTCAGTCTTAAAGCATTAAGCAGCCAGTGCCCTCTGGGGGTCCAGTTTTCCCCTGGGGAAGGCAGCAAGGACCACGTGCCCGGCCCTCAGCATGGTGGTCAGGGTCAGTTTCAGCAAAGAAAAAAGGAAAAAAAGTTTTCTGAGATTTTACTTCTCCCTTTCCCCTTTCAGTTCTTCCCTGCCTTTAATCAAGAATTGGGAGAGAAACCATTCTTTTGAACGTCCTCCCTCTTTAGGATTTTGACATTCTTGGCCTGGGTGGGGCTGAGGAGAACTTGATGCTTCCTCCGGAATAGAGTCCCAATTTGTATATCAGTGTTAAAAATGAAACAGAACGAAAACTTAGAGATTTTTGTGGACTATTTTAAAAATGTGTCATTAATATAAAAAAAAATTTCTATTAGCAGTATTTAATCCTTCTCACCTGTAAAGAATAAGACAGAAGGTAAATATTCTTACAGAGAAGAGCAGAGCTTTAAGATTGGTTTTCATTTGACGTCCCTTTTGTTTTGCCAATGTATTAATGTTTAGAGGTCTGTTATACTAATGTTATTTATTAATTTTTTTTCATTTCCATACACAGTTAACTAAAGAGCTTTTTCAAGCACCCGTGTCTGTAATAAAAAAAAAAAAAAAAAAAAAATATTTTTAAATAAAGTTTCTTTTGTTGTAGCAGCCTGGAGTTCTTGCCCTTCCGTGGGGGTGGGAGAGTGAAAGACCAGGCCCGCACAGTCATCGTGGTGAGTCTGCTGCTACCTCAAGGCAAGTCCGAGCCGCTGGAAAGCCTAGAAAAAAGTTGATAGCTCCTCCTTGCCAACAGCCTGCCGGGCCCTGAGAGCTGCCTTAGAGCGAGGCGGCCTTGCTGCTGAGAGGCAGGGGGATTATCCTCTGTGGTGGAGCAGGAGCTGTTTGCTCAGAAGCAGAGGGAACCTCTGGTCCCCGCTCCTAAATGTGAAGGGTTTTGTGTTCTGTTCGGTACGATTCCAGTTGTGGAGACCCCAGGCTGCGGTGGTGCCCATGATGAATAAAAAACGGGGTGAGATTTCTGGGACAGTTAAGCTTTATTTTTCTTACATATACATATATATATATATATATACATACATAGAGGAAATTTGCAAATTTACACACAACCTAATGAAACCACATATACATACAGGTGCGCACCCCAAAGCTCCAGCCAGGCCAGCTCTCATCCCTAAGTACCATTCTCCCATTAGGGAAGGCCCTTCTCCCAGGGTTTAAGGCCATTAGCTCACTTTATAGAAGTTTGGTGCTTGTAGAGTTACAGTCTTAATCGTCATAAAGGACAGTCTGGACCTCATGGCTGTCCCCTAACCCCACCTTTCAGTCTTACGTGACCCCCCGACAGGACAATGGTAGCCAAATTAATGCAGGGGGTTTGGGCACAATGGCCTAACTCTGGAAAACTGCCCAGCTTCCTCCCTGCAGGGACAACAAGATCTAAGGAACAACACCAGTCCTGGCTTCTTCCCAGAGAGGTGGGTCACAAAAGGGCCTCCCGCGGCAGGCAGGCAGCTGCTTTGTAATGAATGCTGGGGTACATACTCTCCAGAACCGGTGTGAGCAACATACTTCAGCAGAGAGGGGCCTGGGCTCAGTGTGTCCTCACCTCAGTGACACAACCGAATGAGGACGCCAGCCTGTGGGGCAGAAACCAGCTCCAGATAAACAGACTACCTAACTTGGCTGCTGGTAGAAAACAGGTATATACATCCACAATATGTCTACAGAGAAAACGCGGTCTGCAAGAAGCTCCTTCCCACTCCCGGGATACTGAGGCCCCCTCCCTGGGATGAGCCTCACCCAACCGAGACCGCGGTGGGTCAGTCCTTGAAGAGGACCTTCTCCCGACGGCCCTTCCTTCCCTCAGAAATGGGGTCTGCAGGCCAGCTGGAGTAGGGACCTTCTCCTGCCCCGCTTTAGAGGCTTTGGCGATCATCCTGAGTGTTGGGAGAGGGTGAGCAGGAAGTGTTCCAGGCGGGAAGGGCTCTCAGTGTGATGAGCAGGCTAGTGCCTCAGATCGATGTATTTCTCTCCCTAGAAGTAGGTGAAGAGGAGAGAGGTAAGGGGAGCGCGGGGGGACCGCGTTGGCGTCTGGGGTGGGAGCGCTGAAGGGATGAGGGACCGAAGCCAAAGCTGATGGACGAGGCGTGGAGGGAAGCGGTGGGAGGGGGTGGGGCAGGAGGGCCTAGGCTCCGAACTGGACTGGCCACACCGAGCTCGGTGACCTGAGCCACGGCACTGTTCGGGGAAAGGTGGCGGTGACAGGGCAGAGTGTGTGCTGTTAGTCCCGGGAGCTACCCCTTGTCCACGGTCCCCCGGCCACTCTCCTCGCCCTACCAACCTGGGACTAGTGTTAGGAAGGCAAGATGGGCCTGCTCCCAGTCTCCAGTAGAGGAGGAGGAAAGGGAGAGAGAGTGTTCAGGGGACGAGAGCCATTAGCCCCCGCGGCTCCCAATCCCTGGAGAGGCGTCAGGCACTGGCCGCAGGAACTGCCTCCTACCTGGTCTCCTGGAGCCCTCTTGTCACCGGTGCTGCCCTGTAGGAGGCCCATCTCTTCTGGGAGCTTATCTGACTTAACTTCAACTACAAATTCGCTCTTACGAGACGGGGGCAGCGTGCTGGGAGGAGGGAGGGAGGCAAGAAGTTGGCAACTCAGGGGCAAGGGAAGGGAAGGTCGCTGGGAAAGACGCTGGACTGGGTGATGGGGCTCTTAGGCAGGTGCTGTGGGGCCAGCTCAGGGAAGGGAAACACGCAGTGAATGGAAGGGAGAAGGCGTGGGTGAATGCAGCGGGCAGGAGAGCAGGGAGCACTCACACAGCGTCCCCCTCCTGCTCCTAAGGGGTGAGCGGGCACTCAGGCAGGCAGGGAATGTGCCCACGGAGGCAACAAGCTGGGTAGCACGACGGGGGGCGGGGGGACCGAGGGCGCGGGGTGCCATGCTTACATCTCCTGTTTGCCCGACCGCCCGCACGGTAGCTTGCCCTTCTTGTAGAAGAAATAGAGAACGGCACCCAGCACGGCCAGGACCAGGACACACACGGTCACGGCCACGATGGCCACGCCCTTGCTTTCGGGCTCCGGCAGCTTCTTCTCTGTCCCACAGAGATGTTCCTAGTCACTCCCGGCCCCAGGTGGCCACGCTTCCACCACTGCCCCACCCAGCCCGGGGCTCCCCGGGCAGGGACAGGGCAGGATAAGGGTGCCCTGGCACAGCCTCGCGGCCCCCCGTTCTGGAGCCCAGACTGCCTGCTCACCTGTGGAGGTGCTGTTGGCTCTGGTGTAAGGACCGACAGTGGAGGTGCTGGGGCCAGTGGTTCTGTTTGAGTCTGTGGTTAAACGGATTGAAAGGCGGGTTAAGAAAAGCACAAGCTCGTGCCCGCCACACCCCGCCACACTGAGGACAGACGAGGCCCGTACCCAGCTCCAGGAAAATGGTGGTGGTGTTTCTGCCCAGGAAGTTGGAGGCCACGCACTCTGCACCTGTCTCCAACAGCTCTGGGGTCACGAGGACATTCAGGACACTCAGGACACTCTGCGGATCTTGGTCTTGTTCATGGGCCTGTAAAGAAGGAGGCGGAGCTCAGGGGCCCGGCCCGGTCCCCGCAGCAGAGCCTGGGGCAGGGGTGCGTGAGCAGGGGAAAAGGAGGTGGGCTCACCGTGCCGTCCACGCTCCAGGAGATGGAGGGCCGGGGATGTCCCGACGCTTCACAGGACAGATTCAACACTGTGTTCTCTTTCACCCACATCTTCCTTTCCTTTGATGTCATCCACGGGGACCCTTAGAGAGGGAGGGGGACAGGTGTGGCGGCCAACTCCGCTGGCCTGCCTCCCCCTCCCCGCCAGAGCATCCCGGGGCAGCCGGTGGCCTTTCGTCCTCGAAGAGCTCGAAACCACCCAGCCGGGGGTAGCTTCCCGGGCCGCCCGGTCTCTGCCCAGAGGGCCTCACCAAAAATGGCCACGCGGACCAGCTGAGTGCGGTTCAGGCCCGGGACGCCGGGCGCGGAGGCCACGCAGCGGTAGCCTCCCCCCGCGTCTCGCTGCAGGTTGTGTAAGCGGAGCACAGGCCCCTTCTCTAGCACCTGGCCTGTCTGGGGGGAGAGAGGGGTCGGTGGGTCACTCACAGCCACACGGCCCCCCACGCGCCACAGCCCCGGGCCCGCCGGAGTACCTTTTCTCTCAGCCACTGGAACTCCAGGGCTCGGTTACTCTCTGCCTCACAGGTCAGGGCGAGGCTGCCGCCCTCCCGGCTCTCCGGGGCCGCAGGGCTCACCCGGACATCAGACACATCTGGGGACACGGCAAGGGCGTCAGCCTGGGCAAAATTCCCGCTTGCCCCCCGCCTGCCCCCCCTCCCCCCCCCGCCGTCCGGGGCCCCGGGGCCCTCACAGTTCACCAGCAGCTCCTGTTGCTCGCTCGGCAGCGATGCCATGGTTTCCAGGTCCAGGCCCTGACACTGATAGAGCCCACTGTGCTCCTTCCGGGCGGACTCCAACACCAGGACCCCGTTGTCCTCGGTCGCCTTCTCCTCCATCTCCTGGGTGCTGGGGTTCTGGGGGAGAGCGAGGGGGTGAGCGGCGTGCGCCTCCAGCCGCTCTCGCAGCCCGCGTGCACCCAGCGCGGGCGCCCTCCGCACCTGCTTGCTGATGGTGAAGTGGGGGGGGGGGTTGCCGTCAGCCAGACACCTGATTTCCACGCGGTCCCCTTCCTTCAGCACGCCCACGGGCTCCACTTCCAGCCACACTTTCTCCGCCGGGTCTGCACAGGGGGGCACGGGGGCGGCGGCCGTCAGCCCGCGAGCCGTCCCCGCGCCGGGGAGCGGCCTGACTTTTCCACCCGCCCCAGCCCAGGGCTGTTATGGGGACTCACAGAAAACCGGGACGACGACTTCCCTGGACTCCTTCATGTGGTTCCCGCTGGGCAGCCGGTAGTTGAGCTCGCAGTAAAACTGGGCGTCTCTGTCTTCCTTAACCAGCTGGGCCTTCAGAACGCTCTGCAGGGTGTACAGGCCGCTCGACTCGACGATCTGGGACGACTGAATGTGGACCCCTGGGCAGGGAGGAAGGGGAGAGAGGCTCGGCCCCGGCCCCGCCTCCGCCCCCAACCCCTAGTCGCAGGGGCTGCGGGAGGGGGCTCCCAGAGGGACCCCCGCCTCCGCAGAAGGCCAGGCACCACGGAGCCGTGACTCTTCACCTCCGAAGCTTTACTGCTCGTTATCCACCTGTTCCAGGGGCGCGCGCCAGGAATGCCGCAGCGACTGACCCGTGCCCCTCAGCAAACACTCCAGACGCCCACCCACGGGGGTAGTGAACGGCCAGCCTGACTACACCATACCCACTGGGTATGTCACTCAACTGACAGCAGAGATTACTTTCCGGGAGGGGATGTGGGGCAAGAAGGGAATTTTCCTTCTAGATCTCCTGGGTCGTTTACATCCTCACGAGAACGTTTCCAGGCCTCGCTTGTGTGCTTCAAAAAACCAAGGTCCGACGAAAGGCAGGGTGGTGGCACCATAAGCAGGGCCCTTAAGGGCTGACGGGGCTGCACTCACGTTTCTTCTCCTCCTTCAGGGGCCGCCCATTCTTGTACCAGATGACTTGAGGAACGGGGTACCCATTTCTCCCCACGCAGGTAGCAACCTGAGGGGGACAGGCCGTGAGTCTCGCTGCCGCTCGGGCCCCACCAGGCCCCGCCAGGCCACCCTGGCGTGGCTCACCTCCTCGGGCTCCTCGCTGTTGACTGAGATGCCCAAGGGATTGATCTGGATGGTCGGCTCCTCCGGGGCTTCTACAAGGGAAGGAGAGGAGGGGCATGGGACCACACGGCTTCCCGCGACCCACACCGCTTCCCGCGAGGCACGGACGGGGCACTGACTGTAGACGCGGAGCTGGATTCGGTGCTCCTGGGACTGAGGGCGCTTGCCCTGGCACAGGAAGATGCGCTCATCGTGGGGGGCGACGTGCGCCAGGGCCAGAGTAGTCCCTCTGTCCAGGAGGCTGAGCCGGTGCTGGTACTCCCCGGGTTCGCTCTGGCCCTGGCCCTTGCGCACGCGGAAGATGAGAGTCGGCTTCTCCTTGTGGACCTGAGGAGGGGTGACGGAGGGGAGGGGAGGGTCCTGGGGCTGCGGGAGGGGGACAGCCTCCCACCCCGCCACCCTGCCACCCTCTCCACGCACTCACAGAAAACCAGTCCACGTGGCTGAAGTTGCCCGGGGAGTGGGAGGGGCCGCACTTCAGGAGGGCTGTGCCGCCAACTTCCACCTCCAGGGGCTCGGGGGTGGGGGGCTCCGCCTCTCCAGGCACACCTGGGGTGCGGGAGGGGACACCCCAGCGGTGGTGTCAGCTCCAGCTGCTCCCCGTGGCCTCCCCTCCCAGCCGGCTCCCTGCAGCTCTTCTTCCGGGAGAGGGCCCTGCCCTCCTGAGCCTCAACCCCTCTCTACCGGCTGCCCCAGGCCGCCCTCTCCCCCAGTTCAGGGGAGTCGGGGGGGGGGACCGTCTCTGGTCATCGCAGGAGGAGACCCTGAGCACCGGGCACCTTCCAGACGAGGCTGGCAGAGGGGCAACCCAGGCGGCGGGCCAAGAGGAAGGCCCCTTTCCTTCCAGGCCCCCTCCACTCCCAGTGAGCTCAGAGTGTGGGAATGCAAGGCATGTGCCAGGCTGGGGCACACAGGCCCCTTTGTGTCCCCACACCGCGGGGAAGACCTCACTACTCTGCCCCCCAAAAAAGCCCTCCCCAAATTTCCCACAAGACGCAGCGAGCCAACCCCGGCCAGAAGCTCCCATCTCAGGCTCCCAAAGCGGTACCTCTGTGGACATCCCACACGCTCAGGGGACCCCCCAGCCTGGGAGTCTCGTGAGCACGAAGGGGTCAGAATGTCCCCCAGGGGTCAGGGTGAGGGCCAGGCAGTGAGCAAGAGTGACGTCAGTGGTGCCAGCGTGCTGCCTGCCCTGCGAGGAGGTGATGTCACTCAATACCATCTGGCTGGCCTCAGGGATGCCTGGGTTGTTGCCCCGGGGCTGGCGCCCAGACAAGGAGGGCAGATGGAGCGGTCTCAGCCCACAGCAGAGGCCTCGCTCGCGTCCCTGACTCCGTTTCCCCGGAGCGAGAGGAGCGGGGCAGGGTGGGGCTAGATTGGCTGCAGCTGTGGAGCCCAATTTAGCCCTTTCCCCAGAAACACAGTCAGCCTGGGAGGCAGCAGCCTGGGGTACCCCAGGGACACTGTAGGCACCGGGCATGAGGCCAGCGAGCTGGGTATTGCCTAGCCCTCCCCTTCCCCAGCCGGACAGCGGCTGGGACCCGGGAAAGGGAGCCAAGAGAAACACGCGACACCGCTGCAGGCCATACAAGGGCAGCGTGGACCCGGGAGCGCCCGGCTCCCAGGCAGTTCCAGAGAAAAACTCCGAGGTGCAGGGGCGCTCTTCCCACCTGAACGTGGTTCCCACTCCGGGAGGCGTAACAATTCTGGGCGCTTCCACCCTGGGCACCCTCGAGCCCTCGCTTCTGCCACCTGTGATCCCCTCACCGGGACAGGCGCGAGGCGACCCACGCCGCCCCCCAGCCCCTGCCAACGCCCTTGCTCGGGCGGGAGCCGCCGTCCCTCCCCCGCTCGCTCACCTCCAGCCTGGCTCGGAGCCCAGGCCGGAGAGGAGGCGTCGGCGCGCCCCCTCCCGCTAAGCAAGCCGCCTTTTCCAGCAACAGGCGGGCGCAGAATCGGGGATCTGGGGATGCGCTCCAGCGGCGCCTCCCGCCGCCGCTCCAGCCGCGGGCCCCCAGAGTGGGCACCTGAGGCAAAAAGCTCTCCCCCAGCTCCCCCGAGAGGCTCGGCTCCACCCCCTCCGGCTCCGGGCAGCAGCCTCCTCCCCGCGTCCTCCTCCCCGGGATACTCTGGGATCGAGGCTGCAAACTGGCCGCGAAGAAGAGTTGCACGCGCGCAAGGCGCCGGGAAGGAGGAGCGCACGCCGGGGCGCAAAGCCCCGACCGGCGCCGCGCCGCCGGCTCCGCTCCCCGGGCGCGCTCCGCCAAAGACCCCTGGCCCGGGCCGCTCGGGGGCGCGGGCCCCCTGCGAAGCCACTCACCCGCGGCGCGGCGACAGCAGCAGCAGGCGGCGAGCAGGAGGGCGCAGACGAGCCCGGACGGCCCCATGCTTCCCGGCCGGAGGGCGAGCGCCTAGTGAGCCAGCCGGCGGCGGCCGGGGGCTGACGTCAGGGGGGCGGGGGAGGGGGCCCGGCCCGCCCCGCCCCGCCCCGCGCAGCCCCCCGCCCCCGCCGCCGCTCCACGGGGGCGGGCCCGGAGCTGCGCGGAGCCGCGCGCCCGGCTAGGCCGGGCCCGGCGCCCAGCCCCCCTTGCCGGCTCGGGTCGGGCGAGGGGGCAGTGACAGGTGTCTCGAGGCCGCGCTGACTGGCCGGGGCGGCGGCTACGGGAGGTCGGCCCGGACGCCCCGAGTCACGCCGGCTCAGAACCGGCGGCGCTCGGCCCCGCTCGGCCCCTACCGGGACGGCCGGGCGGAGGAGCAGCAGACCAGGTCCTCCGGCGCCCCGCTGGGGGCCTCCGGTGCAGGCGCCTCTGCCCGCCTCCTCCTCCACCCCGCCGGACCCCTGCCACCGAGAAACCGGCCGGCCGCGGCGGCTTCCCAGAAATATTGCACCACTGCGGCTGCCGCCGGCCTGACACTACCCCCAAGGCCTCGCCCACCCCCAAGCCTCGCAGTGCTGGTCGCTTTGAGGGAAGAGCCCCGGGCCGGGGCCCGCAGACCCGGAGGTACCCGCACTGAGGAGTGGAGACGGTGCCCCGTGGGCTCCCCCTTCGAACCCAAGCCCCCGCAAGTCTGAAGAGCGGAAGAGGGAGGGGGGCTGAATTCACAGGCCCAAGGCTTTCACACGGAACCGAGTCCGGGCCTTGAAGATTCTGCTTTTGCCCTCTTCACTCAATGAGCCCAGCTGGGGCTCAGTTTCCCCTCTCCTGAATAAAGAAAAGAGGGAGAAGGAAGGGTTCATGGGTGCGACGTCTCCAGTTGACTTCTGAAAACCTGTTGCTGTCCTGATGGTTGAAAGGACCCCCTGAAGCGGGGCTTTCCCCCCCCCCCCCCCCCCACCGCCCTTCACCACCACCAACAGCACAACCCCAGGCCCCCTGTGGACTGGCTCCGCAGCTGGGGGTGGAAGCGTGGAGGGGGAATCCGGTCTGATCGCAGGCAGCCCTCCACACAGCAAGCTCCCCCTCTTCCCACACCCAAGTCTTCTGGCCCCTTGAACTCGGGCTCTGGGGAGTGGGATGGGCTCCTGCCTCTTAGAGACCCCAGCATCACATCTGCTGGGACTCCAGGGAGAGGGTCAAATAGAGGTCTGGATTTGGGGTGGACGCCGGTCGCCTGGCAGAGCAGCCTCTCAGCGGGCTGGGGGAGGAGCAGCGTGAGGCAGCAAACGCTAGAGATGGGCAGGTGACTTGAGAGAATGCTCTGGGCTGGTATTTTGATGACGCAGAGATGACTGGCAAACCACATGAGCCTCGGTTTTTTGGAACCTTGCTGACCCCTCCTCTCCCTTCATCAGTCTCCAGCCAGAAGCAATGCCAAGCCGGCCAGGGCAGGGGCGTGGGGCCTGGAGCCTAGGGGGGGGAGGCCAAGCGGAGGACCGGAGGACCGTGGCTCCGCATCCCCCAGGAGTGAATGTATGGACTGGCCCCGGGGCCCGGAGTGGAATGGATGAGTTTGTTCGGCTACGGGGGAAGGAGCAGGAATGGCTGAAGGATGCTGTTTGCCTCCCCCACCCCACAAGCCAGAGCTGGGCAGGGAGCTCCGCTTCCCCGCCCCCACTCCCTTCCCTTCACTTAACACCATTAACTAATCATTCTCCTCTCCGCCTGCAAACAAAGCCAGCTAGCCACCAAGGACAGTCAGTTCGGAATTCTTCTTCCGCCCTGAGCAGAGTGCGGCCAGGTGGGGGTAGAGGAGCTGCCTCAGCGTCGAAGGGGAAATGAGGTTAGAGCCCAGGGTGACATCCTTTCCCAGTGTGTCTCCACCAAACATGCACAAAGACTGTCCTTTAAGGAAGCCGGCAGCCTGGGGGCGACCTGGGCTGCCAGGGAGTGGGTGGTAGAGGTCAGGGGGCAGGCAGCTTTGGGATGGGCTCATGATGGGGGCACTTTGAGATTCCAAACCAAAGAGAGATCAGGACCTTGGAGAGGATGTAAAGGGGCACGGAAACAAGAAGAAAGGGCAGTGAAGGCAGGAGAGCGGGGTAGAGAGAACAGAAGGTGGAGAGTATCAGCCCTCCGGCTCCTCGAAGATGCCAGAAAGTGGAGGTGCAGTAATGGCAGGGAGGAGAGAAGGCAGCAGAGGAAGAACTTTCAGCAAGAGAGGACTGTGACCCAGCTGGAGAGGGATCAAGGAGGCGGTGGCCACGGGCAGAGACACCTGGGCTGCGTTGGAAGCAGCTTTACTCGAATGTAGGCCAAGACAAAAAGCAGCCCGGGACCAGAGTCCTAATTCTTTGTCTATTTCTCTCCAGAAGGAAGGGGTAGGAAGGCTGCTTTCCTCCACCCCCATGATAGGCCCAGGCTACTCGGAGATGAGGGGTCCCGCCGTGTAGAATGTCCTCTTCGCGTCTCCCTGGCATGGGTCTGACCACAGGCAGAGAAACTGAGGCTGGGTGGGGTGGTGGCCATGGTCTGGTCTCCAGGGTGGGTGGGGCTTTCGTTTCAGTGTAAGTTAAAGTGGAGAAGAGTGAGGCCCCGGCCGCATTGTAGCGGATGGGGAGGTAAAAAGACAAGGATGGGCCTGGCCCAGGGGGCCACCGGGGCAAGATTCTAACCTAGGAGTCCTGTCTCAGCACAGTGGGCACGGTGGCCCTTCCACCCAACCCTCTAGTTGAGGGGCTTGACTGGGAGGAAGATAGGAGAAGGGGGGGCTGGGCAGAGGAAGGAAGCTGATAAAGACAAGTTTGCAGCTGCAATGAGGAAGGAACTGGGGGGGGGGGGGGGCAGCCCAGCAATCTTGGCAATTATGGAGGCTGGGGAACCCCCTGGCCTGGCCAGAGAATAGGGTCCAGTTTGAGTGTTTGGAGGGGAAGGGAGGGGAATTTTTCCAGAATGGGGGTCTGAGTTGGGAGGAGACCGCATTGAGGGAGTGGAAAATAGGGTGGGAAGAGGGTGGGGGGCGGTTGTTGCTGAAGACATCATCAGGCCAGGAAACCGGATACTGGGGGGCTGGGTTGGAAGATGTGGGGGAAGAGATTGAATGGGGGGAAGCAGCCCCTATCCTGGCCGGACGCAGTCTCACATGTCCTTTGCACCTGACCCAGGGCAGGAGGAAGGAGGTGCAGCTTGAATTGAGGTGTGCCCCCAGAAAGGCAGGGGAAGAGGAGGGTGGCTTGGGCGTGGGGGATGGGAGGGGCTATTTTTAAACTTGGAAAACCTTGAGTGAGTTCATCTCCACCCTGAGTGCTGGAGGCGGCAAAGGCCCCATTGTACAGGGGTCTAGAGAAGGGGAGCGGGGAGGGGGTGAGTGGCACAATGGCAAGAATTATGTTGGAGCCGGCGGGGCAAGCGGAGGGCGGGGGAGGGGACTCCTCGTCACAGCTGGCCTACTGAACTACGGGTCGGCCTAGGCTGGGGCTTGGAAGGGGGGGAGGGTTCCACTCTCACAAAGCCCCCTGTGGGGGAGCTGGGGTCTCTGGCATCCGGTGGTGGTCCATCCTGGGGAGGGGGCTGCGGGTGGGATTCCCACAGCCTGGCTTTCCCAGGGACTGCACGGCCTGTTCCCAGGCTCCCAGCATTCCAGAGACTCCCCTGGGAGCCGCTGGCCTCTCTTCTCGGCCCCCTGTCTGCTGGGAGTGGGGGGAGAGAAGGAGAAAGAGGATGTGGATGCATAGGGACGCTTCCTGGGGACTAGGGACCCTTCCACCAGAATGGAGGGGGGCTGCCCTCCCATCCCAACCCCGCTAAGGCCTCTGAATGGTGACTGTCCTTGTCCTCTCCGACCCCAGGGGCCTCTCCACGTTGGCGGCCCTCCAGCACCCAGGCCTCGGCCCGGGGGAGCCCGCCGGGCGTCCCAGGAGCCCTGCTCTCGGGGTCTCGCCCAGCGGGGGCCGCGGGAGGCGGGGCATCCGGCGCCGCTCGCACCAACCCAAACATTACCTTAAATGCTCAGGCGGCAGCCGCGGGCCGGGGAGGGGCTCTGGGCGGGGGCCCGGGAGCTCTCCGGAAGCCCCAGTCGGTCCCTAGGCCTTTCCCAGAGCGCAGCCGGCAGCCGTGATTCAGTCCAGTACCCCACCCGCCCCCCTCGCGCTGGAAAGTAGGAGCGGGAAGTAGAATTGGGGGAGTGGGTGGAGAGAGCCGAGGCCGCATGGGGAGCCCCAGGGGGCCGCCTCCCGGGCGCGCAGCTACCTCGGATCAAGGAAAGAGTAGGACCCTCCGGCCAGGGTTTCAGCATCGGGACAGGAGTGGGGGTTTCTGGGTCTCTCTCTAGCTCTGCAATACCCACTCCTGTTAGCTGTGATAAGAGGGCCTCCTTGCACATCCCCTTCCCCCCCCCCCCCCCCCCCCAACCCGGATCTCAGTTCTCTGGTTTCTGAGGCCCCTGCTGCTTCCTCCTCCCATCCTAAATTTGGAGAAGGGAGCAAGTTGGTAGGGTGGGGGGGAGGGCATGGGAGCAGGATGCTGGAGCTTACACCTCTCCCCCTCAGGGAAGTTCACATCCGCTCCCCAAAATACCACCACCTAGAAATGTCCCCAGAGGGCTGTTTAAATTTGACTTTGAGTTGTCCCTGAGAAAAGGCCAGCTAGTCTAACTGCAGAGAGACCTAAGGGGGACCCAGGCACACCACCAGGGTCTCCTGGCCTTCTCTTCCAGGCGACTTCTGCATTTTGATTTCCCCTCCTTCCACACAGACCTCTGAGCCACCTGGGAGGAGCCCTGGAGGTGGGGACCTGTGATCCCCACTGTAGTTGACACAGCTGACCTTGGAGGAGAGGAGAGAGGAGGAAAGAGAAGAGGGGAGGCACGCCTGGAGACTGCTCCCTGCCTCCCTGTGCCACACCCCTGTGGCTGGAGGATGAACACAGAATTTGGAGTCAGGAAAAAGCCCCAGACTAGGTTTAAGACTGGGGCTGCGCTCCCCCCTGGCATCTTCCCTTTGCGTGCCTGTCAACTTTGGTCTCAAACCGCTGACTGTGGGTGGCTTTGAGACAGCCCTGCCACTTCGTTAACTAATCTTGGGCAAGTGACCAAACCAGTGACTGTTCAGAGGGGACACGGCAGTGCTCAGAATGAGGGAAGAAGCCACTCATATCTAATATATGGTGCTTTACAACTTAGACGTTTCACATCAAGATCATTTTTATCACCAGTATTTATCTTGATCTTTGCAAAAAAATGAAAAAACTGAAGAAGAGTGACATGATCTAGGGGTGCCTGAGTGGCTCAGTTGGTTAAGCATCTTTTTTTTTAAGTTTATTTATTTTGAAAGAGAGAGAGAGAGAGCACGAGCAGGAAAGGGGCAGAGAGAGAGGGAAAGAGAGAATCCCAAGCAGTCTCTGCACCATCAGTGTGGAACCTGATGTCGGGCTCGAACTCACAGACCATGAGATCATGAACTGATCCGAAACTAAGAGCTGATGCTTAACGGACTGAGCCACCAGGTGCTCCCCCCCCCCTCCTTTTTAAGTTTAGCGTCTGACTCTTGATTTCAGCTCAGGTGATGATCTCAAGGTTCATGGGTTTGAGACCCGCTTTGGGCTCTGCACTGCAGTGCAGAGCCTGCCTGGGATTCTCTCTCCTCCTCTCTCTCTGCCCCCTCCTCCCCCCCCAAAATAAATAAATTTTAAAAACTTAAAAAAAAAAAAAGAGTGACATGATCTAAACTCACACAGCCTGTGAGCAATGGGAATACACACACTCACACACACACACACACACATATATATGTATACACATATATATGTATATATGTAATGTATATATATATATATATCTTACTGTGGTAAAATTCACATACCATAAAATTCACCCTTTTAATCATTCCAATTGTGCAATTCAGTGGCATTAAGTACATTCCCAGTATTATCCAATCATCAACACTGCCTACTTCCAGAACTTTCTGATCGCCTCAAGGAACTAAACTTTGAACCAAGACTGCTCTAACTCACAAACCAGTGTGCTATACTTGTAACAATTTACAGCTGAATTAAGTAAGCCTATAATGGAAACAAAGGCAGTGGATTGAGGAGCACTGAATTCGGTCGTATAAACAGGATGTTCAACAGGGATTCAGAAAAGGCAACATCCATGTGAACCTCTGCCTGCACTAGCCAGGAAAGTCTTTCTGGAACGGTGGAGGCTTCTGTGAAGAGTCTGGATTTAGAGAGGGAGCAGTGAGGAGAGATCTTTCCAGGCAGGGCGGGTGGCAGGAGCAAGGGGAGGGCTGGGACTGAAAGGGAGGCTAGGACATGGGGCAAGTATATCTGCTTTCATTTCCATTATAGGTTTATTTGGAGTGCCTTGAGGAGAGCTTTAGCCACTACCATCACCTGTTGGCATCACCTTTACGTAAACAGCTGGTGCCCAAGAAAGAGTGTTACGTGGCTAGATATTCAGCAGGGTAGAAGGTGCGTAATGTGTGAGTTTGGACAGACGGGGTGGAGTTAGGTCATAGGGGAAGAACTGGATCTTAAGAGACAGTAGGCAATCGGGAGCCACTGCGGGGTCTTGAGCAATGGCAACCGATGTGATGCGATTGGAACTCAAGATTAGAGGGCCTGTTTCTTCTTTGCCCGAGAGCGCCCCCTGGTGCCCCTAGTTTGAATTGTTTCCCTCATCTTCTGGAGTAGGTGGGAGGAACTGGGATTGAGAAGCAGGACTGATGAGTTGGAGAAGCCAGACTCTAGGGCCACATTCCAATTCATCCTGAGTGATAACAGCAGGGAAGTCAAAGTCAAGGAGATGTGTGGACAGAGAGGGTTTGATGTGAAGGAAAAAGGCATTGTGGTGGTTCCCTTGTCCGCCCCATCGTTCTGGGCAGGATATTGGGTGTCAGGTGCTAAGGTGGAGCTGGAGGTAGGATGATCATTTTTTTTTTTTTTTAATGTTCATTTATTTTTGAGAGAGAGACAGAGCACAAGCAGGAGAGGAGCAGAGAGAGAAGGAGACACAGAATCCAAAGCAGGCTCCAGGCTCCCACCCGTCAGCACAGAGCCCCAAGTGGGGCTTGAACCCACGAACCGTGAGATCATGACCTGAGCTGAAGTCGGACGCTTAATCGACTGAGCCACCCAGACGCCCTGGTAGGATGATAAGTAAGACAGGATCCATGTTCTTGAGGAACTTTACTGAGGGAAACACACAAGTCAACAGTTATAATACGACGTGCCAAGTGCTTGAGCGCAAATATGCACACAGGGCAGTTACTGAACCCGGCCCGAGGTTGTCAAAGAAGGCCGCCTAGATGAGTTGACACCTAGCTTCATTTTAACCATGATAGTAGGTAACCAGGGGACGGGGTGTGGCGTGTGCTGTTTAAAGTGTGACCTGGGGGGGGGGCGGGGGCCGCTTGACTGGGTCGGTTGGTGGAGCCAGCGACCCTCGATCTCGGGGTTGTGAGTTCGAGCCCCACATTGGGTGTAGAGATGACTTCAAGATAAAATCTTTACAGTGTGACCTAGCATGCTGTGTGCAGGTGACCACTGGCAGTTGGTTAGTATCCTACAAGGGAAGGATGGGTTTAGTGAGGGATGAGGCCAGATTACAGAGGATTTGTAAACTACGGGAAATTATCTAGAGCAACAGGGTGCTTTGTGAAAGCTGCGATCACGGAAGCATCCGCAGACGGGGGTAGATCTATCAGCGCTCAGGCCCCAGAGGGACAGAATGAGAGGCCCCGCTTTCTAAGGTCCTGTTTCCCTTCTCAGGTCCATCCTCTCCCCTGTGACTGAGGTTGGAAACATCCAGTCCCTTCTGGGGAGGCAGTCTCCACACACGGGTGTGGTCTTTAATTTTCCACAAGCCGATTTATCTGATCATGAGAGACCCTCGCTATAGTGAAAGATGAGTGTTGGGGGGGGGGCCCTCTTCCCTTATGTCACCCCCATGTGACTGAGACCCTCTTGGGAGCCTCTGTTCCTTCCCATATCCAACTTGAAGTGGGGTTCACTTTTTGAGCCCCCTATACACAATCCTTAAACCCACATGGCGGAGTACTATGCAGCTGTTAAAAAGAGTAATGATTTCTGTACGCTGATAGGAAGTGATGGCCAGAACACGATTTTAAATTAAAAAGCTAGTTATAGAACACAATACAGACAATGCTATTTTTTTGTGTAAGAATGGGTGAACATTTGGGGCACCTGGGCGGCTCAGTCGGTTGAGCATCCGACTCTTAATCTCGGCTCGGGTCATGATCTCGAAGTCTGTGAGTTCAAGCCCCACATCGGACCCCACACTGACAGCATGGGATTCTCTCTCTCTCCCTCTCTTTACCCCTGCTCATGCTCTCTCCCTTTCTCAAAATGAATAAATAAAACTTAAAAAAAAAAAAGCGGGTGAACATTTTATACATTACACCTCTATATTTATACTTTCAAATAGAAATGGTGAAAGGACCAAAACCAAATAAAAATCATTACCTGCAGAGGGATGGAAGGCACAGGCCCACCCCCAGTATTTGTGGGGCCAGGTCAGAGTACAAACGAAGGCGCACATATCGTATATCGAAATATTTGAGTTATTTGGAAGCTAACTATCAAATATGCTTTACCCTCTTACCTTGACAAATACACTTTCTAATGACAAAATTAAAAAATAGGTAAAGCTGTGGTTTTTGTATGACTTAAAGTCAAGAAAATATTCAAGGTAAACTAACTTAAGGTTTTTTGTCTTTTTTTTTTTTTTCTTAGATTTTATTTTTGGGGGGCACCTGGGTGGCTCATTCGTCAAGCATCGGACTTCAGCTCAGGTCATGTTCTCACAGTTCGTGAGTTCAGGTCCCACATCCGGTGAGCTTGAGCCCTGCTTTGGGTGAGCCCTGCTTTTCTCTCTCTCTTTCTCTCTCTCTCTCTCTCTCTCTCCCTCTCTCTCTGTCCCTTGCTCACTTGTGCCCTGTCTCTCTAAAAAAAAAAAAAAAAAAAAAGATTGTTTTATTTTTTATTTTATTATTTTTTTTAAGTTTCTTTATTTTGAGAGAGAGAGAGAAAGCACGTGAGAGCACAGGAGGGCCCAGGAGAGAGAATCCCAAGGAGGCTCTACACTGTCAGCACGCAGAGTCTGATGTGGGGGCTCCAACTCATGAACCTTGAGATCAGGACCTGAGCTGAAACCAGGAGTTAGACACTTAACAAATCGAGCCACCCAGGCACCCCTTACTTTATTTTAGATAGAGCAAGTGGGGGGAGAGGGGCAGAGGGAGGGAGAGAGGGAACCCAGGGATTCTCAGCGCTGGGATAATGACCTGGGTTGAAATCAAGAGTTGGACATTCAACCTACTGAGCCACCCAGGTGCCCCAAAGATTTTATTTTTTATAACTTTTTTTATTTGAGGGAGAGAAAGAGAATGAGTGGGGGAGGGGCAGAGAGAAAGGGGAGACAGAGGATCCAACTCGGGGTCTGTGCTGACAGCAGAGACCCTGACGTGGGGCTGGAACTCACCAACCATGAGATTATGACCTGAGCCGAAGTCAAATGCTTAACCAACTGAGCCACCCCGGCACCTCCCAAAGATTTTATTTTTAGTTACTTAAAATATACACTTAAAATACTCTATATCCAACGTGGAGCTCAAACTCACAGCCCTGAATTCAAGTCACATGCTCCACCGACTGAGCTAGCCAGACGCCCCATAAATTAATTTAATTATTTATCATTGCCTGTGCCTGGGTATTCTCACGACGGGCCTGCAGTGTTCGGAAGGAATAATACAATCATACACAACTCATAAATTATTATATATTTATCCCATGAAATTAATGTTTGCCTTAATTTTGGCAAAATCCCTAATTGTGTTGTTATAATAAAAATGTTCTCATGATGCATATTCTGTTGCCAGTAATGCTAAACTAATTGACCTTTCTTGAATGACTGTTGTTCTTAGATGTTTTAAAAAATTAGTTCCAATTTAAAGAAACTTTGCTCCAAACTGAAATTATTCCTACTATTTTTAAACCGGTGCTTTGATTCAGAATTGGCTCATAAATTTTACGTCATGTTCAAATCTGATACAGGAGTTACATATAATAAATATTTTGTCCCAGAAAATATTTATTTTGTTTATTTTTTATTTAAAAAATCAGTCGCTTAACTGTCCGACTTCAGCTCAGGTCATGATCTCAGGGTTTGTGAGTTTGAGCCCCGCATCGGGCTCTGTGCTGACAAGTGAAGAGCCTCCTTGGTATCCTCTCTCTCTCCCTCTCTCTGCCCCCACACCCACCCACCCCGCATGCTTTCTCTCTCTTTCTCAAAAATAAACAAACATTTAAAAAAATTTAGGGGTGCCTGGGTGGCTCAGGCTGTTAAGCTTCCAACTTCGGCTCAGGTCATGATCTCAGGGTCCGTGAGTTCAAGCCCCGCATCAGGCTCTCTGCTGTCAGGACAGAGCCTGCTTCTGATCCTCTCTCTCCCTCTCTCTCTGCCCCTCCCCCATGCGCTCTGTCTCTCCTCTCTTTCTCTCTCTCTCTCAAAAATAAACATTAAACTAAAAAATTTTTAATTCAGAAAATAAAAAAGTGAAAAATGTGATAAAATGTTAATACCCTGTGACACTAAGTAAAGAGTATACAAGGACTCTACTGCTATTCTTGCAACTTTCTGAATGTATGACGTTATTTCAGAATACAGTGAAATGTATACATGTGGAAACTGGAACAAGGAAATAAAAAATGTTTGCATGACCATAAAGGAAAAGATTCACATGCAAATATTCCCCAAACCAATGTCTATACAGAGACTTCTGGCCAAGATCAAGTTACAATCTCAATTGAGGAGAGATTTGAAGAAATATAGCAACATACTGCTTTTCAGAGTGTATTTTTTTAATTAAAAAAAAAGCTTTTTTAATGTTTATTTATTTTTCAGAGACAGAGTGTGAGTGGGGGAGGGGCAGAGAGAGAAAGAGGGAGACACAGAATCCGAAGCAGGCTCCAGGCTCCGAGCTGCCAGCACAGAGCCCGACTAGGGGCTCGAACTCACGGACCATGAGATCATGACCTGAGCTGAAGTTGGATGCTTAACTGACTGAGCCACCCAGGTGCCCCTCTAAATGAAAATATTTAAAAAAAAAAATTTTTTTTTTTAGTGTTTATTTATTTTTGAGACAGAGAGAGACAGAGCATGAGCAGGGAAGGGGCAGAGAGAGAGGGAGACGCAGAATGTGAAGCAGGCTCCAGGCTCTGAGCTGTCAGCACAGAGCCCGACACGGGGCTTGAACTCACGAACCGTGAGATCATGACCTGAGCCGAAGTCGGACGCTTAACCGACTGAGCCACCCAGGCGCCCCTAAATGAAAATTTTTAATAATTAAAAAAAATTTTTTTAATAATCTCTACACCCAATGTGGGGCTCAAAGTCACAACTCAGAGATCAAGAGTTGTACACTTTGCCTCCTGAGTCAGCCAGGCGCCCCAGAAATTTTTTCAAAAAATTTTAAATGTTTGATTATTTACTTTGAGAGAGAGAGAGAGAGAGAATGAGCGCAAGTGGAGGAGGGGCAGAGAGAGAGAGCGTGAGAGAGAATCCTAAACTGGCTCCAAACTGTCAGTACAGAACCTGATGCAGGGCTCAATCCCATGAACTGTGAGATCATGACCTGAGCTGATATCAAGAGTTGGACACTTAACCGACTGCAGACGTCCCAGCCCCAGGAAATTTTAATTTAAAATTGTATTTGGTACAGTGTATATACATATAGATAATTATTTTTCTTATGACTCATAAGAGTAGATTGCATACATCATGCTCTGAGGTCCCTGAATACTTCACTATTTCCTAGGAAGGCTATTCTCTCTCTTTTTTTAGTTTATTTATTTATTTTAATTTAAAATTTTTTTAACGTTTATTTATTTTTGAGACAGAGAGACAGAGCATGAATGGGGGAGGGGCAGAGAGAGAGGGAGACACAGAATCGGAAGCAGGCTCCAGGCTCCGGGCCATCAGCCGAGAGCCCGATGCGGGGCTCGAACTCACAGACCGCAAGATTGTGGCCTGAGTCGAAGTTGGACGCTTAACCGACTGAGCCACCCAGGCGCCCCTATTTATTTATTTATTTATTATTATTTTTTTTTAATGCTTATTCATTTTTGAAAGACAGAGACAGAGCACAAGCAGGAGTGGTGTGGAGAGAAAGGGGGACACAGAATCTGAAGCAGGCTCCAGGCTCCGAGCCATCAGCCCAGAGCCCGACGCGGGGCTCGAACTCACAGACCGCAAGATTGTGGCCTGAGTCGAAGTTGGACGCTTAACCGACTGAGCCACCCAGGCGCCCCTATTTATTTATTTTTTAATAATCTCTCACCCGTCATGGGGCTCGAACTCACAACCCTGAGATCGAGTCACATGCTCCTCCCACTGAGCCAGCCAGGCACCCCGAGAAGACTATTCTCTTATATAACCACAGAACGGTTATCCAATTTAAAAGATTCAAGTTGATACAAGGCATGTCTAATCCATACTCCACATTCCAGTTTGACAAGAGTCTCAATAACGTCCATTGTAGCAATTGTGTACCCGCTCCAGGATGCAGTTCAGAACTCTCCATAGCATTTAGTCCTCGGGCCTCATTATTCTCCTTTCACCGGCAGTGATTCCCAGGCTTTGTCTTTCCTATTTGTCAATTTGGATTCGTCTGATGTATCCTGGTGCTCAAATCATGGATATGCACCCAGGCTGGGATATTATGTAAGTAATCTGTACGTTAATATCCTTTGGTGGTTCTGGCCTGAACAATTTTCAATTTTCGCTATGACAGTTTGGAAATGGTGATTTTCTACCTTCAGCCTCTCTCCTTGTGTATCAGTGAGCATTGCATTGCAGAGAAGAGCTCTCCTTCCTCATTTATTTATCTAGTGTGTCAGTTTGGACTCATGGATTCCTATTTTATTCGATGGGTTTTATTCCATTACTGTCCTTAATTAATTAATTAATTAATTTTTTTCTAAATTTTTTTTATTAACATTTATTTATTTTTTGAGAGTCAGAGAGAGAGAGCATGAGCAGGGGAGGTGCAGAGAGAGGGAGACACAGAATCGGAAGCAGGTTCCAGGCTCTGAGCTGTCAGCACAGGGCCTGATGCGGGGCTCGAACCCACGAACTGTGAGATCATGACCCGAACTGAAGTCAGTCGCCCAACTAACTCAGCCACCCAGACGCCCCTGTCCTTATTTATTTTGATGTTGAAATTAGCCCAGATCTGGCCACCTTTGAGCTGACTCTTGTGTTCTTTGACATCGCCCCCCCCCCCCCCCGCCCCCATACACCATAATTTTTGGCAATGCTTTCTTTCTGGCACACCAAATTTACCTTGTTCTCTGCCCCAGCCCTGTAATCAACCATTTTTCAAGGAATCTCAATTCCTTTTAGTGCAGAATGGTAGTTAGAAACCAAGACCTGGGCATTAGGTATGCCCCCTTGCTATGGGGATGTTACTGTTTCTTGGCCCTTTCAGTGGACAGAGCTAGGGGGAAAAATATGTAGGTATCATTTACATATGATCTATAGAATACATATATAAAATATCTATACATAAAATAATACACATATGATACATCTAATCTAATATCTATTATATATAATACACATCTAATCTAATATGTAATATATATGTATACGTATATGTATATGTGTGTGTGTATACACACACACACACACACACACACACACACACACACATATGGAAGCATGGGTTCATGGTGGTGACTTCCAATTCTGACCCAACTCCATGGGGTTCTACCTTGCCTTCCTGCATTCCATATTTACGGCTCCCTTTTTCCAAAGGACTCTGGCTCCCAGCAATATTTCAGAATCGCTATACCCATGGTGCTACAAAAAGCAAAGCTAATAACAATAGTTCGAGAGGGGTCCTTCCGCCTCAGGCTGAGGGTCTGCAGTTAGTTCTTACTCCTCTCCTTTCTGGATGGTTATGTTGTTCACATGAAATACAGTTGGGTTCATTTGTTTCTGTTTGCATTCAGTTTGGGAGATTTTTTTTTTGTAGTATTTTTATTGATTTAATTTAATTTTTTAAATGTGTAGAGCATTAGCATGCTTTCAAAAGTCAAAATTATGCAAAAAGTATACTAACTTTTTAGTGGCACCACCTCCCCTTCCACCCCATTCTTCTACCCCTTGTAAATAATTCACCTTATCGTTTTTCTGGTTTAACCTTTCTATGTTTTTATTTTTTCAAAAATAAGCAGATATATATATTCCCTTATCTCCCCCTATTTCTTACACAAAAGGTATCATACTACAACATTTTGCACTTTGCTTCTTTTTCACTTGTAAGCTGGAAATCACTCTAAGTTATACATATCTTCCTTATTCCTTATTTATTTATCTTTAAATAGGCTCCATGCCCGACATGGGGCTTGAACTCATGACCCTGAGATTAAGAGTTGCATGCTTGCAATCCCTATAAAAATAACACCAGCCTTCTTCACAGAGCTAGAACAATCTTAAAATTTGTATGGAACCAGAAAAGACCCCAAATAGCCAAAGCAATCTTGAAAAAGAAAACCGAAGCTGGAGGCATCACACTCCCAGACTTTAACACATATTACAAAGCTGTAATCGTCTAGACAGTATGGTTCTGGCACAAAAACAGACACTCAAATCAATGGGACAGGATAGAGAACCCAGAAATGGACCCACAAACGTATGGCCAACTAATCTTCGACAAAGCAGGAAAGAATATCCAGCGGAATAAAGACAGTCTCTTCAGCAAGTGGTGCTGGGAAAACTGGACAGCGACATGCAGAGAAATGAACCTGGACCACTTTCTTACACCAGACACAAAAAGAAACTCAAAATGGATGAAAGACCTCAGTGTAAGACAGGAAGCCATCAAAATCCTCAAGGCGAAAGCAGGCAAAAACCTCTTTGACCTTGGCGGCAGCAACTTCTTACTCAACACGTCTCTGGAGGCAAGGGAAACCAAAGCAAAAATGAACTATTGGGACCGCATCAAAATAAAAAGTTCTGCACAGCGAAGGAAACAGTCAGCAAAACTAAAAGGCAACCGACGGAATGGGAGAAGATATTTGCAAATGACATATTAGATAAAAAGTTAGTATCTAAAATCTATAAATAACTTCTCAAACGCAACATCCAAAAAACAAATAATCTGTGAAGAAAGGGGCAAAAGACATGAATAGACACTTCTCCAAAGAAGACATCCAGATGGCCAACCGACACATGAAAAAATGCTCCACATCACTCACCATCAGGGAAATTCAAATCAAAACCACGAGATACCTACCACCTCACACCTGTCAGAATGGCTAATATTAACAACTCAGGCAACAATCGATGTTGGCGAGGACGCGGAGAAAGAGGATCTCTTTGGCACTGCTGGTGGGAATGCAGACTGGGGCAGCCACTCTGGAAAACAGTATGGAGGTTCCTCAAAAAATTAAAAATAGAACTACCTACGACTCAGTAATTGCACTACTAGGTATTTATCCAAGGGATACAGGTGTGCTGTTTCGAAGGGACACATGCACCCCAATGTTTACAGCAGCACGATCAACAACAGCCGAAGTATGGAAAGTATGGAAATAGCCAAATGTCGATCGATGGATGAATGGATAAAGATGTGGTATATAGGGGCGCCTGGGTAGCTCAGTCGGTTAAGCGTCCGACTTCGGCTCAGGTCATGATCTCACGGTTCGAGTTCGAGCCCCGCGTCGGGCTCTGTGCTGACAGCTCGGAGCCTGGAGCCTGCTTCCGATTCTGTGTCTCCCTCTCTCTCTGACCCTCCCCCATTCATGCTCTGTCTCTGTCTCAAAAGTAAATAAACATTAAAAAAGATTAAAAAAAAAAGATGTGGTATATATACAATGGAGTATTACTCGGCAATCAAAAAGAATGAAATCTTGCCATTTTCAATTACATGGATGGAACTAGAGGGTATTATGCTAAGCGAAATTAGTCAGAGAAAGACAAATATCATATGACTTCACTCATATGAGGACTTTAAGAGACAAAACAGATGAACACAAGGGAAGGGAAGCAAAAAGAATACAAAAACCGGGAGGGGGACAAAAACATAAGAGACTCAAATATAGAGAACAGACAGAGGGTTGCTGGAAGGGGTGTGGGAGGGGGGATGGGCTAAATGGGTAAGGGGCATTAAGGAATCTACTTCTGAAATCATTGTTGCACGATATGCATTATATGCTAACTAACTTGGACGTAAATTAAACAATAAATAAATTAAAGAAAAAAAAAGAGTTGCATGCTCTACTGAGACAGCTGGAGGCTCTCCCCCCGCCCCCCCCCCGCCTTTTTTTAAACAGCTGCATTGCATGCCATTGATTTACCTACCACAGTTTTGTCAAACAATCTCCTGTTTGGACTTGTGGATAATTTCCAATATTTTGGAATTACAGATAATGTTACGCTAATTTTTACTTTGTTGAAAGTGTCCAGGACACCTGTGTGCCTCAGTCGGTTAAGCTGCCTCAGTGAAGCATCTGACTCTTGATTTTGGCTCGGGTCATGATATCAGGGCCATGAGATCGAGCCCCACATTGGGCTCTGCACCAGGTGTGGGTCCTGCTTGAGATTCTCTCTCTCCATCTCCCTCTGCCCTTCCCCGATTTGCGTGTGTTCCCTCTCTCTTGAAAAATAAAAATAAAGAAAAATAAAGAAATTGTCTTAACAGTAAATTCATGGAAGTGGATTGCTGGGTCAAAGGGTAAATGCATATATAGAACGAGGAGACAGAGAATCCCGAGCAGGCTCCGCGCTGTCAGCACACAGCCCAACATGGGGCTCGAACCCACGGACCGCAGGATCATGACCTGTGCCGAAGTCAAGAGTTGGATGCTTGACACACTGAACCACCCAGGCGCCCCCAGTATCACCCGTTTGTGATTGACTTCTGTCGCTTAGCATAATGTTTTCGCGTTTCATTCATGTTGTAGCATGTATCAGAATTTCATTTGTTTTTATGGTTGGATGATATTCCATTGTATGCATAGACCCCATTTTGTTTGTATATATTTTTTTTGTCAGCGGGCACTTGGGATGCCTCTACGTCTTGGCTGTTGTGAATGGCGCTGCTATGACCCTGGGTGTGCCAAATCTCTTTGAGACCCTGCTTTCGGTTCTTTTGCATATATTCCCAGAAGTGGGGTTGTTGAATCGTAGGGTAGTTCTATTTTGAAGTTTTTGATGAACGTCCATACTGTTTTCTATCCTGCTGCACCACTCCGCAATCCAACTAAGCTCTCCACATCTTTGCCAACACCTGCTATCTTCCGTTTCCTTCATAGTAGCCAACCCACTGGGTAGAAGGGGACACCCCGCCTGAGCCCTACTAGTAACCTTCCTTTTCCTTTAAAAAAATTCGTTTTTAATGTTTATTTATTTTTGACAAAGAGAGAGACAGAGCATGAGCGGGGGAGGGGCAGAGAGAGAGAGGGAGACGCAGAATCCGAAGCAGGCGCCGGGCTCCGAGCCGTCGGCACAGAGCCCGACGCGGGGCTCGAACTCACGGACCGTGAGATCGTGACCTGAGCCGAAGTCGGACGCTCAACCGACTGAGCCACCCAGGTGTCCCTGCTAGTAACCTTTCTGATGACCAGAGATGCCAAGCATCCCCCCCTATACCTGCTGGCCAAATGCACATCATCCTTGGAGAAATGGCCATTCAGGTCTCCCACACAATCCTCCTCTATGTGATTTTCTGCTACTGACTGGGAGGAACTCCGCAGACACCAACCCCCATTAGATACATGGCCTGCAAATACGATCTGTCCCCTGCTTGATAGACTTGCTCCCTACTCTGTTGATTGTATTGCTTGATGCATAAGAGCCTCCACATTCGATGGAGTACGATTTGTTTAATTTTTCTGTTTTGTTTATGCTTTTCATGTCGGATCCAAGAAGTCACTGCCAAGTTCAATGTCATGAAACGTTTCATCTATGTTTTCTCCTAGGAATTTCATAGGTTTGGGTCTTATGTTTAGGTCTTTCTTCCATTTTCGGTTAACTTTTGTAAATGGTGTAAGATAAGGGTCTAAATTCATGCTTTTGCATGTGGATATCCAGTTTTCCCAACATCATTTGTTGAAAAGACTGTCCTTTCCCCCACTGAGTGGTTTTAGCCCTCTTGCTGAAGATCCTATGACCAAGTATGCAAGAGTTTACTTCTGGGCTCTCTCTTTATTGGTCTGTATGAATTTCTGTCTTATGCCATTACTACCCTGTCTCGATTATTGTAGTTTCGTAATAATGTACATGTAGGTATTATAGATACTGCCCTCCTCCCATTGGCTTGGTAAAGTCTTGCTTTCCTACCAGCAATGTATAAGAGTGCCTGTTCCCCCAGAACCTTGCTAACAGAGTGTTCTGTCACGTTTGTTTCCTTACGAGTTTATTAGAATAGAGCTCCTTTAGATTTAGAAAGTATTTTAGAATTTAAAGGAAGTTAGTTAATCCTTTGGGAAGTAAAACAACTACTAGACAGGCACATGCAAAAGAATTAATCTAGACACAAACCTTGCGTGTTTCACAAAAATTAATCTCATAGACCTCAATGTAAAATGCAAACCTTTAAAACTACTGGATAACGTAGGAGAAAATCGAAACGATCTTGGGTTTGGCGTGACTATGAAAGAGAAAATTGACAAGTTGGACTTAAAATTGAAGATTCCTGTTTTGTGGAAGGCACCGTTGAGAGACTGAAGAGACAAACCACGGGCTGGGAGAAAATATTTGCAAAACATACATCTGATAAAGAACAGGCATCTAATGGGGCCCCTGGGTGGCTGAGTCAGTTAAGTGTCCGGCTTTGGCTCAGGTCATGATCTCCCGGTCTGTCAGTTCAAGCCCCAAATAGGGCTCTGTGGGGACAGCTCAGAGCCTGGAGCCTGCTTCAGATTCTGTGTCTCCCTCTCTCTCTGCCCCTCCCCTGCTTGCATTCTGTCTGTCTCTCTCTCAAAAATAAATAAAGATTAAAAAAAAAAACCCTAGCATCTAAAATATACAAAGAACTAGGGGGCGCCTGGGTGGCTCAGTCATCTGACTTCGGCTCAGGTCATGATCTCACAGTTTGTGAGTTCGAGCCCCCCATAGGGCTCTGTGTTGTCAGCTGGGAGCCTGGAAACTGCTTCAGATTCTGTGTCTCCCTCTCTCTCTGCCCCCCCCTCCCACTCACGCTTGGTCTCTCAAAAAATGAATAAAAGTTAAAAAATTTTTTTTAAATATACAAAGAACTTAACAGACACCTCATCAAAAAAGATATACATGGGAATGCAAGCTGGTGCAGCCACTCTGGAAAACAGTATGGACGTTTCTCAAAAAGTAAAAATAGAACTCCCCTACGACCCAGCAATTGCACTACTAGGCATTTATCCAAGGGATACAGGTGTGCTGTTTTGAAGGGACACATGCACCCCCATGTTTATAGCAGCACTATCAACGATAGCCAAAGTATGGAAAGAGCCCAAATGTCCATCGATGGATGAATGGATAAAGAAGATGTGGTATATATATATATATATATATATATACACACACATACACAATGGAGTATTACTCAGCAATCAAAAAGAAGGAAATCTTGCCATTTGCAACTACGTGGATGGAACTGGAGGGTATTATGCCAAGTGAAATTAGTCAGAGAAAGACAAAAATCATATGACTTCACTCATATGAGGACTTTAAGAGACAAAACAGATGAACATAAGGGAAGGGAAATAAAAATAATATAAAAACAGGGAGGGGGACAAAACAGAAGAGACTCATAAATATGGAGAACAAACAGAGGGTTACGGGAGGGGTTGTGGGAGGGGGGATGGGCTAAATGGGTCAGGGGCATTAAGGAATCTACTCCTGAAATCATTTGTTGCACTATATGCTAACTAATTTGGATGTAAATTTTAAAAAATAAAAAATAAAATTAAAAAAATAATAATAATAAATAAAATAAATAGGTCAAGGGGATGAAAAATACAGCATAGGGAATATAGTCAATAATAATATAGTAACATCCAGTGACAGATGGTAACACTGTTGTGAGCATTACATAATGTATTAATTGTTGAATCACTATCTTGTACATGTAAAACTAATGTAACATTGTATGTCAACTATATTTCAATAATAAAAAATTTTAAATAAAAAAAAAGATATACAGATAGCAAATACCCATATGAAAAGATGTCAACATCAGTTGTCACTGGGGAATTGCAAATTGAAACAACAAGGTGCAGGCTGCCTGGGTGGCTCAGTCGGTTAAGCATCCGACCTTGGCTCAGGTCATGATCTCACAGTTTGTGAGTTTGAGCCCCGCGTCGGGCTCTGTGTTGACAACTCAGAGCCCGGAGCCTGCTTCGGATTCTGTGTCTCACTCTCTCTCTGCCCCTCCCCCACTCACACTCCGTGTGTGTTTCTCTCTCTCAAAAATAAATAAACACTAAAAAATTTAAAAGAACAACAACAACAACAAGGGGCTCCTACGCATCAGTTAGAAGGGCTAAATTTGAGGACACCGGTGGGTAACACGAATGCTGGTGAGGCTGTGTTGCAACAGGAGCTCTCACTCAGTGCTGACGGGAATGCACAGCGGTACGGCCACTTCCTAAGATCGTTTGGCAGCTTCCTACAAAGCTAAACATACTCTTTACCAAACAATCAAGCAATCGTCCTTCTTCGTATTTACCCAAGTGAGCTGAAAACTTACCTCCGACAAAAACCTGCACGTGGATGTTTACGGCAGCTGTATTCATAATTGCCCAAACTGGAAGCAACCAAGATGGCCTCCAACAGGACAATGGATAAACAAACTCGTAGGTAAGGGATAAAAAGAAATGAGCTATCATGTCACAAAAAGCCATGGAAGAACCCTGAGTACATATTGTGAATACACAGCATATTAGCACGATGCTAATTTGGAAAGGCTACGTACTATAAGAGTCCAATGACATGACATTCTGGGAAAGGCAAAACTATGGAGACCATGAAAATATTAGTGATGGTGGGGTTTGGGGGGGTTTAGATGGCTCCGTCGGGTAAGCGCGGACTCTTGATCTCGGCTCAGGTCGTGATCTCACGAGTTGGTGAGTCCGAGCCCCGCATCAAGCTCTGCTCTGATGGCTTGGAGCCTGCTTGGGGTTCTCTCTCTCCTTCTCTCTCTGCTCCTCCCCCGCTTGCGTGCATACGTGCACTCTCTCTCTCTCAAAATAAATAAATAAACATTTTTTTTTAAAGTTAAAAAAAATATTAGTGTTGCTAGGGGGAGGAGGAAAAAAATTTAGCGATGGCCAGGGGTTGGGGGTGGGGAGAGGGAGGGAAGGGATGAATAGGTGGGATGGGGGGATTTTTAGGGCAATGAAAATATTCCAGATAGCACTGAATGGTGTATGTATATGGCCTCATACATTTGTCAAATCCCATACAAAGAGTCAACACTAATGGAAACTATGGACTTCAGTTAATAATAATAATAATAATAATAATAATAATATATTAGTATTGCCTCATCAATTATAAACAAAGTAAAATAGTCAAATAAACTTAGATTTTCTTGGTTAAACTTTTGTCAATATTATTATTAATTTTTTAAAATGTTTTATTTATTTTTGAGACAGAGAGAGAGATAGAGCATGAGCAGGGGAGGGGCAGAGAGAGAGGGAGACACAGAATCCGAAGCGGGCTCCGGGCGCTGAGCTGTCGGCACAGGGCCCGACGCGGGGCTCGAACTCACGAACTGTGAGATCATGATCTGAGCCGAAGTCGGACGCTTAACCGATTGAGCCACCCAGGTGCCCCTGTCATTATTATTATTATTATTATTATTTGTAAACATTTATTTATTTTTGAGAGGGGGGGAGGGGTGGGGAGAGAGAATCCCAAGCAGGATTCACGCTGTCAACACAGAGCCCCACATGGGGCTTGAACTCGAGAACTGTGAGATCACGACCCGAGCCGACATCAAGAACTGGACACTTAACCAACGGAGTCACCCAGGCGCCCCGAATCTACTTGTTTAACAGCATTGAGCCTGTGTTCCCGTCATGTGTCCCAGAGAGGTAGTGAAGTCAAATGTGATGTGTGTCTTTCCAGGATGTTTTATCTTTGGGCAGAACCACAAAACATTGTATATAGTCTTTTTATTGTTCCCAAGAACACCACCACGATCAGCACAATTGAGGCCAGGTCTAGAAACAAGTTCACCTTTGTGCCCTACAGGGAACATGGCACAAAAAAATGCTTCTGGAACCTTGTTTCTCTTTACCTTTACTAACCACGTCAGTCACATCGTCATTGACTTGCCCTCAACGATCTTTTAAATCAATGCCTAAAATTACGAGGTGCTTTTTTTCAGTCTTTTCCTTCCATTAAAACAGAGCTACAACCAATTAAATATGTATGCATGTTTCATCTAGATGTACATATATGCACAGTTTAAAATATCTGAGTTGACATTACAAATGTTCCTCAGCCATTGCATTAGTTTCTGAGTACTTCTGGAACCGCAAATTAGAACAAGAAGAAAAGCATGAGGATTTGACTAGTTAATTAATGTATTTCTTTTCTTACCTGAGCATTTTAACTGGTCGAATCCTCTCCCACATAAAAATTCAGGAGTTTTGTTTGTGGCTTTTGGACACAGTCCCCTCAGAGATGCAGGAAAGGGCTTCCCTGGGCCCAAATGGTGTCATGAACAGAGCTGATGTTTAGGGTTATGAGTTCTGCTGTGCCAATGCCAAGCCCTGGATCCTGATTGACCAAGCAAAACATTTTTTGGTATGTTTGTGATTTGCGGGGCCCTTAGCTGGTGTTGGGAGGGAACAGGGTGGAGGGGGCAGAATGAAAACAAACCTATGAATGTACCTTTTTATACAGTTTGGACTTTGGGACACTGTAAATGGTTTGTATAAGTCAAAAGCAAAATTGGATCAAAAAGAAAAAAAAAATCCAACTCTAAGCCACGGCAGTAATAGAAATTACACCGAATGCTTGATGGGGAGCCGAAGGGGAGGGTTAAAGTACACACAAGATTACAAACAAGACCCCTGAATTGGACATTCTTTCATGGTTTTACCCCATCTTTAAAATCCCCTTTCATTATGGCAGCTCGCGTCTCTCACCTAGCAAAACAAAAGCCCTCCCGCACTTAGCGCCACAGCAGAAAACGAGTTGTTGATCCAGGAGCCCCCTTGGGGTCAGGTCTCCCCACTACAACTTCCGTGATAAAATTCTACAAGGATAGAATGTGCCTCTAGGCCTGACATTTTCTCAAGATCTGGCTGATTTTCTTCTCAATCACTGCAACTCATGCTAGTAAGCAATTTGAACTTCCTCCTTAATGTCGGTGTAAGATCTTACCGCCAACTCTCTCCAGTCTCCTTTCTCCAGCCTCCAAACAGGTGATGACCCCCGCTTTGGCAACTGTGGGTTTGAACCCGCTCTTATCTGAAACACAGTCCTGGAGGAAAAAGAAACATTATCAAGTTAGTAAGAGATACCACTTGACTCCAAACCAAGTGATCATTTCCAAGGTCACCTCAAGGGGAGTGGTTTAAAACCTCTCAGCTCTAGGACGTGCCTTGGCTTCTCCACGGGGGTGTCAGCCCAGCACTTCTTTAAAAATTTTTTTTTTAGTTTATTTATTTATTTATTAAGAGAGAGAGCGAGCAGGGAGGGGCAGAGAGAAAGGGAGAGAGAATCTCAAGCAGGCTCCACACTGCCAGCGCAGGGCCCTACGTGGGGCTCAAACTTGCAAACCATGAGATCATGACCTGAGCTGAAATCAAGAGTCAAAGGCTTAACCAAAGCCCAACACTTCTTTAATATATATATATTTTAAAAGTTTATTTATTTTTGAGAGAGACAGAGTACGAGCAGGGGAGGGGCAGAGAGAGAGGGAGACACAGAATCCGAAGCAGTTTCCAGGCTCTGAGCTGTCAGCACAGAGCCAACACGGGGCTTGAACCCACAAACCATGAGATCATGACCTGAGCCGAAGTCGGACGCTTAATTGGCTGAGCCAACCCAGGCATCCCCGAAGCTCAGCACTTCTTTTGCATTGTGTTCACGCGGTAATTTTCAGCTGTTTCTAGCTGAAGAATGGAGAGCATTTTGTCATACACCAATTCATTTATCACAAGAATTTTGGCCACACAGAAAACCTCTGCCTGCCCGCAGCTGGGCTGCCAGTTGAGTCAAAGGTTATAACTCCTTTAAGTGGCTTTGGCAAGTCTCAGGTCACTCAGAGGGAAGGCTTTGGTCCCAAACTAATGGAAATACCGTTTTAGAGGATCCTGCCAATTCTAAGAGTGTCTTTCTTGGTGTTGAAAGCTGGCTGGTTAATTGCACACAGTGTAGGCACAGCAAGTTTGCTGAGTTTGAAACATGGTGAGTTTCAAGTACCATTGTGATATTCAGGCACTGTCTATGTCTAGGAAGCACTTGGCACCTAAACTTTGCAAGAGATTCAGGCTGAAGGCACAGAATTGGAAATCATCATGTAGAGAGAAGGGGCCATGAAAGAATACAGGAGAGTGTAATGTCCAGGGGCCAAAGGTGGAGGAAGTGGTCACTGGTATGAAGTGTTGCAGAAATACAGATTAAGAACACCTTAGTGTTCACGGAACAAGGAAGGTTTCTGAAGAGAACAGGTTACCGGTGGGGAGATCAAACATCTTGAAAGGGAGGTGGGCGTATTCTCCAAGATTTGAAATTGGGGGAAAAATGCACAGTCGGACAATAAAAACATCAGTAACAATAATCACAACAGACCATGATCTGAGCAGGAGGCTAAACCAAATCTTTATTTATGCTCCCTTGTTTAGAGAGATTAGCATTTTGTGGGGGTAGAGACAGACTCTTCAGTAAAATCAAATAACAAAATAGGAAGCTGGAGTCTGATGGCTAGAGAAAGGGAGGGGAAATCCCAAGAGGAAGAGGAAGAGGAAGAGGAAGGGAAAAACATGTCTCAGAGAAAACATTAAGTTGGGGCCTGACAGGTGTGAGAGAGAGGCTGGAGCAAAACCTGTGGAGTTGTAGGAACTGCAGTCCCTGCACCACACTATGCTGTAACCCTGTTGGGACCCCGCATCTCAGTGAAGGCTTGCCGCATACCTCAGCTTTGTATTAGTGATGCTTTGGGGAATGAGGGATTCAGGTAGTGCTTGGGGTTGGGAGGGTGAAGGGGGACAAACACTTTTAGGAGTCCAGGCCAGAGTGGAGATGAAGCATTCAAACGAGCAGGAAATTAAAGCAACGGTGACCAGGGGAAGGATAAGACAGACCCCCAAGTATCCTTGGCATTGGTAGAGAACACCAGGTTTGGCTTCCCAATATATTTGGGGTGGGGACTCAAATGTATTTTGAATATTAAAGGAAAGGATAACTCGTTGAGGAACCTGGAGCCGCCCGGGTGTAGATATCTAACTACAGTGTTCAAGTAAACAAATAATAGGGGCTAGTGTAGGAGGGTGAGCTATTTCTCGTCTGTGGCCTCCTTTTCATAATCACAATGAGGTAATCTAAAGATGCTGAGAAACGCTGATGGCGCCAAAGGAAACAGTTTGGAATAGCAGCTTGGGAATGCCCTGTAACAACAATGTTTCCCCTTGTGAAGGGCTTGAGAGAAGGCACCCCCTTAACCATTATTTGTATCCCCAATGTATCTGCAGGAGCTCAATAAATGATAGACTAAATGAATGAATGAACAGAGGAGGACGAGGCAGCGAGTCTGAGGAGGATGTGGAGGCGGTCAAATCCCAGAGTCCAGCCCAGAGGCGGTAACCGTCAACAGCACCTAAAAAGTTCACAATCGAGGGCTAGGAGCAAGAACAACTCCTGTATTTGGCCCAGTCCAAAATCCTGCTGTTAGGGGGCGGGACTAGGAGGAGGGCGTATTCCACGTCTGCCCGTCAACTGGCCAATCACCGCCTCAAAGGGGCGGGACTTCATTCTGTCTCCGCCCTTTCCTCTGGAAAGTAAATACGTTCGGGCACCGTTCAAACAGACCAATGGGTGCCGGATGTTTCCTGCGGTTCCTCCTCAAGATTGGTCGGAATTCGTCGTCCCGCCCTCCTTGTCACGCTTTTTGCCCCACCCTTTCGCACACAAGATGGCGGCGCCCAGCGGAATAGAGGCCGCGTTTGGGGTTTGCTGAAGCTGACTCCCTTTCCCACTGCCCCTTTGGACGCAAAGAGCCGCGAGCCCCGAGGACAGGGGCCGGGCGGGGACAGCGGTTCCTGCGTAGCTGGACCGCGAGCCCGCGCCCAGCCTGCGCCGCCCCCACCCGGCCCCGGCCCGATCCCATCCGTTCCCGGTCTCCTCTCGGTCTGACCCGCTGCCCGGCCGTGGTTCGCCACCACCAGGCCTCCAAAGCTGAGATATCTCCTCCAGCCCGGGCTCACCTCCACTTTAGAGATGTTTGGCCTCTTCCCTTCCAAACGGGCCGCATTCAAAACCGGGACTCCTGGACCAGCACCTGGTCTCCTCTCCCTCCACTGAGACTACACTTCGCTCTAACCCACTCCTTCCTCTGTTTCTTGATTCTCCCTGGCTTGGAGACTGCCTCACTTCCCTTCCAAATTAATCTCCGACGCCCCCAAATATTATTAACCTTGACACCCTCCTCAACCGGGAGTCAGACTTCCTTTTGCATTAACCTCCACAGTCCTATCATGGAGGCTGTGTACCTGATAGTGAATGGGGTGGGCCTTGTGCTGGACCTGCTGACCTTGGTGTTGGATCTCAACTTCCTGCTGGTGTCCTCCCTCCTGGCGTCTCTGGCCTGGCTCCTGGCCTTCATCTACAACCTGCCACACACGGTACTGACTAGTCTTCTGCACTTGGGCCGCGGAGTCCTGCTTTCACTGCTGGCCTTGATCGAAGCCTTGGTCCGGTTCACCTTTGGGGGCTTGCAGGCCTTGTGTACTCTGATGTACAGCTGCTGCTCTGGCCTGGAGAGCTTAAAGCTCCTGGGGCACCTGGCCTCTCACGGGGCACTGAGGAGCCGGGAGATACTGCACCGGGGTGTCCTCAACGTGGTCTCCAGTGGCCATGCTTTGCTGCGCCAGGCCTGTGACATCTGTGCCATTGCCATGAGCCTGGTGGCCTACGTGATCAACAGTCTGGTCAACATCTGTCTCATTGGCACTCAGAACCTTTTCTCCCTGATGCTGGCCCTGTGGGATGCCGTGATGGGGCCACTGTGGAGGATGACGGACGTTGTAGCTGCCTTCCTAGCCCACATTTCCAGCAGTGCTGTGGCCATGGCCATCCTCCTCTGGACCCCCTGCCAACTAGCACTGGAGCTCCTAGCGTCAGCTGCCCGCCTCCTGGCCAGCTTCGTGCTTGTCAATGTCACCGGCCTGGTGCTGCTGGCTTGTGTGCTGGCGGTGATGGTGACCGTGTTGCACCCGGACCTCACTCTGAGACTGGCCACCCGGGCACTCAGTCAGCTCCATGCCCGGCCATCCTACCACCGGCTGCGAGAAGATGTCGTGCGGCTATCTCGCCTGGCACTGGACTTGGAGGCCTGGCGCCGAGTCTGGAGCCGCAGCCTGCAGCTGGCCACCTGGCCGAACCGGGGAGGGGCCCCCGGGGCTCCTCAGGGTGGCCCGAGGAGGGCGCCCTCGGCCAGGACCTGGCGACAGGACACTCTTCCTGAAACAGGGCCCAGATCAGAGGCAGAAGAAGAGGAGGTCGGGACGGTCAGAGCAACAGCTGCCCGCGGCCGGGAGAGGCTCAATGAGGATGAGCCCGTAGCTGGGCAAGACCCATGGAAGTTGCTCAAGGAGCAAGAGGAGCGGAAGAAGTGTGTCATCTGCCAGGACCAGAGCAAGACGGTGCTGCTGCTGCCCTGTCGGCACCTGTGCCTGTGCCAGGCTTGCACTGAAATCCTGATGCGCCACCCCATCTACCACCGCAACTGTCCACTCTGCCGCCGGGGCATTCTGCAGACCCTCAATGTCTACCTCTGAAGACTCCTTCCCTGTCTGCCCACCCGTCTGTGCTCCATGAAGCCACCTGTGCTAGGACAGCTTTAACACCCGACCTCTCGGTTTCCGGCCTGAATTCCCTCCTGCCCCCATGGCTGTCATGCCAAGCCTCTAAGCCATACATCCAGGACATTGAGATAGGATACTCTGGAAGACTTATGAGCCGGGTGGGGCAGGGTAACAGCTCTTCCTTACCCTGTGGGTCCCCGTGACGCCGGAGGTGGTGAGTGTGTCACACTATGCAAGGCCCCGAGACTGCCGTGGACTCCCCTCCAGGTTGCCAGGGCCCATCCAGATGCCAGCCTCTGGGGCTCCCCTCCGTGCTTCTGGTTTTTCTGTTGGGGATTTGCAGGTCCTCTCCCTGGCCCCTCCCCGTTTCCTCCCCAGCTTCAGCCACAACAAAGCACTGTCATTTGGGTGTTTGGGCAACTCAGGGGCCTTGGAATGATCTTGAACCTTTGCTTTCAGTCAGAGCGCCCGTGCCCTGGTAAGCCTTGGGGATAGTATCTCTCAGGTGCCCTTAGAGCTACTACTTCTGCCTGTCTTGATCTTACGAGGCTCCCTCCCAACCTGATCCAAGAGCTAGGATCAAGAGTTTACCCCTTGGAGGGTGGGTGTCTGCACCTGGCTTTGGGACCACATACCCTCTGGCACCCCAGCTCCACCGGGAGCCTCAGGAGGGATAACCAGATTTCTACTCCTACCCTTTTCACTCCCCACATCACAGAGAACATTGACATTCCCCTTCTGTTTGTCTCTCCCTGGCACTGGGGAGGGCAGACCGTGCACATTTGACGAGGGTCCAAATACAGAAGGGGCCAGCCTAGGGGCATGCAGCTCCCTGCTGGGTCTGTGTGGCCCAGTTTCTAGTGAATAAAGTTCTGTTGACCGCTCTGACAGCCTCTGTGTGCATCCTTACAGGGGCGAGCAGTTGGTCAGGTTGACTGATGCTGCAGCAGGGTCCTTTGGTCCTGCTGGAGTCACTGTGGTCTGGGGGGACCTGGTGGGGGAAGAGATAAGATAGGATGTGAGTACTGTGCCTCGGGGAGAGCCCGTGCCAAGGGTGGCTGAATCCACCCCCGATTTGTGCCTTCTCACACACCTGGCTTTGGAAAAGCCCTCCCCGTCTTTTCTACTTTTGCCAGAATGAAGTCCCAGTATGGAGGAGTTGTGAATGGCTTCCCAGCTTCTCTGGTGCCACTCGTCCCAGGAGGGATTTGGGGTCCTTGCTGTCTGGAGTCCAGTCTACCCTCTGGTCCCTGGAGGAGCTGGCCCTTGACTTTGTGTCTCTTGGCATGGTGTGGGGCTGTGGTGGGCTGGGGTGTGGCTGTGAGGCCTCCTGGTGGAGAGCTGGGAGCTGAAGCCTAGAACCTGAGCCCAGTCCCCATGGTCATATCTGCCCTCACATGACCAGCAAGAGGGGGGCGGGGCACTCCCCCATAATTGTATGTTAAATCTAGGAGCATAATGCCAGGGGCAGCTTTCTAGAAGCCGTTGGGTGGGGGGGTGGGGGGGGGGGGGAAGAGGGAGAAAGGGTAGGTTGGGAAGAAACTGAGAAGAGGCCCCACCACATTCTTTGGGGGTTGAGAGGCTGAATTGATTGTGGGTCTGGCAAGCCCTGGTTTGTTAGTCATTGGGTTGGGGGTGGGGCTGGGGCTGGGGCTGGCTTCTGGAGGTTTGAGGAGGGGAACCTTGAAGGGGCTTTGTGGCTAGCCTCAGACTTAGTGGCGCGGCCCACCCAGGCTATGCCCAGCATGGTGGGGGAGTTCTTCACGTCCATTTTGGAGTTGGGAGGCCTGGGGAGAGAGCTCCCCGCCCCCCCCCCCTCCTTTGCCCAACCCTAGGGGAGTTGAGCGCGGGGAGGCTTGGCTCCTTTCAGTCTCTGTTTAATGTGAGGATAAACATTTTCTGAGAGAAGATAAACTTCCTGAGCTGGGAGCAAAGGACCCCTTTTTCCTGCACCCCCATCCAGAATTACATTGGCAGACGTCAATACCCCATCCTCCCCCCTAACCACCCGAAGCAGGCATGAGCTCAAGCGCCTCAGGATCATTGCTGCATTCTGGAGCTGGGACGCCCTCTTGTGGTTATCTCAGAAATTACTTATCTCTAGCCACTCAGGAACGCACCACTTCCCCTGGGATGGGGGACAGAGAAATAGCTTTCCAGTCATCTAGAGACCAGGCAAGCAGCCAGAGCAGTCACAAATGCAAACCCCGGGCTCCTTTTTTTGTTGATCAGGGCAGGGGTGTGTGTGTGTGTGCGGTGAAGGTAGCTCCCGCCCCGTTCATATGACATCTTTGAGTTAGGAAAAGGTGGTCAGAGCCCCATGGCAGAAGGCCACCCTCCTCAGCCAGGCACTCCTATTCACGTCCCACAAGACTTAGGGGCAGCTCTATGGAGCGGCCTCTCGGTCAGCTAGGCCTGCATCCTGTATCTCTTGCCCCACGGCTCGGCTCGTCCAGCCCAAGAGCCCTTCCTTCCGCATCGCTCCCTCTCCCCTCCCCCATCCTCAGAATCAGGGCATCCCCACCACTTAAAGAAGAAAGGCTGAGCCAGTAGGAGGATTTTTTGGGGGGAGATTTATTGAATGGTCTCTGAGAAAAGGGCCCAGGAATAGGAAGGACAAGAGAGGACCCAGAGAAGCAGAGCACCAGGAAGAGGGCACCCCACCTCTGGGGTCCCGGGCCAGAGCAACTGGGGGACCCACACCTGCCAACACAGAGTGCCCCTTGGTTTTGGGCAGAAATCCAGCCACTGCCCATATTGCCAGCCCTGATCTCAGACAGCCTCTGTCCCCATTCTCTGCCAGCAGCAGGACGGAATCATTCACAACATCCCAAGGGGGGGCCAGCCCTCCCGGATATGTGACTGTCAGAGTCACACCCTCCTTCCCTAGGAGTGAGAGAGCGCGAGCTCGCTTTCCAGTGAGCATCAAGCGAAGACAGGGGAGTTGTGCCAGTCAGAATACACCAGAAACCCCGAGAAGGTGCTGTCTGTCTTGATGCTGGCATAGATGCCAATGTAATCACCCACGCCCACCTGCACCCACACCTGGTCCTCTGGCTCCAGCCTCACCATGGCGCCCCCGGACAGCGAGGCTGGCTTGGGCCACCCTCCAAAAAACTGGAAGAAAGAGGCGATGGACTCGCCGTTCTTGACCAGATCGAACTGCAGGCTAGCCCGGTAGACGGTGGCGTGGACCGCGAAGTAGTAGACCCCGGGCACCTGGCAGGTGAACTTGCCGGTGGTGGCGTCGTAATGTCCCTGCTCGTTCACCAGCACGCGGTCGAAGGGTAGGGGCGCGTCCGACGGCGGAGGCACCCGGCTCTCCGAGCGCTTGGCGCTGAAGGCGGAGCGCGGAGGTACTGAGCACTCGCCCGCAGGCCCGGTCGCCCCCGCGGGTCCCGCCTCTCCTCGCGGCCCGGGCTCCCCCCGGGGCCCCGGCAGTCCTGCGGGGTGCGGGCAGCGGTTAGGGCGAGAGTGGCAGCGGCGGCGGCGGCGGCCGCCCGCAGCGGGGTGCACGGAGGGCGACGCTGAGCACCCTCCCCACCCTCTCTGGGGCCCCCTGCCGCCGCTTCCCCGGCGAGGGCCGCCCCGCCGCCCGGGCCCCGGGCTCCGCTGCCCGAAGGGCCGGGGCGGACCCGAGCGGCCGGCCGCAGAGGGTCCCCGGAGCCGTGGCCTGCGGCGGGCTGAGTCACCCTCTCGGCGCCCCGCTCCCGGAGCCCGGCGGCGCCCCCTGGCGGGACCCCGAGGCCCGGCCCTCCGCCCCGCGAGCGCGGACGGCCCCGCGGACGGCGACCCGGAGGCCTTCTTACCTGGCCTCCCGCCCTCGCCTTTCTCTCCCGGAACCCCGGGCGCGCCGTCTCGCCCGTCGCGGCCGTCGCGGCCGGGCAGGCCCTGGCTGCCGTGGTGGCCCGGCGTGCCGGGGAGGCCGGGGTGCCCCGGACACAGGCTGGGGATCTTGTTGTCGTCCAGCGGGGGCGAGCCGGCCGCCAGGCCCAGGAGCAGCACGGCGACGAGCGGCCTCATGGCGCTGGCACGGGGACTCCGGCCGCCGGGGTCCTCTCGCAGTCTGTGGGTCAGGCGGGACGGGAGTCGGGACCCAGAATCCGGACCCAGAATCCCACTCGGCGCGGCCGAGCGCGTCCCCACCCCACTGCCATGGGCCTGAGGCTGAGCGGCCGCGGGGGAGAGGAAGGAGGGTCGCCCCCGGAGCCGAGGAGACGAGAGCGCTGGGGCGGGGAGCGGGGTGGAGGAGGGCAGGAGAGGCTGGCCGCCCCCATCCCGCGCCCCCCCGCCCGGTCTTTCCCCCAGCCCCCTCCCGCCCCCACTCCCCCCTCCTGCTCTCCGCCAGACTCACCCCCTCCCGGCTCCCGGGGCCTCCTTCCGGGCGCTCGCTCGCTTCTCCGGACCCTCCAGCTGACCCCTGTCCCGCCCCTGCGCTTCTCCCCTGCCAGGCGTCCCCTGCCCTCCTCGCCCCCCTGGTCCCGGTTCGCTCCCTGCCGGCTCCGCTCTGCTCCTCCCAGACTCCAAGAGGAAACCAGTTGTTCAGGGGCCAAGAACTCCGAGCCGGGAAATAGCAGGGAAATAACTCGTGGTGTCGCCAGGCCGCTGGCCAAGGTTTGGGAGAGAAAGGAGGGGGAGAGAGTCTTAGCTGGGCACAGAGAGGCAGAGCTGTGTGAGACAGACACTCAGGACACCCACTGCTCCAAGGAGCCGATGGAGAGGTGGTGCGGTGATGGAGACCAAGCACCAGACTAGTCCAGGAGAAATAGAAGCTGAGAACCCAGGGTGGAGAGTTCTAGAGGCAGACGGACAACTGGATCCCCAGGACTCAGAGCAGGGCCTGCCACAATTCCTAGGCACTCAATACATTTTTGTTGAATAAATGACAAAAGTCAAAAGGCAGGTGATGGAGAACCTGAAAAAGGAGGTGGCGAGGGGAGGGCAGAAGACAGGAAATGGGGGTCAGAGGCTTGGGTGGGAAGCAGTCCTCACTGTCAATGGCATGGTGTGGAGCTGGGGCAAGTAAAGGGACAGGGAAGCTTCCATCAGCCCCTCTGGGGACTCCTCTTCCCCTCCCTGGGAGGCTCCAGAGAGGATGGGCAGAGTCCCCTGCCTGCCCGCCCTGATAGGTAAAGGTGGATGGGCAGGCAGAGGGCAGGTGCCTGCTTCAGGGTCAGGGCTGGGCACAAGCCTCCAGGCCGGCCGCCTCAGGCAGCCTGTTGCAGTTGAAAGGCCAGGGGGTGCCCAGTAGAGCCAGGCCGGACTGGCACTGGAGCTCTGCCTCCTGGCAGACAGAGCGGCAAGGGGGAAGGACGCTGCCTGTGGGGGTGCAATGGGGCACAAGCAGCCCACAGAGGAGCCTCCGGAAGTTCTGGTAACAGGGTAGACTTGTCAGGCTCTGTGGAAGGAGGAGATCAGCGCTCAGGAGCCACACTCTCACAGCTCCCTCCACTTCCAGCGGGGGGGGGGGGGGGGGGGGGCGGGGGGGGGGCGGGGGTCCCTCCCGATCTCTGCCCGGAGCACCTTGTAACTTCTGAGGACCTCCATCACTTCCTCCTGGGTGGCCATGCCCACCCAGATGTTAGGGAAGGCTGTGGCGTTGTAGCTCAGGCCGATGCACATCTCCACCTGGACGGGTTCACAGGCCAGCTCTGTAGGGGCGGGAGGGGACAATCACTGTGGGGATACACTGGCCGATGACCCGGGGCAAGTCACTTCATCGCTCCCTCTGGGCCAGGTGGGCATTGTGGGAATCAAAGGCAACAACGTGGAGAGATGCTTTGCACATATCGCGGGTTCTATCATCCTAGAGAGCCTGCCCAAATATCCTTTGCCAGCCCTGGGCATCATGCAGGTGTCTTTTCAATCTCTCAGAGCATGGGGCACTGACACTGGCAGGGACTGCTCGGCATCCAGAAGGAACTCCCTGCTCTCACCTCCATCTTCTTCTGCTTTTTTTTTTCTTCCCCTTTTTTTAATAGGCTCCACACCCAACATAGGGCTTGAACTCATGACCCTGAGACCAGGAGTCACATGCTCTACTGACTGAGCCAGCCAGGTGGCCCTCACCTTCATCTCTGAGGTGGGCTGTGGAGAGGGGCTCTTTGTGTGACAAGACTGGTCTGGTTCTTTTCTTAAAAAATAAATTTTTTTTAAATGTTTATTTCTGAGAGAAAGAGTGAGCATGAGCGGCAGAGGGGCAGACACAGAGGGAGACACAGAATCCGAAGCAGGCTTCAGGCTCCGAGCCGTCAGCACAGAGCCCGACGCGGGGCTCGAACCCACACACTGTGAGATCATGACCTGAGCCGAAGTCGGACGCTCAGCCGACTGAGCCACCCAGGCGCCCCAAGGCTGGGCTGGTTCTTGAAGCCCCACCCACTGACTCCCTGATTCCCACTTCCCTCGGGGGTGACATTAAGTACCATTGCCACCACTGGGTGAGAGTCCCTCCCGGACTCTGTGGAGTGGCCCCTGAGTCAGGATGGGGAACTCTCCATCAGGGAGGACAAGGGAGGGCCGTTAGGAAGTGTGCCTGTAGGGCTGCTACGAACAGGCACCCAGCTGGCTCAGACCTGCCGCGCCCTGCCCACGGTGCTCTGGGCCAGGCTTCTCACCTGGGGGCGGGAGCAAGGGGCTGGTGCAGTTGCCATTGCTGCTATCTGTGCAGTCTCTCCACGTGTCACACATCCACTGCAGACTCTTACACCCTCCATCGTGGCAGGAGAACTCTCCGGGCCCACAGGGATCTGGAGGCAGAGGGGGCGTGGCGGTGCCCTGGGACGTGCCTGTGCCCCCACACTGCCTTCGCGGTGCCCCGACCAAGGTCCAGAGCCCTTCCTCGTTCTCCCAGAGGCAGCCGTACCGCCCACGCCCACTCACCCCGGGGCACCTACTCTCTGTGGCATTGAGGGCCCTGTAGGTGGCAGAGAAGCCCCCACTGCTGATGCCACGGTCTGTCCTAAAGAGCACCACCAGCTGGTGGCTGGAGGAGATGAGGCGAGGTGGTGGCTCCGCTCCACAGAACCTGCCCAAGGCGGAGAGCAGACCTGGGCAGGGCGCCCTCGGAGACCCGGGGTGTTCCCACAGGCGTCACTGTGACTGGCACTCGGGGCGATGCCAGAGGGGATGGGACACATGGCTGCTGACTCCTGGAGCTTAGGGCCCCGAGAAGAAAGACACATATGTGGAGTAGACGAGGAATTAAGCAAACTGCTTGAACTCGAGCCAGTTGGAGATGGGAAAAACCAGGGAGGGTGTGAGGGGAAGTGGAACGGGCCCTTCGGGGCAGGAGAGGCAGGAAGGGAGGGCGCTGACCTTCCGCAGAAGGGCAATGTGGAGCAAAGGCTTTGGGCTGAGCAAGGACAAGCCTTTTCCTAGGGCGACAGTGAAGAGACCTCTGGCTTAGAGCAGAAGGAAGGATGGGATGTATCCGGGGCTCCTGCTCTGCTGCTACCTGCCCAGGAGGCCCAGGGCCCCTGAGGTGCCGGTCTCATACACCGCCACGTAGTCCAGCTCGCACTCGTCCTGAGCTTCTAGGCTGAAGTTGTGCAACTGCAATTCCACGCCACGTCCCGCGGGCACCGAGATATGCCAGGTGCAAAGCTGGGGGAGGGCACGGATGGAGTGGTTCGAGGGTCCCTTCTCCCATCCCCGTCTGGGCATCCAGGCTGAGCTCCAGGAGGGTTCCCTCCCCGCTGCAGGCTGGGTAGGGTGCGGGCGGGTGCAGCCCCCGCTGGCTCTTATCCTCGGTGGTAGAAAGGCCCTTTAACTTGTCTGCTCTGAGAGGTAAGTTTACCCAGCAGGGGAAGCTTACCCGGCCACCTAGTAAACGCTAAATACGGTTCCCTTTCTGCCTGTTTGAGCTCTGATCTTCCCCAGAACAAGGCGGTGTCTCCCATGCCGTTCCCAGTCACACAAACTGGGGGCACAGGTGTGCCCACGTGTGCCACACCGCCCTCCCCGTGGACCGCTGGCTTACCCGTTGGTGAGGGTACCTCTGCAGGTAGCTGGGAGCAGAGAAAGTGCCCTGGAGCCCAGTCAGATTCCCCCCACACCCTGCGGAGAGGAGGAGGGGCTCGTGAGTTTGCCAGGGTCTGTGCCTTCGCCCAGTCGGGCTGGCAGGGACCGCAGGGGAGAGTTTTTGGCCAGGCCCATGAGGAAGCAAGGTCTGGGCCAGAAGAATGCCCTGGCAAGCTTGGGGCTGGGCCAGAGCTGGGGAGCTCAGGCCGAACCCGAAGCAGATGCCCGAAGACAGTACATGCCCTGTGCCTGGCGGGGCCCGTACCCGAGAGCTTGGTGCTGCAGTTGGCCTCATCGCTGCCGTCAGCACAGTTGGCAAAACCGTCACACATTGAGTCAGGTAGCAGGCAGACGAGCTGGTCACAGGGGAACTCGTCATGAGCACAGTTCCCTGGGGAGGGGCATCTGGATTCAGAACCCCCCTCCCCCCCCACCGAGTCTCCACCCCTTCGGCCAGTGCTGGAGGGGCGTGGAGACACTTGAGAGGTAGCCAGAGACACGGTGGGAAAACACTCACCGTTCCCGGGGGTCACAGCCTGGTACCAGGCATGGAAACCAGATCCTTCCACACTGCTGTCAGAGACGAAGGCCACCCGGAGGCGGCTGGCGTTGGTGTTGAGTGTAGGGGGAGGCACCTTCCCACACACTCTGCAAGAAGCCAGGTTGGGCGCCATGGAGGCTCAGAGCTCAGGGCCAGCCAGACTGGGGGCTGCCTGGGCCCCATGGTCCTCTTTCTTCAAGCCCTGAACCGGTGGCGATGCGGTCAAAAGGGGCCCTTTCATTTCCTGGGGAGCTCTGGCTTTCCTGACCTGGCACATCCATCCTTGTGGCTTTTATTCATGGGTAAGATAGGTGGGGGCCCCATTTGACAGAGAGGGGAGGGTGACCTTCCCAAGGTCATACAGCAGGCACGGGGCAGAGCTGGGTCCAGAGGTCAGGTCTCTCGGTGTCCTTCCAGCCCAGCCTTTCCCAGCGCTGCTCCCTGGTTCTGCCCTCTAGACGGCAACGCAGGGCAGCGGTGAGATCTCCTGGGGGCAGGGGGACCCACCTGAGGAGGGGGCCCTCAGGCTCAGGGGAGATTTCCAAACGATCGAAAAGACAGGAGGCCACGCTTTCCATGCTGAGCGCTTCAATCTTGAGTTGTACTGCATGGCCTGCGGCCACCTGGATATGCCACACGCAGTGGGCGTTGGGTGGGTAAGGGTCTGGGTAGTTGGGGCTGCTGAAGAAGCCCCTTGGGCCAGGGAGGAGGCCCCCACAGGCTGCAGAGATGAAGGTGAGAGTTCAGAGCTCAAAAGGAGAGAGACCCTTTTATTTCCAAGGTTCCTCTTCCTAGCCCCCCTTCCTCCTGCCATCTTGGGCTTTTCTCCAGGAAGATCTTCCCTGGGTACTCACAGGACTGCGGTGAGGGGCTCATGCCTGCCTCCTTCAGCTGTCCTTTAGGGTTCCCTGTTGCTGGAGAGGGGGTGGGAGTGGTGGTGGTGGTGGTGGTGGTGGTGGTGGTGGTGGTAGTGAAGCCTTGGGGGGGCAGTGGGTGATAGGAGGCCCCGGGCAGGGGTGTAGTCTGCAGCTCTGGAGGGAAGATGGGGGAGTGGGATTCAGAGGAGCTGGTTCTCTAGGGGTGATGAATAGAATGGCACATGGAATCTCATTCAAGAGCACTTTCAACCCAAGCAGGGCCCGGTACTCACGGGCTAGAATGATGGCCACCAGAAGCCCGAGCAGCAGGAGCAGGAGGCTGGCCAGCAGGAGGACACAGAGCCAGGAGAAGTGACAATCTGGCTGCAGCCCTCGGGGCCGCCGACCTGTGGGTGTGCGGGGTGGGATTTTGAGAGCCCCTTGGGCTCTCAGCTCCTGGGCCGGTTCTCCCCCGGTCACCCCCTGAGATGGTTACCATGCCAGGGAGCCGGGACGCTGCAGCTGGCATCCTCCCGGAAGGCCGGTGGGGGAGGCCCTGATTCAGGCTCAAAAGCAGGATTGCAGAACTCAGTCTGAAAGGGAAAGTCTTGAGGGCTGGGGGCCAGTGGTGGCACTGCCTGGCTGGCGTGTCCTCTGGGCACGGCCAGCCCTAGGCAGGGGTCTGGGTCTTGGGAGAGGGGTCCTATGGGACCCTTACCTTGCTCAGCTCTGTCGCCTCCGCACAGAGGATGATATCTGAGCATTCCTTCATGGCTCAAGGCTCTGCATGGCTTTCCTCGAGTCCCTGTGATAGCCCAAGACCGCCAAGGGCCCACTCTCTGATCCGAAACTGCCTATCAAGGGGCAGCCTCTGCTCCCTTGGGGGAAGGGCTGCCAGACTAGACTGACTTTCAGACGGCCCTTGGCGGACCGGTTCAGGCTACTGGCTACTCGGTCTCTGTGTGGGGGAAGGACGCAGGCAGAAGGAATTCGAAAAGGCATGAAAGGGTCCCTTAATCCAACTCAGCTGAGGATGCTGAGGTCAAGAGCTTGGCTCAGGGCAGCAGTCCTTAAAGGCACAGGCAGTGGTGGAGGACACCCTGCAGAGGAAACCAGGTGCTCGGTGGGGGTGTGACCAGGGGAACTGGACACCACACTTTCCTAACCTCACCCAGACTACTGAGTGAGCTGGGGTGGGTGGGAAGGAGGACAATGCAGGCATAAGGGAGCCTTAGAAGCTAGGTGTCAAGGTTTGGCAGCTTTAAGGCCTATGAGCCCTAAGGGCCCTGGAAAAACCTGCTGCCCTCCCATCCGGGGACTGGGGCATTTAGCCAAGCCTGGGTCTTTGGAAGGTCCCTGTTAAAGCACCGGTGTGACCAGGACAAGGAGATAAGCCAGTATAGGAAAAACGTCGTATGTATGGGCTTCTTCTGTCTGTGCCGATGTGACTAGGGGAGCTTCAGGGGCTGGCTGCCTTTTCCCGGGCCCTTTAGGCTGCAGAAAAAGGGCAGAGGAGAAGAGGAGCCAAGTCCTTGGACAGGGGCAGGCCCTCAGCTAGGCGGTGGAGTCTGGCGGTCCGTGGCATTTGCTGCTGCAGGATAGAAAACCCACACTCTGCCACCTGGACCACTTCATGCCTCTTCCTCTGTGACGACATTCTCTTGGAAAAACCCAGCCTGGCCCAGCTGTCCTCCGGGAGAGAGAAAAGGGCTTGTTAACGGGTTTTGTGTTAGCCATGCTCAGGCTGAGTCGGGCAGGGCAGGACAGGGTGGGGGTGGGGGCAGTATAATGACATTTCTGGCTGCCATTTGCAGAACGTTATGTAGTAGGCCCTGGGCAGGAAGTCTTACTGGTTTCCCCTCCTTAGGTCGCGCTATGAGGTAGCATAATCATTTCACGAATGATGGCACCAAGGCTCCAAAGTGTTCTCTGTGGCACGCCACTTTCACCCTCCACTGGGGCTGAGGCATGCTGGTGACAGAGGGGAACAAAGCCAGAAACCCAGAGCGGAGAAAAGGGACAACAGAGATAGGTTCTGTGTTTCCTAAGGCAGCTGTCCTCATACTCTGGGGAGACCCTTCACCCCCAGGTTCTTCTCCATTCCTCCCCTGGGGGGCCTTGGGCTGCTTTTGTACAGGGGGGCAAGCCTTTCTTTCTTGGACCCTCGGATGGGGACTGCTTTTAGAGGGTCTGAGAGGTCAAAAGTATTTCCATAATAACACTGAGACCTTATTTGTCTTTTCATCTGTGAGCACAGGGTACAGTTTTCCAGAGGCTGTGTGGGAAGCTTCTCTCTGGCTTTGCTGTTGCCCACGGCCGTCCTCTGGGCAAGGGAAACTTGGAGTGGTGCTCAGGTGGTTTCTAGCTCCCTTGGGCTTCTGCTTGTATTCCTGAAAGCATAGCTTCCTGTAGCCCCCCATGCTGACCCCAACCACAGTTCTCTCTCCTTGGCTCTCTGTGGTTCTTCTTTCACCAGGAAGGGCGAGGCCAGACCGAGGTTGGCTGTTAATACTCTGGGACTCCGGCTCTCTAGCGTTCTCTCCTGCTGGTTCTCTAGCTCACATTTCCACTCCAGCCAGACCAGCCTGTTCGTTGTCCCTGGAACACGCTGTGTCCAGGCTCAACCTTTCATCTGGAATGCCTTATTTTTCCCTGTGCTCAGGGCCGGCACCAGAGGTGTGCATTAGGGCCCGACTTCTCCTTGCGCACCCCAATCTGCCAATTTTACTCCTCCTCTCCCTGTTCACTGCCACCCCTAGCCTTGACCCTCATCCCATGGCAGTGCAATCCCAGCCAACCTTCCGCTATGTCCGAGAGGCAGGCGATGCTGAGTATCAGGAAATCAGAAATGCTCATCCCTTGGATTTGGGTCGTCCATATCGTGGCTCCACGTCAAGAATTCTGCTTGGTTTGGGCAATGCTAAACTTACTCGGCATTCCGAGCCTTTATCGTATGTTGTTCGGAGGAGAAAAGGCGGCACGGGCATCCTGGGAGGCTGGGGAACCAAACACTGGCTAAGCATCACCCACTAAGAGAATGTGAATGGAATGTTGATGGTACAGTCCTGGAAATGTGTGTGTGTGTGTGTGTGTGTGTGTGTGTGTGTGTGTGTGTGTGAAATGCACAGCTGAGTACCTAGTATGTTCCAGACACTCACAACTCTGAGTAGGTTTGTTATGTTCGGATTACAGAGAAGGAAACTGCGAGGCTCAGAGAGATTAAATAATTTGCTTGTGCTGAAAATACTAGTCTCTTTCTGCTGCCTCCTGCCTCCTGCCCTGGTGCTTGTGTCTGCCTACAGAGCGATGAAGGATGGGGGCCCTCAGAGGTGCCCGGCCCAGACCCTGCTGGGGCCCAGGTAGGTGATAGATTGTGCTGGTTTTGCTCTCGGGTGTGTGTGGATGTGTCGAGTCGGGAGCTCCCTTGCTATCCTGCCGTTCAGCTCAGTTCCTAACAGACACGAGGTTGGAAAATTTGCTGCATAAAGTCCTGCAAAAAGCTGTCAATTATTCACCCAAAGGCAGAGTACTCAGATGGAAAGGGAACTGTCCCGCCTCTGCCACTGACAAACCAGGGACTTGAACAAGCCTTCTCTAGTGCTCGTGTCCTCACTGGAAAAGTGAGAAGGTGGACAAGGTGACCTCTGTGGTCCTGACGGTAAAGCTTTACAGAAAAAAGTATTTTCTGAGTGCTGGTCATTAAAAAAAAAAAAAAAAAAATCTAGAGTAACTCTATAAGCTGGAATCATGGAACCAGAGGCATGTAAGGCCCCCTAACTTGGGACTTGGGAGGCATGTACTTAGATAAGAAGTGACTTAGAAAAGGACACTTGGGCTGAGAACTTCAAGGTCCAATCTCCTTAATGCAGATGAGGCACAAGGCCCAGAAAGAGGGAGGTTCTTGCTCAAGGTCACACAAGAGCAGTTGCGGGGGGGCGGGGGGGCGGGGGGGCGGGAAGAACTCCCTCCCTTCCCCAGGGAGAGGCCCGCTGGAACATAAGCAAAGAGTGGGGGAAGAAATTCCAGTTGCTAGGAGGCAAAGCTGATGGATAAAGAAACGTGGGGGACAGATTGTGTTTGGGATCTGGGTAGCATTAGGACCTGTTGCCATGGGAACGAGAAAGCGCCATAGGTTAAGTACAGAAGGGAGAGCTGGGTGCAAGGGTGGAGTGGGCTGCCTGTAGCTGTCTGCTCCCCTGTGGGAGACCACAAAAAGGCCGCGGTGGCTTCCACATCCAGTGAAAAACTGGTTGAGAGGTACAGCAGGTTACAGTGATTTGGGGCTCACCCATCCGCTTCGCTAGAAGCCGGTTTCCACCTTGAAGAGCATCCTGTTGACTTGTGGTTTGGGGGAAATCATCAGCATTTAAAACCTTACCCTGGGTCAGGCCACTTCCAGGGCCTGTCAGGGAGAAATCCCAAGGTTTGAGTCGATGTTTTTCCCACTCTTGGAAAATGCCCAGGAGAGATGCTCCCAGCACGGTCTCATCCCACGTGAGGAGTTTGACAGCAGGCGCTGCGGTCTCAGCAAAGATGCGATAGACAGGCCTTGATTTTTCAGTGTCTGGAGCAGGGAGGCAGTTAGGAAAAACCCCAGTAAAATACTCTTAAGTTCAGCTGGCGGAGGCTTCAGCTTCCAGGGTTCTAAAATCAGTGGCAGAAAGGGAAAAATCTAAATTGTACTAAGAGTTAAAAGACAAAACCAAAGGAGACAAGTCCCCGAGTGCTCCAAAAAAGCATTCTCTTTAAAGGGTTAAATCTGTTAAGTCTTGAAAAAAAGCACCTTGGAGAACAAAACCTTCAGCATAAAAGCGGCTGTTTCTAGGTATTAATAGGCCAAGTCAGAGTCTCAGGTTCATCAAGGCCAAGTCTTTTATTCCTCCACATCCAGGTACAGCCACTCTGCTCCAAGAGCAAACTGTTACACCCAGCCTCTGCTGGAGACACCGGTTGTGGCTCATTCTAGGTCCGTACAAGACGCCCAAGTGTCAACAGAACCGGGAGTGCCCACGCCAGCAGTTAAATGGCAGATGACGGAAATGTCTAGTAGATATGCTAATTTTCTTCGGTGTGAAGACGATGTCGAGGTTATGTGGGAGAATGTCCTTACTCTCAGGAGACGCATGCTGAAGTATTTAGAGGTGGCAAGGGCACCTCACCACTACGTGTTTGGCCCCCAAGAACAAAGTATATGTGAACAAGCCCGGCAAAATGTTGATCGGTGAATACAGGTGAGGAGAGCATTCAAAACGTGCACTATTTCAGTTTTGTAGAGTTGGGAAGTTTAGACTGAAAAGTGGGCAACTTTTTCAAGAACCTGGCATTTACGGTCTGGTGGTAGCAGTAAAACATGCGGCGACTAACAGGCTCACAGCTCTTCCCGGGAGCAGACCCTTCCCAAATCAAGATGCCGTCACTTACCGACTTCTTTCTCAAAGCTATTATTTATTCTGTACAAGGTTCCACTGTACATCAGACATTCTTCTACTCTTGCTTACACAGTAAACAAGTGCACACCAGCCCTTTGGCTCAGGTTCACAGGGCTTCCCTGGGGAAGGGGGTCAGGCCAGTTAAACTTGGGGCGTCTCTCTGTGATGCCTCCTGGGAGCATTGGAAAGCTTCAGGCTCCAAGGGGCACAAGCTGGGCCCACCTGCGTGGATGCACAGAGCTCCGTGCCTTGGTGCCGGACAGCTTACTCTCCGGGACAGCACCGAGTTTTGTCCAGAACCACTCAGGGCAAAATCACGCCCGTGGGAAAAGAATCATACGGCTGAGGCAAGATGTCCCCAGACACCCAGGCTCCAGCTCCTGGGGTGGGGCTGACGACCGATGCCAAGAGGGGCTGAGGGGTGGCATGGGCATCCCTGAGAAACTCGGTCCAAAGGGCCTATGTCTAGGAGGCTCTGAGAAGGGGTGGGGGCATGAAGGTCAGGAAGAAGAAGCACATTAAGAGGGAATAAATTAAAGGTGAGAGAAGTTCTAGGGATAAGGGGCTTGTGCTATCCTTCAAACAGCTGGGGAGTAGACCAGGGGTGGCTTAGAGGAAGTGGGCAGGAAAAACTTGATACGCTACCGTAAGAAATCTCCTTCCACCTACTCTCCTCTTCACCTCACTGCGATGTAAAACAAGCCAGGGGCTACGGGCACGACCCCCATCTCCCCCAGCGGGTTTGAACACGGCACTGGGGAAAAAGGAAGAGGCTGAGGGATATTTCAGGGAGGGGCAGTTACCCCCTGGTCCCCAAATGCTATAAGGCACAATTCTTGGAGGCAACTAGATTCCATCCAAAACATTAAAACAAAAACAAAAACAAAAACTTGTTAGATCCCGGGTCTACTGTGGCTGTACTTAGGGCCTGGCCAACACCCACCTAGCACCACTGGGGGCTAGCATTAGAAAAGCTGTATTTGAAAAACAAAAAAAAAAAAAAAAAAAATGACCAGCATAACGTCCCAGCTGTGAAGAAGTGTGAAGGAGAGCATCTCCAGTCTGAAAGCTTTAGTTATGGTAATTAAAAAAAAAAAAAAAAAAGTTGGGCTTTTAAAAACCAAAATCAGCTTTTTTAAAAGTCATCCCCTTGTCTGTCTCCCTGGAGATAGCAGCGTTAAGAGGGCTCTTGGCTCATGGGTGTTTTTCTTGCTTCTGGACTGGTGAGCAGGGTCCAGGCGAAGACAGGTGCCAGGCTCCGGCGCCGGGGCTCCCAGGCGGCGATCCTCCCAGCAGGCTCCAGAGGGCGCTGTCTTCTCGGGAGGAACGGGGGCTGGAAGGGCACCAAGAGGACGAGATCTTCTCCCCACAGACCGCTGTTGTTTATTACACACAGGAAAAAACCACAAGCTTAAAAACGCAAACAAGAGAAGCCGAGGGGACACTGTGCTGGCTCCGGGCTCTGTGTCCTGTCGATCTTCGTGCCGCGTATGGCTCAGGGGCTCCTGGCTCCGCGCTCCAGACCCTGACCAGGCTGCAGCAACTCCTGCTCGGCAGCTTTAGTTTATTTTTCTCTTATTTGTCAGGATTTTTTTTTTTGTCTTTAAAAAAAAAAAAAAAAAAAAAACAACTTAGGGTGGGGGGCCACCACAGGAAAGGGAGACAGGGATGTAGCTCCTTGCTGCTACATGCGGGAGGGTGGACTGGCCAATTCGTAGAAGAGCAAATAGGCGTCGCTGGTGCGCACTTGGCTGGAAGACATGGGTGTGACGCTGTGGAGAGAGAAGGGAAAAGTCAGGGCCCTGGTGAGTGGGCCACCGGACACAAACTGAGTGGCTGAGGGAGTCGTGAGGGCCCGCTGCTTCTCTCCCTACTGTGCCCCCAAAGCCAACCTCTCTCGTCTTCTAGAAATTCTGCAAATGGGCAGCGGACTCGTATATATCACACGGCCTTTTGGCTCTGACCTTTTGCAGTCAAGTGGAAGCCACACAGATGGGTGAGGTACAGGTGTCCGACAGCCAGGAACCCTGAGACCTCCGTCTCACCTGGAGTCATTGAAAGTGTGCCATTCGCCCGTCACTGGACTCCGGCAATAGGCTGTATAATGGCCGCCCATGGTGGTTCCAGAGTGATTGGACACAGCGTACAGGTTGTAAACAGCGTGGTCTGAGGAGGAAATGCGAGGTTTCAGGCCCCCAGGGCATTCCTCTCCCACCTGGCCTCTATTCCTGATTTTCATAACTCACTCTTCGGCAGCTTCCTTCTACCTCTTGGCCTCCCATCTGGATTTTAGGCACCTGTACCTTGTTTCCGCCCTTCCAGCTCAGAATACTCACTGGTGTTTTCTGAGGCAAATTCTCTCAAGTCCAGGTCTCTTAGTGGGAAATTCACAAATGTTGTGAGCTTGCTGGTTCGTATCCTGGATTCTGAGAACCGCTTCAGATCTGGGGTTGATGTGAGTCAAGGACAGACAGGGTGGCAAGAGTAGTCACAGTAAAGGAGACTGGGTCCTAAGAGGGCGATGCGCTTCTCAGAAGCATTAGAGCAAACAGGGAAAGGAAAGTCTACCAAGTTTCCTTTTTTCCTACTCTGTTCGCCCTCACTTAGGCCCCCAGTCACTCATTGAAGGCAAGGCCCTGCCAAGGGGGATGTTTAAGGATACGGAGCACCAAGATCTTTGGGAACCTCTGGATGGAGAACTTCTTTATACATCGTTTTCTGGCTCGGCAGCGACAGCATGTCTGAAAGACACGACCAACAGAGCTACAGAGGACTTGGGAGAGAAGTTAACAGGCCGCGTCCCACAGCTCCTGGGCTCGATCTGCCGGTGACAGGTCTTTCCCAGAGAGGTCTCTTGTATGCGTGCTCTTGCTCTCATGGAAGGGGGACTTACTGGCTTTTCATCGCCATCAAGCACATCCTCTTTGGTGAAGAGCCTCATGCAGTCCATTAAAGTTACCTCAGGATAACCTCGCTGGGAGAGACAAAAAGTCACAGGTCGATGACGTGAAAAGATAAGAGTGGGAGTTTCCAATGTGGGGTAACAGGGGCACATACCTTAGCGATGGGCAGTGAGAGGTCCCAGAAGGGATCAAAGACTGTAGAGCAGTAACCACAGTCAGTGCACGTCAGGGAGCTCTTTAGCTGCCCAACAAAAAGATCTGCAGAAGAGATGGGACAGCGAAGCTTAAACCCGGAGAAGGAGCACACGTCTTCTCTGGGCTGCGTCCCTTCTCAGCGCTCCTGACTCTGTCCGTGGGCCACTGGGCAGAAAGAGGGTTCCCTGGGAGGGTGATTCTCAGGGCCTTTCATGCTCATTCTCTACTCAGGCAAAAGCAGTTAAGGGGGAGAGCAGGCATTCCTCCCATTCACGCACTTACCCCCAATCCGACTGTCTTCCCGTTCTAGATACTTCCTCCACATCTGTCGCCCTTTCTCATCATCACTAGGAACCAGAGAGAGGGAGACAACTGGGTCAGAGCTCACGAGAAGTTTAAGGACCCATCGATCTAAATCCTTAATATTAAGAATTCTCTCCAAATTATTAACCCCAAAGTAGTCAGCAAAAGATCACAAGTTCACGAAGGGTTTCTTTCCTATGGCATTCTCCTCTTACTTACGGAAGATGATCGAGGTTCTCAGGGTTGGACTTAGGCCTCACTGTTACCCGGTTCACCTCGTTGTGGAGCCCATCCAGAAGAAAGCGCAGAAACTCCTGAGCATCTTGCTGACTGAGTCCAAAGAAAAGAGAGTGAGCAACACCTCTCATTCTAAGAACCGACCTGCTGTGGCCGACTCCCACCCCGGAGAGGACATGTCTGCAAGGCTCTTACTTATAGCCAACGAAGCGCGGGGCGTATCTCTGGATCTGGGTCTTGAACTCAGATGGGCTCACCACATCATTGGGGGATGAAGTCCATATGGTCTGGATGAGTTTTGCAAACTCTACAGGAAGGAGAGGGTAGAGAGGGGGCACGGAGGGCAGGTGAGACATTTTCTGGAAGAAACTCCAACTAGAATCCCACCAAAAAGCAGCTAAAGGAAGAAAAACAGGACGGATACGTAGAAAACACATCTACTGGAGTATGGTAGTGGAGCGGAGAAAGTGTCCTCGGATGGGCTCCTCACCTTCCATGAGGGCTGTGTGGACACTGCTGCCGTGGCTGAGATCCCGCATGTAGAGCCTCTGGAGGCAGTAATCCCTCAGCTCCCGGGTGTTGCTCAGACACTGCAGAATGGAGTTCATGAAGCACTGCAAGAGATCATCCAGACCATGAGCGGAGAGAGGCCCCCGTCATGCTTGTCTACTCACACAGTACCAAAGGCCCTCTGGTTCATCTACTCCAGAAGCGAACCCTCCCACAGCCTCAAGTTCCTCTTTTCGCAAGTGAAAGGGGTGCAGTGAGGCAGATTCCCACTGCCGGCAGAGGTGGCGTAACCGGTTATTTACCGTAGAGATGTACAAACCGGTGTGGGTGAGGTGGGCAGAAGTGGGTGGGAAGTGATGGATGTCCTTCAGGAGAAGGATCCAGGAATGTAGCTGACGGTGAACGGGGCAACTCCCCTTTAGCAGTGCTTCCTGCTCGGGGCGAAGAGTGAGGCAAAGCCCCGGCCACAAGGGCACATTTCAACGGGCCTAGAGGATGGGGAGTCAGCAGGAGCTGGGAGGGAACTCTGGTTAGGTGGTCCCAGGTGGGACAGGAGGGGGTGGCCTCAGGAAAGAAGTGGGCTGGGAAGAGCTCACCGTGTTCCCAAGGTTTCGAAGACCAGCCAGACCCTGGGCGCTCTTAGAATTCTGTAAGCAAAGAACACATGGCGTATGAGACTGAAGGCAGAGAGGCTGGGCCTGGGATAGGCTCTCCCGGGCACTTTTCTGCCAGTTGGAGCCATGAGCATCAGGCACACACATTATTCTCTCTTCAACTTTAGACTATGTACGTGGTAAGAAAGAGGGTTGAAGGATGCCTGTCATTTTCAACAAACAGCAAAAATATTCTTCAGGGCTTTCTTTTGTTGAGATGTGTTCCCCCCCCCCCCATCTCTACATTACTCTTCATTCTCTGCCACACTGGAGGCTGGAGATTAGAATGAGAGACTAGGAACTTGTGTATTTGATTCCGGCTACAAGGAACTCCAGGTCCCCAATCCAGGCATTATCTCCAATGACCCACTTTTCTGCCCGTAGATGTCCAAAACATGAAGCAGCTGTCATAACAGGCACTTCAAGGAGGTCTTGAAATGCTCAATGACAAAACATCTGAAGCGAGTCAGATCTTCAGCTGGGGAAAACCGAAGCTGGCCTGCCATCCTGAATTGCCGGGAGACAGGTGGGATTCCTTCCAGCTGAGCTCAGCTCCTAAAGGCTGATTACAGCCTGGGAGAGTCCTCCCTGCCTGGCTCAGGTTTCAGCATCCTGACTGGTCACTGGCTGGGAACACTTCTGATGGCAGACTGTGGCCACACAGAGGTAAGCACCTGGCTGAAGGTGCCACTCTGGTTCTTGTCCTTGTTGTGGAGGCCGGTGAGGGGGTTGGAGCGAGGCAGCTGCCAGGCCGAGGACTGTGAGTATTGTCTGTCCAGCTCTCTTGGCTAATTCCGGCCCTACCTCCAAGGAGTCAGAAAACATTTGGGCTCAAAGGGTTAAAGACACAGTGCGCAGATGAGCCTGCCACCCCCTCTCTCCGGGAGGGGACGCAGGAGCCGGCAACTCTGGAGCAACACTGACTGGGGCATGCGTGGGGCCAGCTCAACCCTGATCAGAACAGGAGCCTGAAATAACTCAGCTAAAATTACTCATGCTGTGTGCTGACAGCCTCTGAGGCTGTCAGCAGCTCAAAGCCCATGAGGTTGTCAGCTCAAGGGGGTGGGGTGGGGAGAGGCAGGCTGAAGGAGGGCTTTTCTCAGGAACTGCCCTGCTGATCCCACAAGGAAGTGGATCCCTCCTTCCTAGTTACCAGGTCTAACACTAACAGGGAAGGAAATATACTCAGAAGAGAGACCTGGTTTCCACCTGCAGTTAGAGAGCAAAGCTCATTGGCAGCAGGTGGGCAGAAGCATCCTCGAACTCAGCCAGCACTAGAAGTATATGGCCCCAAACACAAATTTAAATCTTACCTGACAGTCTAAACCCTGATGTTCCAGTATGAGGGCCACAACAGAGATAATTCCCTGGACAAAGACCTTATCAGCATTTTCAGGGAAGCCCGGAGAAGGACTCCCCGCTGCCCATTTGGAACTAAACGTTAAAGCCCGTCCACAAAAGGATACCCACTCTTCCCTCCCCCAACAGCCACTCTTACTCCTATTTTTGGCAGCGCTTTGTTAGTTCTTACCCCCTGTTCCTCAGACGACACCTGTCTAAAGGAGCTGTAGAAGCAAAACATTCTACCACTGGTGATCATGTCAAGGTCCATCAAGGTGGGCCCTCAGCGGAGACAGTAGTCACTCAGTACTAATGGGGGACGGGCAATGGAAAACTGGAGGCACTTCTGTGGCCTTGACACTTTTAACTCCGACCCAGCACAGGGAGGGTCAAGAACACGTCATCACCTGTGGTTACGGTTCTTGATCTAACCCTACTAATGGCCTAGCCGGTGCAGACATGGGGAAGGCTCCTTTAAGGTTTCGCCAGACCCTCTGTTAGTTTTCCTTTTCGTAAGGGGTGGGGGGTGGGTCGTGCCTCTGTCTAAAATTTCCTGAGTTCAAGACTACTTGCCAATTTCTAAGCGCTCTGTGTAGAAGGCCGTTGGATAACAGGAGTCTGGGGGTGGGAGTGGAGGGGAGAGCAGGGCTGTTCTGTGCCCAGCCAGATATTCTTCTGCCATGAATAGGAAATCAGGAGCTCCGGGGAAAGTCAGCACTTTCCATTCCAGAGAGAACAAAATGTCCTAGGAGTGACCTTTCTTATGGGGAAAACAATCCTACCTCAGGGCTGACAGGGAGAGGCTGGACCGGGAGACCCCCCACCCAGCGAGAGCCTCTCACCCAGCGGGAGACAAGGAAAGGATTCCAGCTGCTAATGTGGAGCTCATATGCCAAGACCTGAGAAAGTCTGGATCAAGAACTTCCTCCAAATGAGCCATCAGCCAACCTAAGCTTGACTTAGTAGCAACGGCCGTTCTGAAAAGTAGACGCCACCTCCGCAGTTAGTAAACAGGCAGCATTCACCTTCCGTGAAGGGGCAGGGGGCTCAGCAAGAGCCCGCTCTGGGTTAATGGGGCGGAAACATCTGGGGATACAGAAGCACAGGCTTATGGGTCACATAAGCAAGGCTGATGGAGGTTTGAGTCTTCACACTCAAGACCCCGCTAAAGGGCTTTCCTGCTTACTTCACCTGTGCCACGAGTGTCAGCCATGAGTCCTGGCTGCGGCCAAGGAGCCTGGTGTGGCCCTGGCACGGGGCAGGGCACGCACTGCCAACTCGTGGAGCTGGTGCCTGTTACATAAGATCTGTCAAGCTCTGGCCCCTTCTCCCTTCCCCAAGGGGGCAGTGCCCAGCTTCTAGCCCCAGCATTACCCCGGGGGCGGGTGGTGGCTACTTCATCTGAGGGACCCAGTGCCCACTGAGCAGAACTGGGGACGGCCGAGAAGAAAAGGGAAGTTGCCCTCTTTCACCTGTCTGCGACTCCTCTGCCCTTCGCGGGGGTCAAAGGACCCCCGTTACCAACCCTTTGGGAGAGCGCCCTTTGGGATCAGTGAGGGGGAGGCGGCTCCTTTCCCACCAGCCTTTCTTGCCGGGTTTTGGTCTTGGAGGAGTCACACGCGCAGAGTCCAGCGTGCCGCCGGTTCCCTCACACAGCGAGAGCCAGTCAAGGTTACGCTTTCCCGCACCTGTCCTGAGAGGTGCCAGGAATTAAGAGCCCAGGGGCCACCTGGTGCCGGGGTCTCCAAGAGGGAGGGGAGGAGGGGGGCTCGGCCTGGGACCTCAACAAGGGGAGGGGGCCGCGAGTAAGCCTGAGATCACCTGGGGAGGGGGCATTCCTTGCCGGGAGAAACTGGGAAAGGAGGGGCGGGGGCTGGGAAGAATCGGTCCCCCAGGCCGGGGGCGCGCGCGGCAGATGGGGGCGGGGGGGGGGCGTCCCGGGGAGGAGGCGGAACCCTAGGCCCTCGGCGTGGGGGTTCCGGAAAGGGGGCCCCGCGTACCTTGGCTTTGTTGAGCAGGAGCCCCACGAAGGTGGAGAGCAGCAGGGAGGGGGAGAGCGGGGAGCGCGGCCGCAGCTCCTTGGCGAGGGCGGGAAAGGGGGCGGCGGGGGGCTCCTCGGGCAGGGTCACGGTGTACGAGGTGCGCATGCTGGGGGGCAGGCGGCGGGCTCGGCCCCACGCCTAACGTTGGCAAAGGGGGCGCGGGGGAGGACCGCGCGGTGCCGCGGCCCGGACGCCAAGGCCGGCGAGGCCGCCACAGGACACCGTCTGCGGCGCCCGGCGGTAACCGCTCCGGCCGGTCGACCGCGCGCTCCTTCGCCTCAATCTCCCCGGCGCTCGCCGCCAACCGCCCCGACACCCGGCTCTCTCGCGCTCCGGCAGACTGGCGGCCCCGCCGGCGCCTCGGGCCCCACGACGTCAGCGCCGGGGGCGGGGCCGGGGCTCCAGCCCCGCCCCCGGCGCCGGCACGCGGCCCCCGGCGCGGCCCCGGC
>NC_064808.1:94964129-94984119 GCF_023721935.1 Panthera uncia | reverse complement strand
CCCGGCGCGGCCCCGGCCCCGCTCGCCCCCGCGCCTCCCGCGGCTCGGCCCCCGGCCCGGACCGCCCCCAGCCCGCCGACCCCACGGGCCGCCTAGAACCCCCGTCCCGGGGAAGGGCTGAACGGGCTCCCGCGCCGGCCTCGGGGTCGGGGCTCAGGAGGACACGACCCCACAGGACCGTGTCGGCCCGGTGAGCTTCCCCCCAAGGCGGTTCACAGTTCCTGACTTCTGGGGGCCGCGGAGCCTTTGGCGAACCCCGTGAAAGCGCCGTTCTCTCCTGGGGCGGGGGATGCACTTGTGCACAAACTTTTGCACGGCGTTCGGGGCGGGGGGGTACCCAGCCCTTCGTGGAGCCCAACACTCATACAAACCGCGAGGGTCGAAGGGCTCCCGGTTAGGAGGATGGGTTTCCGCCGCGTCGGCGCTGAACTTTTTTACCCCCCAACCCCGCCCCAGTCCCACCTGGCCCATTATCAAGAGAGGCACTGCTCCTATTTTATAAAGTGCAATAGGTCACTGTCCCATTTGGCCCCAGGGAAGAACATTTTCTGGCGTCTTCTGTCCAGTTACCCAACTGCATCTCTCACCGAATCTCAAATTTTGATTTGTTTTGGGAGGTGGGAAGAAAGAACCACCACGTTGAGGAAGCAGGTGCTCAGCCCGGGTGGGTGGGGTGGTGAGTGTACTGCTCTGACCCTAAGGGCGCCAAGGCTTGAAGAGCAGAGGCCTCTGCGTTTTATTTCGATGCTCCACCCCCCCACCTCCCCACCTATCAGGGACCCACACGGAATCTGCCTAGAGAAAGTATCTTGTTTGGAGCCTGCTGGCTATTTTTAGCCAGTATTTTTAGCGTTTAAAAATACTCCGAGAAGCAGCAGTGTGTGCTGTTACTCATCTGTGGCCTCCTTCTGTGCCTCTTGGCGTGCTCATCCCCACATGTACACGCGCACCGCACACACGACCACAGCCCCATGGAGAATGTGCCCGGGACACATGTATGGAGTGGGCATGAGGCAGGAGCCACAGGGCATTTCACCCGATGGTGAGTGAGGGCACCAGTGTTAGGGTGGTGAGCTCCACAGCCACTGTCTTCACTCGGTGACCAACACTGGACACACTGCCACGGCCTTTTCCTCCATGCTTCCCTCTTTCTAGGTGCACTCTTTCCAGCAAGTCCCACACAGTCTGCAACAATTCTTGCATTGGATTACAGCACGCTTCTGCCCCCAAACACCTAGAGCACCGGACTCTTGCCTCCAGTCCAGAAGCTGAGCTAGCTCTGTGAGGCTGTCCGTCCACAGGCTCCTTCCAGCATCACCACCCTCCCTCTTCTCTGATCCCTGCTGCTAACCAACCTGCTCTTAGTTCGCTGCTTCGGCACTTGCCTTCTCTCACTTAAAGAGCAAAACTGCCACGGATTAAGTACTTATTAAATGCCAGGCACTGGCTAAGTGCTTTATATATGTTATCCTAGTTAACTTACATAATTAACACAACGCCGTAGGAACTATTACCTCTATTTTCTGGATGAAGGGCCTTAAGTCCTGAGAGGTCAAATGACGTGCCAGAACCACAAAGCTAATAAATGACAGTGTGGGGCTTTGAACCCCAGCCTGCCTTACGGCAAAACCCATGCTTTTAACAACTACCAGGAGACTCTGGAATGTCCTTCCTGCTCTCTGCCAATTACCTGCTTGTAAATTCTGCTCAAAACTTGTGTTTTCCACAAAGCCCTCTCCAAAGAGTTCCACCCAGCTCAGAACGCCCCATTACTGCATACCCTCTGTCTATTGGTGTTCAGTTTACATAGTACTAATTTATCTTAATATGTTTATCTTTGATTTATAAGTGTCTCCAAAGCTTCTGTAAATGGTCTTCGAGTGTGTGTTGATTGTGCCATCACAATGAAACTCCCTCAGGGGCAGGACTGTGGGTTCTCTTAGTGGGTGCTTAATAAATGGTGTTGATCTCATCTGTAAAGTGGGGGCCAGGATTCTTGGGTATCCTGGAAGTCCCACTGAGCCTCACAGGGTGGGGTGAGTCTGGATTTGCATGTGGAATAAGCATGCTGTGGTAAGTGCTGTCTAACAGGTGCTTACCCACGGGAACATTTGGCTTCTCGCCCCATGACTTAGTCCAGTGATGTGAGTACTACCCCCCGGGATTCTGTTAGCACATTTTCTCCCTCTTTCCTGGGATGTAGAAGGTTAAGGGCCCAGAAGGGGAAAGCTACCTGGATGGGAGCTCTTTGAGAAGCCTGGGGTGAGGGGAAAGAATTCACACAGGGTCCGGTCTTGTCAGGCAGGTCTGACTGCTGCAGGACACAACCAGCAAAGAACTGTGGCTCATTTCTCAACTGGCCAACCCCCCCCCATGACATGCTTTCTCCTCAGTGCCATTTCTTGAAGTGGGATGGGCAATCTGGGATCTGACTCTGGCTCTGGCTGCATTACTCTCTGCCTCCTGAACGGGGCTCATTCCGGCAGCTCGAGACTGCCATTTCTCAGAAGCCTGTGCTTGGGCTGTCTTCCCTGTAGGTTAAGAAATTTTCTTCACCTCAAATCTTTTTTGGCATGGATGGAGTATAAATAAATTAGAGTCAGGGTTGCCTCTGTGAGGGCAGGACTGAGAGTATCCTGCTTCCTCAGATCTCAGGGGCAGCTTGGTTCAGGGTTTGGAAACACTGAAGCAGGCCTGCTCCCCGCAAAGCAAGCGCCCTTTATTACTGTCACAAATGGAGAGACTGGTGGCCTGACTGATTGAACCGGCAGGGGCTCAGAGTCCTTCATGGGGGTTGGACTTTCAGCCCACAAATGCCCCTGGGGAAGGAGGGCGCTCTGCTTGCCTGAATCACTCAGACCCCAGGAGGCCAAAAGCTCTGTACTCCTTTGAGCCCCTGGGCAATCTGGCCTGAACCAGCTGGATTCCAGAGGCCCACACATTTCCCTCTCTTGCATATATTTCTGTGTGGGTGCCAGTTTTACGTATCCATTGAGGTGACAGGGTGCAGGGGGCCACGTGTGCAGCTCTGGGCCCTGAACATGATGTTCATTTCTGTAGCTGATGGTCAGTGGAGCGGCTCCCCCATGGGCACGGAACATTTTGCCAGGCTTGGATTAACTTCTACATTGCTGCGCCCCACCCCAGCACCACATGAACTCATGAAGGCGTCCTGGAGTGGGGGTGGAGGAGGAGGCGGGGAGGATGATGCTGGGCCCTGATTGAGAAATTGAACCTGGGTAAGGCAGCACTGGGGCCACCAGCCAGCTGACAGTCCATAGCCAGTGTTCCAGGGATGGAGATGGTCAGTACCTTGCTGACTCTAAACGCAAACCCCAAACTGACTCTCCTTTCTTTCTTAGCAGTTAGCACTGGTCCTGGCCAAGGGATCCTCCTGTTTAAGGTCTCCTCTGAGTGACCTTCCCATGCTGTCAACACAGATTCAAGCCCTTAGGAAGTTCAGCTTCCTCAGGGTGGCTGAGTGGGTGAGGGCAGCTCCAGGGTCTTGGGCTGCTAAGCTGGACAAACGAGACAGTGGGGATGCAGTTCAGCGTGGCTGAGTAAACAGAGGGAGAAGGCAGGGGAGGAGAGAGGAAGGTCACACTTCTCCGCTTCTCATCCAGGACTTCTAGGGCAGTCCCTGCTGTCTTCAACTTGTTCTCTTTGGAGTAACCCCTGCTCACTGCATGGCAGCAGTCAAGTTCAAAGTCCCACCCAAGAGAAAAATCACATGACCTCTGCTTATATAATCTCTCTGTCACTGAACAGCTGGGAACCCAAGTCTTTGGGAGATGAGTCAGCAGCCCCAGTGACAAAGAGGACCCAGGTAGTCTAGGTTCCTGGACCTTTTGCTCCTAGCAACAGGTTTCAGAGCAGAGGGCAAGGGTCTGGAAGAGGCTGCATGGGGAGAATAGGTGGGGCAGGCTCTGAGCCTCACTCCCTGGCTCTGTATCTGAGCGGCAGGTACTTGGCATGATGACTGCGCTCTGGAGGGCCCTGGGCCAACCGTAGTTTTCTTAGAGGAGAGGGTGGCCTGGGCAGGGCGGGGTGAAGGCAGGACTGAGGCCGGCAGGCAGAATGCCAGGGAGCAGTTGGAGGGGTGGGGCGGGGGAGGATTAGGATGGATTGTAGGGGTTAAAGCGCAGCCCTGGCAGGGCTCAGTGGGAACAGCTTGTCCTTCCATAGGCCCAGGGAACAGGAGAGGTGGGGCAGAGGGGGCTATAACCGGTTGGGTGCTTGGGCTCCTGGCTTTCTGCAGGGCCAACCCACCTGGCCTGGCTTGGAGTCCCCACAGGCAATGGGTGGGGGTGGTAGTGAAAGCTTTTTTTTTTTTTTGCTAGTTTTGAACTATCATGTCCCTCTGCTCCAATCTGTCTGCATTTTAAACAGAAGGTGGAGCCTGGGGCAGCCCTTGTTATCCTAGGCTGAGGTGCACTCTTGGCGGACTGGTGTTTTGTTGGTGCTTATGCAAGCATGGTGGGGGGGGAGGGTGTTCAGGATTCATGTATCCCCTCCACCAGTCCCTTACTTGTGCTCAGCTGAGTCTGTGAAATTCTAAGTTCATGTTGGCTGTTACTATTAATGAGGGAAATGAGTCTGGTTAGAACTCTTCTACACCCTGGTGGGGGGGCCTGCTTTTGACCTCCCTTTATGAATGTCAGCTAGTTCAAGTCAGCTACCCTGAGAGCCCCTCGGGGTCAGGCCTGCTCCAGGGGACCCCAGAGGAGTCCCATCACACTGGGCCCTGCCACTTCCTCACCTTTGTTCCTCCCAAGGGTGGTCCCCTCCCGCCCCATTCTACTCAGCTGTCAAGTGTCCCTGTCCTATCATGCTCTTCCATAGCATTTTATAGGTTTCAGATTCCTTCACATCCACTGTTTGCTTTGAGCCTCCTGCCCGCCCTGTGAGGTGGGCAGGGCAGGCATGACCAATCCCTTTTATGGATGAGGAAACAGAGCTCAGATGAGAGGTGTCTAAGGTTAAAGAAGCAAACTGTTCTTTCCAGCCTCAGACGACCCCTCCCTTTCCCACCATCTATGACACCTAACAGCACCTGGGGCTGCCTCCTATCACAGCTGTTCTAAGAACTTATTTCCCCAAGTTGTGAATGCGCTGAGGGCAGGGACCATGGCTTGCATCTGTCTTGCCTCCCAAAGCACCTAGAAGGGTACAAGGAGGACTAACATTTATTGTGTGCCTACTCGGTGCCATGCAACCTTTGATTTCTCACAATGATCTATGAGGTGGGAACGACGAACACTCATTTCATCGAGGTTCAGGTTCAGACAGTAAGGAACTTCTCTAAGGTCGCACCGTCAGTAAGCTGAGCACCATAAATGAATGAATGAGAAGGCGAGATCCCCAACTGGAGATCTGAAAAGACACTGCACCCGCTTTTAGAAAGAAGTGGTCCAGGCCCCCTGAGCAGGGCTGTTCGCACCTCAGGAGATGGAGTCAGCAACAGGAAGTGAGGCTGAGAGTGGTGAGGAGGGGGTGTGAGGCTAAATCGGACCTTATACCAATGACCCATTAGGAGCCTTTCCCGTTGGTAGTGTCTTCTTGAATGTGAGCTGAGGGTGAGACACTAGCTCAATCGTAGGCTGTTACTGGCTACTTAAGTGTGTTGGGAATTGTTTCTGGATGGGAAGCGAGGGATGTTAGGGGGGCTGAGTTTGTCCCGGGGCAGTCTCAAAACTCCCTTCATCTGGCTCTGGAGGTGGAGGAGGAGCTGAGGTGTCCCCTGTGGGAGAGGCAGAGGGCAGCAGACTCCTGGGGGGTTTGAGGTGTGCCGGTGTAGGAAGGAGGCAGAGTCCCAACAGGGTTTGACACCCAGTAGAGGAGACCTGGCTGAGGGGGGGTCTGCGGTGTAGTCTGTGGAGAGGAGGTTTGCAGACCTCAGGCTGCTGACAGATTACCCGGAGTGCTTGTAAAAAGGGCAGAGTCCCAGGCATATCCCTAGGGACTTTGATTCAGGGGCTCTGGGTGGGGCCCAGGCCCCTGAATTATTAAGCCCTGCAGGTGATTCTGGTGCAGGCGGTCTGCAGACCTTACTTGGAAGAGCACTGCATACCATAGAGAACCCTTCTCTTCTGAGCAAAGGGAGGAACCTCTCAGAGGCCTTTAGGGCCCAAGCCCCTCCATCGAGAGCTGCTTTCTGATTGTCCCTGAGATGAGCCACCCCAGACCTGCCCAAGGAGTCATGCTCCAGTCCAGCCACACATCCCTCGGAGAGCTCGTATTTCTCCCAGGCCAGTGCTGTTGCCCCTCACTTCTCTTTCACACTAGCCCTCCAACATAGCCACTCCTGCCCTGTCAGGTTCTGAATGTGCCGGGAGGCACCAACTTTTGTGTCTCCCATGGCACTTCACAGACAGCCCCTAAGGGCCAAGACTGTCTCATCAAAGTTGTCCTCTCAAGACCTTTAGTTATGGCAGGTTTAACGGTCTATGATCCAAAGTTCTGCCCCTATTTTGCACCCCTGCTCCATTTGTCTGGACAAGCCCACTAAGCAGCATTTATTTCTTGCTGTGGCACAGCTATTATTTCCAAAAGGCACCTGTCCTAGAAGTAGGGGACTGGTACGTAAGGTGATGAAGGAAACCCAGCACCCAGCTCTCCTGACCATTTACTTGTCCATCTGTCTATCTGTCCGTCCATCCATCCATCCATCCATCCATCCATCTACCCACCCACCCACCCACCCAAACACCCATCCACACATCCAGCAGGTTAGCTGAGCTCTGTGCGGTGCTAGGCACATGGGGAGAGATCTGGAGGTGGGATTTCTTTCTCATCCTCTGAGAGCTGGCCACTTTACGGGTACGCTAATAACTAAAGAAAAGGCAGAGAGGTGACCCAGAGAGGTGTGTTCAGGGATTAGATGCAAGCCAGCCCTCCTTTTCCCTCATTCTAGCCTAGGCAGGACAGGAATATAGACGTATGGGATTGTCTCATGCCCTAGACAAAAATTCCTCCACCGTTTTCTCCCAAGATACAGGATGAGCACTGCCGTCCAGACACCCTGGTCCTGAGTCAGGACCAGTGTCAATCAGAGGGGAGCCGCGCTCCCCCTGATGCCTTATGCCAACGTTAAGCCACGTCCCCAGGCTGAGCAAGAGGAGAGATGCAACCAGAGCAGGGAGGCCTCTCTTACCACAAGGAACACTGGCGGTTTGGGGGCCTCAGCACTCAGTCCAGGATGGTGCAGGGCCTGCAGGGGACACTGGCATGTTGGGTGGTGAGGTGGCGGGTGAGAATTGCAGTGTATGTGGGGGTAGCTGACCGTTTCCGAGGGTACTGCTGGATCGTCGTTGAGTGCATGCATCCTGAAATGGGTGTCCTAGGGAGAGTGGGAAAGTCCCTGAGCAAGGCACCGAGCTACAAGGGTACCAGACCCGCCGAGATGACGTCTCTGGCTTGGGCTGCAGGAGTAGCTGTCATGAGGTTTAGGAAGAAAACCTCTGCCTTCAATCATCAGTCAGATGGGGAGTCCTTCCCCGAATCTGGCTCTTCTACATCATTCGCTCCCTCCCCAGCCCACCGACGGGTCCCCACGGGGCAAACTCACCATGGTGTCTCGCCCTGGGGAGCTGGAGCGGCTGGACCCAGGGGCCTGGCCCTTACTCTTCTCCCACAGAGTGTAACGGCCAGTGGGTCGGTAGGTGGGGCTGAGGACTTCGGGGACTCGAGAGGAAGGGGCCTGGGTGGGCACCTGAGGGGCGCTGCCCTTTCGACCATAGTTCTCCAGGTAGTCTGTCAGGTACTCCGAGCGGCTGGCTGCCTGATAGAGCCCCTGCAGGGCGCACAGCTCCTTGCGCGTGCGGGCCAGCATGGGGCTGCGGCCCAGGTTCCCAGGGTCTATCCGAGAGCTATCTGAGGTCCGGAGGCTGGAGAAATCCCGGGCCAGGTCTGATTGACTGCTGGACTTCTTCTGGGTCAAGGTTATACCCTGGTCCCGGGCAGTCCCGGGCAGGTAGCTGAGGGAGTTGTTGGTCACTCCATAAGGGAATCCACTGCCCCCGCTGAGTCCGCTCCCTGAAGGCCGCTCAGTGCCTCGAGTCTGGCTCTCTGCCCGCTTACCACCCCTGATGATGTCGGGTCTCAGCAGGGGGCGGCCCCTGTCATAGTCCAGGATGGAAGAGGGGCCGTAGGTACGGGGACGGGTGAGGAAGCTGGTCGGGGGGCCTGGCTTAAAGCCAAGCTTCTCCTTCTCCAGGAAGGAGGCAGCCAGGTTGGCCCCATAGGAAGAGGGAGTGTAGGTGCCATAGCCTGATTTGGCATAAGGGGCATCTGTGTAGCGGGCCGATTCTGTGTAGCGCTTCAGGGTGGAGGAGAGCTGGGACATCCTTCAGGGCGGCACTCAGTGGGGACTGGGAGCCTCATGGGCTGAAAGACAAGGAAAGCAGTTGTCAGAGGGCCCTGCCAGGTTTCAGGCTGCCCTGTACCTGCTCTTCATCCCCAGCTGGCCACAGCCAGAGACCACACTGTCCGTGTCCGCAAGAGGCTGGCCCGCTGTTAAGAAATACCCCCGTGCGTGTGCGTACACACACATGCGTGCGGGTTTGTGTACGGGTTTGCACGCCCCCATGTAGTCACGCCTGAGTGGGAGCACAAGACGCCAGCTGGCTTTGATAAACCGTACGGGGCCATCGATCTCAGCACGTCCTGGCCGCTCCGGGTGCTCCCTGGCAATGACCCAGACTTGAGAGTGGGGACTGCCCTGCCTCACAGGCCTCCAGTTGACTCACAGTATTCCAACCCAGATCTCCTCTGCTTTCAGGGGGTGCTACCGCCCTCAACCCCTGGATTGAAAATACGGGACATTTTAAGAATTAAGACTGCTTCCCTCCCTTCCTGCTTAAAGGAGGGGCAGGAATCTTTTTGGAATCCTACATTATCTGAGCTGGAGTGGCCCGAGGATCACTTGGTCAGATCCCTGGTGAGGAGAAGGAGGCTCATGAGAGGAAGTAATGGGGGCTAGGGAGGCAATGGTGAGTGAGCATGTGGCAGAAAGGGGACTTGACCCCAGTCTCCAGATCCAATCCCACAGTTCTTCCCTGGACATGGTCACTTGCTGTGGTGGGGAATCCTCGTGTGGTGGAAACTGCCCTCTTCACGGATCTAACTCTTCTGTTCTAGGTGGAGTTAAGGTCCTGTGGCCTCCAGGGGTTCCTCTACCAACAACCAACCCAGCCGCCTCAAGCGTGATGACTTGTGCACAGGGGGCCCCCTAGAGGTTAAAATCCTTCACTACAGGCAGTTCTCTAGTGGCTGCGTGCCGTTTTTTGCAGCTGGGGTGGGTCTGGCGAAGGCACCCAGAACTCTCTGAATTGAGGGGTTGGAAAACCAGGATTGGAATCCAGGCCTTTTGGGTTTCTAGACCAGTGCTCTTCTTGCTGTACCTTGATTCACCACTCCCCCCCCCCCCATCAAGTTTAGGCTCACTTGGGGACCACCAGAGTCCCTTCATCACCCTAAGGGCACAGGCTTTATCTACAATGGAGCTGAGGGGCAAAGGTGCTTTGGAGAGGGGAACCAGTAAGGTCAGGCCCCTTTCCTTGAGGACTTCAGGGGCTCTTGTGGGGCTCCTGGGTTGGCGGCGGTGGGGGGGGGGGTGGCGCAGAGCCCTTCAGGAACCTCAGAGTAGTGGTGCAGGGCTGGTTTTGACTTGCCCAGCGACTGACTAGCTGGGTGATTTTGCACTATTCATTTAACTTGTCCGAGCCCCAGTCTCCTCACCTGTACCGGGAGTATAATCATCATCATTATGCTTCCTATCTCACAGGTTTGTTGTGAGGAATAAATGAGATAATAACACGTGAAAGCCCTCGACTATGACAGTGGTTATTATCTCTTCCCCTGGCCCCTGCCAGGCCCTGGGCTCCTCCTTCGTAGGCCTATAATAATGTCAGGGCCGGCCGTCTCCTGGCCTGGCCGGCCTCTGACCTCAGCCCTGGGCGCCAGGCTTCCCGTGCATCCCTCGGTGAGATGTGCGGATGAGCAGGCAGCGGGCAGAATCTAGCCGTTCAGCAGACACCGGCTCGGGCAGCCCACAGCCTGCCCTAGGCTGGCAGCCCAGCCCATTTGGGCAGAGAGGAGCTGATGCCAAGCCCTAAATGCTGTTGGCTTGGCAGAGAGCCCTAGAAACTCAGTCCATGCAAGGCGTGGGATAGGTGCAGGGGTGGGAGATCAGCAGGTGGCAACCTCCGTATGGATCCCAGAACAGAACTTGTAGACCCTGCCAGAGATCTGCAGCAGTTTTCGGTCTGGGCTGGCTCCGAAAGGCCTGCTCCGCAGTTACTGGGTATGCTTCTCCCACCTGGCCTGGGGACCCCTGTCTTCGCTTGCATGCCCTTGCCCACTGTGCTTCCACCTCTAGCACGGCTTCCGCTCTTTTCTAGGAGAAAGTACCTGGAGGAGGACCTTGTGTCCGGTCGGAGGGGAACCACAGGTCTCCTTCCATCTGCTTAGTCTCTGGGGTGCAGAAAGGAAGAGCATGAAGGCTGAGGGAGGCCAGGGGGAGACCCAGATAGAGCCACCGGGGGCAGGGGCGTGGGACTAGTCCTGCTCTATTGCACTTTGGAGAACTCCATCAATAATTCAAAGTCAAAGAGACTCCAGGTCTCAGGAACTGGGCTCTGGGACACCAGGCAGCCAATCAGAAACAACCTCCTCCCCACCCCCAAGGGCATGATGAGCTCATGCCTCCTCCCCATGGCTCTCACTCCCCCGCCTCCACACTAAGGCTCCCAGGGAATTGGTATTCTGCAGGCAGTGCCCCAAACTTGTGACCTCTCCTGGCCCTGCTAATGACGCAGAAGTGCTGGGGCCAAACAAAGTACAGGGCACAGAGACAGCCAGTCCTGGGAAGGCCCACGAATATTCCTTGGGAAGGGATGGGGCTACAGGTGGAGTCACACCTTCTGGCCCGTAGAGTCCCAGGAGGGCTCCTAAATCCCACTCTCCTGTCTGCTCCCATCTGGCAGGCAAGTGACAGACCTCCCCCTTGCCAAGGCAGCCCTGGGGGGTCATACCATCACTAACAGCTCCCTGGAAGCTGACTCTCAGTGCTGACATCTGGCTTATAGTTCCCCTGTCTGGGGAGAGGCTCCCTTTTGGGGCTGAGGCCTTGAGCATGCCTGTCCCCTTCCCTAACCCCTAGTTTCATTCTTGAGAAAAGTGTCAACACTTTCCAGGTGAGCAGACAGCTTGGGTTGGTGCCCCTTGGCATTACCTGGCACGGCTGTCCCCGGAGACTGCAGAATTCACCACGGGTGGGAGAGCAGGCTGGGCCCTGGCTGTAGCCTTGCTGCGCAAGACAGGGACAGGACGGGCACTCACATGGCTTCGAGTCTCCTTGTTGCCACAGGAACGGGCTGGACTGAATGGCCCTTTCATGGGACAGTGGGAGGCGAGCCGATTGGCTGGGATTCCCCCGTCTCCCTCTCTGCCCGGCGTGGGGCCCCCGCTGCCCGTCTCCTTCTGCTGTTTACCCAGAGCTGGCAAGTATAGGCATGTGGCTCTAGGCAACTCCTCCCCAGGTGCCCGCCACCTCGGACAGCGGGGGCCCTCCACCTGCCAAGCTCCTCCTCCACTCCCATCTTCGCAGGGGCGCCTCCACTCCTCCCTGCTCTGTCAGAGTTCCCCCTCACTTTGCTGTTTCCCCCCGCTTTGGAGGCACCTCTGCCTTCATTCCTCTGCCCAGAGCACTCAGCTTCCTGAAGGGACATGCGGTGCCTGGCGCTCTCCTGAGTGAACTTCGTACCGAGCGTCCTCAAAGTCTCAGTGCGGATTTAGGCTTGGATTCTTTCAGAGAAAGAATGTAAACTTGCAAACATCATTTGAAGGCTTAAATGATTTATGTTACATTGAAATGACCATTTTTGCTCAAAAGTCAAAAAGCAGACAAGAAATTAAATAATGAAACTTTGAAGTGTGTAGCACTCATATTTCTGAAGTTACTGCAGTTTGGAGCTGCACTAAGGCTTCTGGGACACCCTGTATTAAGCTGCTTAATTCTCACGATCACCCTACGCAGCGGGTGCTATTATTCTGCCCACTTGCAGATGAGGAAACCAGCGTTGGTGGAAGTGATGTGGATTTCCCCAAGGTCACACTGTGAGCAGTGGCAGAGCTGGACTGGGGACCTGTGCTCTGTCCCCTAACAGCACCCCTCGAAGCCCCCCTGTCACTTCACACTTCCCTGGCCTCTCCCTGAGCTGCACAGGGTAGGACCTGCGGCATGGGGTCTGGGGTGGGGGAATGTAAGCATCCACTGTCTAGGCAACAGCGTGGCAGGTACAGACTCCCGTGGGAGCGGCCCTTCGAGTTTCCACGGCCGGCAAATGAGAGCGAAGCCAAGTGCAACCTGAGCGCCAGTACAATTCTGATCGGCCAAGAGATGGTCCAGGAGGCCTCCATTTCACCTGCGGTGCCAAGCTCCCAAGTGTCCCCTGGCCGGCCTGGGCCTTTGGCCCCAGGCCTGCTTATGGACATGACCCCCAGCCTCCTACCCTCGCTGCAGCTTGGCCCACTCCCCAATGTACCCAGGCTGGATGAGTCAGGGGTTAAAATGAGCCCTGTCTCCCTGGGGCAGCCAACCCCCTTGCGTCAGCCACTGTCATTTCCTGTTGCTCACGTGAAGGGCTCCCCAACCTGCCCAGCCAGGGGAGGGACTTGTTCCCCAGGAATCCCAGGCACTCCTGGCCTCCGGGGTAGGGGCTGGGTAATGCCCCACATCCCAGAAGGCTTCATGGCCCCTCTCTGCCCAGATCCACTCTGCTTTCTGGCGTGAAGGCATGCCAGCTTCTGTGCCCTTGCCATTGCCTGGATAGAAAGCCCCTAGCTGAGTTTCCGAGGCGTGCCTCCACAGAGTTCAGTCCTTCCCTCCTACCCAGGTGTCTGGGACAGGTGAGTGGAGAGTCCCGCCAGGTGCTTGGGAACCTCCACAGTGGTGACCTCAGAGCTTCCCAAAGCCACTTGCTAACACCATTGGAATGAGGCACTGCTGATGTGCTGACCTTGAAAGGTAAAGAGGGCTGAGAGAGGGGTCCTGTCTCCCTTCAGCTACACTCTCTGACCCTTAACTGCTATCTGCTTGGGCACTGTCTGGGCACAAGCATCAGCTCCTAGGTTGAGGGATGTTCTGGGAGATGTGGTGAATGCAGATCGGGTGGAGGACCGGGGTGGGGGCCATTTGCGCCTGCATGTTCCAGGAGCTCTGTGTATACCTCTCGGTCCCCGGCAGCCTCAGTGTGTCCCCTCGCCTCCAGCCTGTCACTGGTAGCTCTGTCTGTCCAAGGCTTGCACTCAGGGACCCACCAGTTTAGTGCCTAATCCCCTTGCATGCCTTGGCTGAGGGTCAGTCAAGGGAATTTGGGTCTGTCTCAGTCTCTTTTGCTCCTAGTAGTTGCCCAAGGGCTGGGAGAGGGGTGAAGGGGTGAGAGAGATTGGAGATTAGGGCAAGAATCCTGACTGGTGGAGAAAGGGGTGGGCCCAGGGTAGTATGTCTATAGTATGCTTCTTGATTTAGGGTTTGGAGGGGGTAGGCATCTCTACACTTCCAAGAAAAGGCAAAGGAGTGGGCCCTCAGGCAGTATCGGTATTCTTAAATTCTCTTTCCGAATCACCTCTCTTGGGAGCTCTCCTGGTGCCCTCTCCCTAGGGGAGAGGCCCAGTCTCCCTGCTTTTCCTCCAGGGCTTATCTTTTTTCTGTTCCTGCTGCCTCCTCTGCCTCTGCCTGCCTCCTCTGAGCCTTCACCTTCAGTCTTGCCCACAGCACCTTCCAGACCCTGTTGGACAGACTATCACATGCTCCTCCCAAACACCCAGGGCTCTCTGGACAGCAGCCCCGCAAAGCTCACATACTACAGGGGCAGCTACTGACCTGTGTCCGGGGGCACTGGACAGGATCTGGGGGCTTCTCCTTCCCCAGCAAGGCAGGGAGAGCAGTGGAGAGCCGGGAGGCTGGAGTCTGACTGGGGCTGGGTAATCCGGAGCTCAGGTTACCGACTCCGATATATATAGTATCTTATCTGACCTCACAGAGATGGCTAGCTCAACTCACTTGCATTCCGAGCCCGGGGAGAATTAAAGGGGCAGTGGCAGGCCCTCCCTCGAGGTGCTGCCCTTATGGGCTAGGGCCAGGCAAGGAGATCCTGCGAGGGCTCTCTGAAGGAGGGGGCATTTTGAAATGGACAGAAGGGGGACCCAGAGGAAACAGAACTGGAAAGAGGGTAGGGGGATGGTGGGGGTGGGAGGAATAGAGGCAAGAATATGGAGAAGGAGGTGTCGGTCACAGAATGAGAGGAGAGGATGAAGCCTCAGTGCTAGTCCCAATCCTCCCTTTCGAGGTGGAGTAGCTCCAGAGGTCCAGGGCATACAGGTAGTGGGAGGCAGGCGGGACCTGCTCTCAGGTATTCAGTCCAAACTCTTAACAATGGACTTCTAGGCCTGGGCTTATATTCCAGCTCGTTCCTTTTTTTTTTTTTTTTTTTTTTTAATAGTCTCTGACACTGTGGGCAAGGCACGTTAAGCTGTCTGAACCTTAGGGCGTTAATCTGTAAATCAGGAGTAAAAGGGATAATAACGCTATACCTCACAATTTTAAGAATTAAATAGAATAACCTAAGTTTCCCTGGCCTATGGTTAAGAGTTCAATAAACGATAATAATGATTATGCTGAATACTTCCACTTATTATTATAGTTAGTGGCGGTGTGTGTAGGAGCACCTACCAGGGAAACCTTCTTAGGGAGAACAGGGCCTCGGGGCCACCCATTGGGAGTGCTCTGTTCTAATGCCAGACGACAGCCCCATGGGTTTCTGAGCTGGTCCATGTCCCGTAAGTGGCGTGGGCAAACGACTCTTGCGATATTCCCAGATGTCCAGCCCATCCAGCCGAGAAGGGCCAGGCCTGTTTGGGCTCCTTCCCCCTTTGCCTAGAAAAATAGAGCAAGTGCGGCTGCCCCCAGGCTACCAGGAGAAAGCTGCTCTGGGGTGGCTCCACTCTACCTGTAGGAGTGCTCAGGATTCCAAGGCCACAGAGCTGGGCTGGGCAGGCTCACAGGAGGAAGGAGCAGGATTCTTAACCTCTTGGGCCTTTGGTGCTCTTGTGTGCTCCCGGTCCGTGGCTCCTGTTTCCCGATGGCTCTCCCTGAGGACTGGGAGTACCCAGTACTCCACCCTGTCTCAGCAGAGGCCACTGACTCAGCTTGGGTCCTGGTGATGCACTTCAGAGGACGCCCTCGTCCCTGGCCCTCATTCCAGTCCTCATTCCGACTCCGGTTTGGTACGCATCTACAGTATCAAAGGAGTGGGGGATGCCCCAACCCCAGCCCAACCAGCTCTCCTTTCCTCCACTTTCCGGGGTTGGGCTTGGGGGACCTTCTTATGCCGGTGCCTTGGGGAGGTGAACATCACCACGATCTTCAGTGCAGCCCCATTCTAGAAGGCAGATCAGGAGGTAGGTGTTCATTCCTCCGAGGACAGCTAAAATGGGTTGGTCAGGGCTTCCCTTGGCTGTTAAGTAGAAGTTACTCGCCTTGGAGCACCGCGTGCCTGCTTCTGGTTTGGGATTGGTGAGAATTTCAAAGATGCCTCTTTCTGGTTTGGGATTGGTGGAAAATCTCCCCTTCCACTTAACTGCTGCCCTACCCCCACCCTCACCCCTTCGGCGACCTGACCGGAGACAGCCCCCAGGAGCTGAAACAGGGTGGAGTAAGTGAACTGGATGTACACGTGGGGAGGGGGGTTGTCAGTGTCCAGGCGTCACTGTCAGGCCATATACCACACAGGGCACAGAGACCTGGACCTGCCCAAGCGGCACTTCCTGAGCACACACTGATCAGCACACAGATGGCTCTTCCTGGCACCCCGGGTCTGTCAGCTGGCAGGTTCCCCCCTCCCACAACTGGCACCCACAGCTGGAGCTCCTCCACACAGCTGGCGCCCGCCCTACATTTCTGGTGCCCGTTCTACCCAGGCTGTCGTTGACACCTCACTTTCTGAGCCTCCAACGGCACTGACCTCCGCATCCCTCCTCCCCAGTCTGCGACAGGTGGCACGTACCTGCCTCTTCTCCGAGGATGGACGAGTCGAGCCGGGCACAAGCATGGAGCTGCGGGTGAGTCCCGGCTGGTACTGGCGCGGCGCAGTGAGCAGCAGCTGACGCAGAGGGCTCCCTGGCCTCGGCTCCTGCCCGCCTCTCCCCCACCTCCGCCGGGGGCCCAGAAAGGACCTCCCCGGGAAATCGGCGCCACCCAGCGGGCAGCCGCCTCATTGCGCCCGGCCGGCAAAGCCACGCCGCGCGTCTCGCGTCACTGAGATGCGTCAAGGCTATTGGCTTGTTCCAATTGTGACGTCAGGGGAGCCCCGCCCGGCCTGGGTCTCCCAGGCGACCGGTATATACAGAGAAGCACGTGGAGGCAAAGCCCGCGAGTTTGGAAGGGGTGGAGCTCGACCAGAAGCGGACGGGTATGTGTCAAGGTGGGACCCAGTGGGAGGGTATTGGGAACGAGAAGGGGTTCCCGGGAGAAGGCCCAGCCTTTGAGCCCTGGGGTACAGATACCGACTTCCAGGTTTGAGGGAAGGCTAAAAGGTTCCCGCTCCTTCCCACCTGTCTGGGAGAGGGTCTGCTTTGGCTCTCCTAGTTTTCTCTCCTCTCCCCTTTCTCCACCTCTCTCTCTGCTCATTTTACTGACATGAGACCAGTGATTGGGGATGACTCTCTGGGGAAACTGAGGCACCGAGTTAGTGGAAGGGAGGTTTTTTTTTTTTTTTTTTTTTTTTTTAGTGTTTTGGGAAAAAGCTAAGAACTTTGCGGCTCCCATTTGTTGTGTTTCCTGTGGTGTTGAAGAAAATCACACAGCCAGGTAGATTGGCGCCAAGGCAAATCCAGGTTTTAGGTCTTTCCAAGTGTCCTTAGCTCCTTCTCCTGTTCTCTGTGGCTGGTATTTCTGTCCTTCACCGTTGCCTTCAAGATCTTCCTTTTCTTCTGTTTCCCAGAGACACTAGAGCCAACCAGAAGGGAAATACTTAAATTTCCGCCTACAAACATATCTGAATCCATTCTTACCTCTGCTCCAGGGCAGAGGACAGCTAAAATGGGTTGGTCAGGGCTTCCCTTGGCTGTTAAGTAGAAGTTACTCGCCTTGGAGCACCGCGTGCCTGCTTCTGGTTTGGGATTGGTGAGAATTTCAAAGATGCCTCTTTCTGGTTTGGGATTGGTGGAAAATCCCTCTTCTTGTCCAAGATCTTTGATCTTGGTTCTTTATACTCCTTTGGGGTCCTCCTTCCTTCATGTTTTATGGATAGCTCTTGGATGTGCTGGGCACTCTTCTAGGCACAGAGGATACTGCAGTGAACAGAACAGGCAAAAGTTTTGCCTTCAGGGAGCTTACATTCTAGTAGAAGCAGAAGACAAATGAGTGAAATATGTAGTATGTTAGATGGCAGTAGGAGCGATGGAGGCAAACAAAACACAGGCAGATACACAGTGTGTAAGGTGTTGTCAGAGATGGTCTCAATGAGAAGGTGACATCTGAGTGACCTGAAGGAGGTGAGGGAGCGAATCATCTGGCTATCTAAGGAAAGAATGTCCTAGGAAGAGGGGAACTACAGATGCAAAGATCATGAGGTAGAAACACAGTTGCCATTTTTGTGGAAAAACAAGAAGGTCAGTGTGACTGGAGTGAGGACAGCTTGGGAGATGAGGTCAATGAGGGAAGGCAGGGATTGCACCCTCTAGGGCCCTAAGGCCATTTTCATGGACTTCAACTTTTACTCTGAGATGGGAGCCATTGGAAGGTTTTGAGCAGAGGATGGGGACATCCTCTGATGTCTGAGAACACATCTGAAAAGAGCCAGGGAACACATCTGAAAAGAAGCAGACCATTAAGGACGTCACTCCAATTATCTGGTGAGAGATGGCGGTGTTAGTGTGGTAGGAGGCAGGAGGGTGGGGAGGTGTGGTTAGGTTCCGGACGTACTTGGGATGTTAGAGCTAATAAGGTTTTCTGATGGATGAGGTGGTGTGAGAGAAAGGGAGGAATTTTTGGCTTGAACATTAACTGAGAAAGTGGGTAGGAGGAGGGCAGGAGCTTGGTTTAATAATGTCAAGTTTGAGATGTCTGTTAGGCGTGTCAAGATGTCAAGAAAGTGGCTGGATGTGCAAGTTTGGCAGGGTCTGGGTTGCAATATAGAATTGAGAGCTGTCAGCATATGACTGTTGTTTAAAGCCGTAAGATTAGGGGAGGTCACTGAGGGAGCAAATAGAAATAGAAGAGATGTGTAAGGACCGAATCCTGGAGCTCTCCAACATTAAATAGTTTTAGAAACGAGTAGGAGCCATCAGAGACTTAGGAGTGGCTGGTGAAGTAGAGAAGGAAAAAATCCAAGAGATGGGTGCTATGTTGTAAGCCAAGAAAGGAAATTTACCAAGGAGTAGAGAAAGATCATTCATGTCAAATGCTGCTGATGGATTAAGTAACCCAAGTCTGGGAATTGATTTAGAAGGCTCCTGATGACCTGGACAAGAACAGTTTTGGTGTCGTGGTGGGGTGAAAGTCTGTGGGTGGGCTCAAGGAAGGGTACGAAGAGAAGGATGGGGTACAGTGTAGAAAACTCTTTGGAGGAGTTTTGTGGTAAAGGAAGGTGGGTGGGAAGTAAAATGAGAAGTGAGGTCAAGAAAAATTTTTATTTTTATTATTGATTTTGAGAGAGAGAGAGAATGAGCAGGGGAGGGGCAGAGAGAGAGAGAGAGAGAGAGAGAGAGGGAGAGAGAGAGAGAGAGAGAGAGAGAGAGAGAGAGAATCCCAAGCAGGCTCTGTGCTGTCAGTGCAGAACCTGACTCATGGCTCGGTTCCACCAACCGCGAGATCACGACATCAGGAAACCTACCCAATCTGGGCACGAAGATCTCCTATGTGCAATCCCAGTTGCCTGTTTAGTTATAACCAATTACTGGACCTCTTGCAAATTTAGTCCCTTTCACCATTTCATCCTTGGAGCTCTCTTCTCCTTTAGGTTGTATCATATGAGGCTTTTCTGGTTTTCCTCCTGACAGTTTCTTCCTCCTCTTTATTTCTAGTAGCCCTTATAGCATGGTGGTTGTTCTGGGTGCAGATTGTAGATTTTCTGGGATGACTTCTGATTCCTCTGGTTACTAGCTCTGAGGCCTGCAGCATTCCTATCTGTTTCTTCACGTGTAAACAAATGAGGCTGGTAGTAGTACCCGCCCTGTAGAGTTGACTCGAGGATTAAATGAGTTAATATGCATGAAAAAACCATTACAGCAATGCCTGACCTATAGGCAGCACATGAGAAGATCGTTCTGATCTGCTACTCATTCATCACCTGCTCCTTGTACGGACTGATGACGCCAAAACCTGTAGTTTCAGCACCAGTTATAATTATCTGTCTGCCTCCTGACATGCCCTTGGACACCCCATCACCATCTCACCCTCAACATGTCCAAGCCTTAAACTCATCATTCTTCGCTTAGTTTGTTCCCATTCCTTTATTGCCTACATCTGTGAATGGCATGATCGTTCATTCAATTTCCTACTCAGAATTTGCTGGTTTCCAACTTCTCTCCTCACTTAATTCTTAAAAAAAATTTTTTTTAACATTTATTTATTTTTGAGAGAGAGAGAGACAGAGTGTGAGTGGGGGAGGAGCAGAGAGAGAGAGAGAGAGAGAGAGAAAGAGAGAGAGAGAGAGGCACAGAATTCAAAGCAGGCTCCATGCTCCCAGCAGCCAGCACAGAGCCTGACTCAAACTGTGAGATCATGACCGAAGTCCATCACGTCCAAAGTTGGACGCTTAACCGACTGAGCCACCCAGGTGCCCCTCCCCTCCTTTAGTTCTTACAGAGGGATTATTTTAGTCCACAAACTCAAAGATGCAGGAAACATAACATTGTTTTTCTGTAATATACCTACATTTTTCCCTTCCCTTCCCTTCCCTTCCCTTCCCTTCCCTTCCCTTCCCTT
>NC_064808.1:94677152-94964119 GCF_023721935.1 Panthera uncia | reverse complement strand
TTCCCTTCCCTTCCCTTCCCTTCCCTTCCCTTCCCTTCCCTTCCCTTCCCTTCCCTTCCCTTCCCTTCGGAGAGAAAGAGAGAGCACGGGAGGGGCAGAGGGAGAGAAAATCTTAAGCAGGCTTCAGGCCCAGCCCAGAGCACAAAAACACAGGGCTCGATCTCTTGAAATCAAGAGTCCAACACTTAACCAACTGAGCCACCCAGGCACCCCTGTAATATACCTACATTTCTGTTTGGAGTGGTGGACACTTAGTTTCAGACGGTGATGGAATTTCCCCTCCTTTCTCCAAGGATTGCCCGAGTTTCTGAAGAATGTCCCATGTATATTTGCCAGAGCACTAGAGGAAGTGGGCCTTGTTATTAAATGGCCAGTCAAGTGTCCACTTAGATGTCTACTGCCTGGTTCCTGCTTGCCTGGCCTCTTTAGGTCTGGTGTCTTTATGCTACTTCTGGGTCACTCTTGGATACATAGGAATCATTCTTGGGGTAGCAGGAGAGAGTGTGACACTGACCAGGGTTCTAGCTGCCTCCAAAGTAGGTTACACTCTGCAGTCATTTCCTCTTTCTGGGACTGTGTCTCCTTTCTGAGGCTCTAACCAGGATGTTGGGATGGAAGCATACTGATCTCAGATCTCAGAACCTGCTTGGGGGTTTTGCTGTCTAAGGTGTCTGAGGACAGAACCCGCCATCTGTTCTCTTATCTCTTCCCTCTGGCTGGGGGTAACGCCAGTGGGAGTCTGGCTTTACCCAAGATCTTTTCTCCGCATCTTTTGTATAGGTTTTGAGTCCTTTCTGTTTTATTAAGGGCCTAGGCAACTCAAATCCAAAAGCTGGAATTTTTTCCCCCTGGTTTTTGCTGTCTCATCCCTTTACTGAGGCATAAGCACAAAAACTTGGCTGCTTAAAGTGGGACTATGCGGAGAAAGGGAAGCGAGCGAAAATACTGTTTAGAGATATTATCTCACCATGTTTCCTACATCTGCTGGGATCGGATCTTTTTGATTTTCTGTCTTTTGTTCCCCTAAATTTCCCCCCTTCTATGTCTATTGCTTCTGTTTTCTTTTGGAGTTTTATTCTGTTTCTCTTAGTTCGGGCAATATATTCCTCCCCAGCCATTGACAGTGGAGTTGCTGAAATGATAGGAGGTTTTGCATTTGAAGACCGTTGATGAAAAGTAAAATTAGGAAGACTGAGTGAGTTATGAAATGCCTGATACGTGTTTTAAGTTCATTAATATCTAACACTAAAAATTTAGCACACTAGGGGTGCCTGGGTGGCTCAGATGGTTAAACATCTGACTCTTGGTTTCAGCTCAGACCATGATCTCATCATGGTCATGGTATTGAGCCCTGAGTTGGGCTCAGAGTGGAGCGCAGAGCGTGCTTGGGATTCCTCTCTGTCCCTTTCTCTCTGCCCCTCCCCTGCTCGTGTTCTGTCTCTCTCTCTCAAGGTAAATACACTTAAAAAAGTTTATTACACTAAATAAAGGAAGTGTCAGTAGCATTTTACAGATCTTAAATTAGCAGTAACGCGCACACTATCATCCCTGTGTGAGGTCACCTTTTTTAGGATTGCCTTGCACTTTCCGCAAGAGTGTGTTAAATCTAGTTTGTTTTGATGTATGTGCTATATAGTTGGGGTTCTCCTCATGCCAGTGTCCTTCTCCAAACATCCAGTGCCTTCCTGGCTTTAGGTCTTCCAGTTGGCTGGGTCCCCCTCCCTTACCGCCCCCCCCCCCCCCCCCCCCCCCCCCCCCTTGGGGTTCATGTCAACTTTGGGGAGACTTTTATAAGGGGGGGGGGGGGGTCTGCCTGACATTGGACTCTATGATTTTTGGCACCTTGATAGGGAGATACAGGAAAAGCTATCATTTAAAAGTTTCAAGCAGTTTTCAGTTTCTAGAGAGAGAGGGGCTTCAATTTATCTTGGGGCTGACTGATTCCTTGCTTTGGGAAAATCACTACATACAAAGGGCTTTTCGTTTCCTAAGTGTAAAGCAAGTATCCATCACTGAGCTGAGAGGAATGTTAAATCTGGTGGAATGGGAATTGTGTTCTTATCTCTTGCTTTTTATATGTTTATTTTTATTTTATTTTTGAGAGAGAGAGAGAGAGAGAGAGAGACAGAGAGAGAATCCCAAGCAGGCTCTGCCTGTCAGCTCAGAGCCTGACGCGGGGCTCGAACTCACAAACCGTGAGATCGTGACCTGAGCTGAAATCGGGAGTTAGACGCTCACCCGACTGAGCCACCCAGGTGCTCCTCACCTCTTGCTTTTTATAAGGCAATGGGGAGAGAGGCATTTCTTTGAGTTTTGAGTGCTCTGTGTAGAACACTCTCGCTGGGTTGTGGTCCAGCAGGTGTTTACAGGAACCGAGGAGCAAGACAAAGGGCACTAGGGAGGACAGGAGGTGATAGAGGTGAGAAGGAACTGGGTGGACTGTGAGCATCCTATAGGCCTGTTTGCCAGCGGGCAAACATGGACATTTTTTTTTTAATGCTTATTTATTTATTTTGACAGAGAGAGAGAGAGAGAGAGCAGGGGAGGGGCAGAGGGAGTGGGAGAGAGAGAGAATCCTAAGCTGACAGGGCAAAGCCCGACGTGGGGCTCGATCTCACAAACCGTGAGATCATGACCTGAGCTGAAATCAAGAGTCGGACACTTCGCCGACCGAGCCACCCAGGCACCCCTGAACATTTAATTTGTTTAACTGTGATTCCTTTAACCTTACATTTGAGGAGCCATCCGAGACTAGTGGCTACCATGTTGGACAGCTCAGGTCTAGATGGCAGGAAACCATAAAGACGTTAAGTCCCAAAGCCTGAGCCCAGAGCTATGATGATGGCCGTCGTCATGAGAGAGCACAGAGGCTCTAAGAGGCTGAGTCACCCCCATGCGAGGGGTGGAGCTCCCCCAGAAGGCCCGGCAGCAAGAGAGGGCAGCGTCCTGACTGTGTCAGGGCTCATGTCCAGAAACTTAGTGGCTCAAAACAACACGGTCTATAGGTCAGAAGTCCTGGTGGGATTTGCTGGTTCTTTGGCCAGGGTCTTGTGAGGCCAAAATTAAGATGTTGGCCAGGCTGGGGCGCCTGGGTGGCTCAGTCGGTTGAGCGTCCGACTTCCGCTCAGGTCATGATCTTGCAGTTTGTGAGTTCGAGCCCCGCGTCGGGCTCTGTGCCGACAGCTCGGAGCCTGGGGCCTGCTTCGGATTCTATGTCTCCTCCTCTCTCTGCCTCTCCCCTGCTCATGCTCTGTCTCTCTCTGTCTCTCAATAATAAATAAAAAAAGTTAAAAAAACATTAAAAAAAAAAAAAAAAGATGTTGGCCAGGCTGGCTCTTAGCTGGAGGCTCAGGGTAAGAATCCACTTCCAAACTCATTTTAGGCTGTTGGCAGAATCCGAATCCTTATGGCCGCAGGTGGGGGGAGGGGGCTTTGTTTCTTCCCTGGCGGCTAGTTGGGATGGGCTGTCTGCTCCCAGAGGCTGCCCACATTCCTTCTCAAGTGGCCAGCATGGCATGTCGAATCTCCCATGTGCTTTTTCTGTCTTCCTCTCTTTCTCTTCTGCCACTAGCCAGAGAACATTCTCTGCTTTTTAAGGGCTCATGTGATTATGTTAGGCCTACGTGGATAATCTCCCTCCCTTAAGATCAACTGTGCCACATAACATAACATAATCATGGGGATGACATCTTACTTCACGTATGGACTCCAGGGATTAGGAGGTAGGGAATCTTCAGAGACCGTTTTTAGAATTCTTCCACCGCTCCCATTTTTTGATAGGACTATTTTATATTATCTACTCTCCTCAAATCTGTCTCATCTTCTCATTCAGCTGATGACCTTGCTGCTTGTATGAAAACCCCTGGCCCTCCCGACTTCGGGTTCACACACCTCCCCACCTCCCACACCCAGTCATGGCCAGACTTCCTGAAAGAGAAGCCTGCATTCTCCCACTTACCCTCACTCACCACTGTAGTCTGGCTTCTGTTACCAGAACCCCATTATGCTGCTCTTGTTAAAGCCACTGTCTGGTTATCGATGGCTGCATCACAAACCACTTCGGAATTCAGTGGCTTTAAACACTTTATTAATGTATCCCATCCTGCTATGGTTGATGGGCTCAGCTGGGAAGTTCTCTCTTGAAATTTCTTTCTCACGAGGATGTGGTCAGTAGCAGCTGGACCTGGAGTCATCCAAAGGATCTGCTGAGTTGGACGTCCAAGGCAGCACACGGACACGACTGGCAGTTGATAGTGGCTCTTGGCTGGGAGCTTAGCTGGGTCTGGGGACTGGAGTGCCTACACATGGCCAATTTTTTGACTTAGGCGCTCAGAATGGCAGCTGGGACACTTCCAAGAGGGAGTGTCCCAGGAGTGAGAATTCCCGGAGAGCAAGGTGGAAGCTGCAAATACTCTTATGATCTGGCCTTGGAAGTCGTGCGGCGTGACTTCTACCATATGCTATTGGTCATAAGCAAAACACAGGGCCATCCCAGCTTCAAGGGGAAGGGATTACGCAGGGGCATGGTTTATTTAGAGGGCCATCCTTGGAGACTAGCTACCGTAGTCACCAACAACTTGGTCTCTTCATGTTACTTGACTTCCTCCTCCTCCTTTTGTCGTCCTTCTCTCTTCTCCTCCTCCCCTTCTTCTTCTCTCTCCTCTTCCTCCTCCTGCTTCTTCTTCCCTTAGTTTTTCTTTAGTCATCTTACTTCTTAACAGCAGTTGATCTAGTCGATTGCTGTTTTTCAAAACTTTCCCTTTTTTGACTCCACAGACCCCTGGCTCTCCTCTTCCCTCTCTAGCTCCTGTTTGAGATCCTTTGCTTCCCCCTGAAACTCTAAATATTCGATCATCTCAGATTCTAGGCCTGGGCTTGATTATTTCTCTTTGTCTTCCTGCATGATCTTTTTTGTGCCATGGTCGGTGCCTGCCACCCAAATGCTGATGTCTACCAAGTTTTATTTCTTTTTTTATTAAACATTTGTTTTAGGGACACCTGGGTGGCTCAGTCGGTTAAGCGTCCGACTCTTGGTTTTGGCTCAGGTCATGATCTCACAGTGCGTGAGTTCGAGCCCCATGTCGGGCTCTGTGCTGACAGTGCAGAGCCTGCTTGGGATTCTCTCTCTCTGCCTCTCTCTCTGCCCCTCCCCCACTCACTCTGTCTCTCTCAAAAATAAATAAACTTAAAAAATTTTTTTAATGTTTATTTTTGAGAGGGAGGGAGAGAGAGAGAAAGAGAGAGAGAGGGACAGAGACAGAGCGTGAGTGGGGGGGGTGGTGTGGGGGCAGAGAGAGAGGGAGACACAAAATCCCAAGCAGGCTCCAGGCTCTGAGCTGTCAGCACAGAGCCGGACACGGGGCTCGAACTCGCGCACCGTGAGGTCATGACCTGAGCCGAAGTCTGAAGCTCAACTGACTGAGCCGCGCAGGCACCCCTACCAAGTTTTATTTCTAACCCCGACTTCTCCCCTGTGCTCAGAACTGGGCTATCCAGCTGTCTTCTTGTTACTTCTATTTGGATGTCTGATGGGCAGCGTAGATTTAACATATCTACTTCTCTATCCTAGCGCTCCCCCAGCCTTTTCTGCCTTAACACATGGCATCCATTCATTGGTCAGGCAAAAACCTAGGGGTCATCTGGGATTCTTTCTTCTTTCCTTTCAGCACCTCCACTTCTATCCAAACCACTAGTTAGCAAGTCCTCGCTGTCCTTTGGGAGCAGGCCTTAACATATTTCTTTAAGTATGCTGAATTTTTATTGCTTAGCGACCTGATCTATTTATAGAGAAGAAATATTACATTACTAGGTTTGTCACGTAAAAGCAGTGTGTGACCCCATCCCAGATTCTCATTTCCCCAAGCAACCACTCCCCACTGTTTTGGCTAGTTTTTTCCTGCTATTTACATCTGTATTTGGGAATTTCTCGCATCGATAGCTATTTCCTGATTTTTCAGTTTGAAGTAATACCCGTTTTCTTTCACCTGTGGAAATGAGGTTAGCTTTCTTATATGCCTATTTACTCCCCCACCAAACATGCTTACCCTTTTTGCATGTCCAGTATAGCGTCCTCACAACTTTTGGTTAAAGTTTAAGTGTTCATTCATCACAGTTTAGTGTTTATATTCGTATGACTACGTAAGTATTCTTTACAGCTAAGCCATGTTATATGCTACGATTAGAATTCGATTTTTCTTCCCTCTGGAATTAATACTTGCCATCTTTTTTGTGTGTGTGGTTCTTGTTGAGAATTAAAAAAAAAATTATTTTAGGGGCACCTGGGTGGCTCAGTCGGTTAAGCGTCCGACTTCGGCTCAGGTCACGATCTCACAGTGTGTGGGTTTGAGCCCCACGTTGGGCTCTGTGCTGACCGCTCAGAGCCCGGAGCCCGCTTTGGATTCCGTGACTCCCTCTCTGTCTGCCCCTCTCCTGCTCATGCTCTGTCTTTCTCTCTCTCAAAATTAAATAAACATTAGAAAAAATTAAAAAATAATTTATTTTAAAATAATATATAATTTTATATAATAATATAATTTATATATATATAAATTTATATAATAATTTATATTAATAAATTAATAATTTAGCCACCTGGGTGGCTCAGTCGGGTAAGCGTCTGACACTTGGTTTCGGCTCAGGTCGTGATCTCATGGTTTCGTGGGTTCGAGCCCTGCATCGGGGTCTGTGCCGACAGTGTGGAGCCTGCTTGGATTCTCTGTCTCCCTCTCTCTCTACCCCACCCCCACCTCTCACTTTTAATTTTGTGTGTACCTGAAAGGCACCACTTTTGTTCCTGTGATTTTTGCCCAAACTGTTGTAGCGTCTTCCTAGGATTAATGCAATATCCTCCCGATTTTTTGCTTCTACTGTTGTTGTCTGTTGCCCTTAGAATAAGATTCACACTTTCCACCGTGACCTGCAAGGCTCCACGGGACCTGGCTGTCGTCTGCCTCTGCAGTGACATCCCTTGCCTGAGCACCTTGAGCGAGTGCGCCTTTACTGTCCCTCTGCCTGCTGCTCTTGAAAAGGCCAGCTTCTCTTCCAGGACTCAGCCCAAGGGCCCTCTCCCTAGACTTTCCCTGGCCATCCTGAGTAAAGTGTTCTCTTATCGCTTCTCATGTGTAGATGATCCCAATCTATACTCATCAGACTTAGTCACTGGTTTACTTGCTTAATGTCCATGTTCTGTGTGAGAGCATTTTTGTGGGGAGGGAACCTGTCTGTATCATTCACTACCCTGTGCTCGTCACCCTGCCCGGGTAATTACTCCCCGGCATGCAGTGTGCATGTAGCGACTCTGGGAGTGAGGAGTGCCTGGGTCAGGGACCCTGATGATGGGCTTGTGTGTTCAGAGAGCTGTTATATCAGCCAGCAGTGGTGAGCTGCCCTGGAGAGAGGCTAAGGCCTGTCCTTGGACTGAATCCACAAAGGCTTCCCATCCCTCTTCCCATGTTTTTCAGGATATAGAAGCAATAAAATAATATTTCTTTCTTTGTAATCACCTTATAACTTAGTAGAGCCTGCTTTTTGTGCTAACTCCTACTCATGACTCCTTCTCTGGCCAAGGGCCCTGCCTGTATATTCCCATAGCACTTTATGGAGGACTGATTTTCATTTAATGAAATTCACCCATGTTCAGTATACTGAAACTTCCAGAAAGTTCCCTTGTGCCTCGGCTGCTGCTGCTTTTTAAAAACTGTGGTAAGGGGCGCCTGGGTGGCTCAGTCGGTTAAGCGGCCGACTTCAGCTCAGGTCACGATCTCGCCGTCTGTGAGTTCGAGCCCCACGTCAGGCTCTGGGCTGATGGCTCAGAGCCTGGAGCCTGCTTCCAATTCTGTGTCTCCCTCTCTCTCTGCCCCTCCCCCGTTCATGCTCTGTCTCTCTCTGTCTCAAAAATAAATAAACGTTAAAAAAAAAATTAAAAAAAAATTGTGGTAAAATACATATAACATAAACTTTACCATTTCGGCCATCTTTAAGGGTGTGGTTCGGTGGTGTTAATTTAGTGTGTTCGTATTGTGTCTCCATGACGACCGTCCATCTCTAGAATGTTTTGCATTTTGCAAACCTGAAACTCTGTACCCATTAGATACTAACTCCCCATTCCCCCATTTCTCAACCTCCTCCAGCCCCTGATAACCACCCATGCTACTTCCTGTCTCTCTGAATTTGACTTTGGTTTCTTCTTTTTTTTTTTTTTCCTATTGTGGTAAAAAACACATATAACATTTATTGTCTTAACCATTTTTAAGTGTGTAGTTCAGTGGGATTAAATGATGGCTTACTTTTATATTTATTTATTTATTTATTTATTTATTTAATTATTTAATTAATTAATTTGAGAGAGAGTGTGCACATGTGCTCATGAGTGGGGAAGGGGCAGAGAGAGGGAGAGAGAGTACCAAGCAGGCTCTGTGCTGCCAGTGTAGAACCCGAATGGGGCTCGATCTCACGAACTGAACCGTGAGATCATAACCTGAGCCAAAATCAAGAGTTGGACACTTAACTCACTGAGCCACCCAGGGGGCTCCTGAAAGAGCAGTGGCTTCTTTTTCAGGTACGTTTAGGTTTAGTTGTGAATGCAGAAAACTCCAAATAACAGTAGCACAAAGTCGGTAGTCCACAGCTGCCACCACGAAGTACCATCACCAGGAACACAGGCTGCTATCTTGTGCTTCGTCATTTGTAACACACAGCTTCTATCTCATAGTCCGAGATGGCTGCTCTAGTTCCAGCCATCACGTCCACATTCCAGCCAGCATAAAGGTAAATGGGGCAGAAAGGCATGTGTTTTTCCTTTAAGAGCACTTCATAGGAAGCACACGTCATTTTGCCCTCACGTCCCATCGGAAAGAACTTAGCCGCATAGGCACATCTTGCTGCAAGGGAGCTGGGAAATGCAGTCTTCATTCTGGACCACATGTTCCATTTCTAACTTGTGGGTCCTACTGCTGAGAAAGGAGGGGGAATACCCAGCAGTGTCTGCCACAGCTTCCCTGCCTCATGGCACTGATCACTGCACTGAGATCAATTTCTTCTTCCTGGACTGCAGATTCCCTCAGTCAGGGGCTGTGTCTTTTAGGCACAGAGCCAGGTCCTTAATGTTTGTTCTACAAATAAATGATTCCGGCCGAACCATCTTATTTTGAATATTAGAGAAGTGAGGCATTAAAGAGTGAAGTGACCAGGGTCATCGAGTCCAGGTTCTGACCTAATTCAGGAAACTGCTTTACTGCAGACTGGGCAGGTGACCTCCACTGACCAAGCCCACTGCTGGGCACTTCCCACCTCTGCTGCTGGGCAGCTCCAGCCATCCAGGGCCCCTTCTGGGTGTGGAGCCGAGCCTGGCCTCCCTGGAACCCTCCTGTGGTCCCACGTTGCCCCCTACACCATGTGTCCACTTCCCATACCTTCCCCTGGCTCCAGGTGTTCCTGTGCCAGGCACGGATGCCTCCTGTGAGTCTTCACAGGACATGAACCTCCCTGAGGCTAAGAGCCCTGGGCAGGAAGGCAATCCACCTCTGTCCTGGGCTGTGTGGAAGAGAGCTGATGGCCCCCACACTTCTCCAGGACTCTGAAGGGCTCCAGCTCCAACATTTCCCCTTCACCTGAGATGGCTGCTGTCTCATGCAAAGACAGACGTGCTCTTTGCAGCCCGGAAGCTGCAAACACAGGGAGGGGATCGGGGTCACGCTGAGGAGGCTGGAGGATGCGGGTCACAGGTACTCTGGACGCCGTGTAGATTTATTGGTTGACCCGTGAGAGTCCCTGCGTCTCCTCATGGTGGCCTCCTTGCCCTTCCCGAGGGAGTTGCTAGATGTTGGAGGGACCTTTACACTGTGCCCTGTGCAGCTAGTCCTCTGTCTCAGTGGATGATCCAGTCAGAAATGGGTGTGTGTGGAAAGGAGCTTCTGTTGCTGTTGAGCAAGAAGAATCCAGATCCCAAGGTAGGGACTGACACGGCTGAGGGGGACATGGGAGAGGGGTGAGGAGAAGTAGGGAGGAGGTTGATGGGCTGGGGTCTGGGGCATGTGGGCAGGAACCAGGGCAGGCCCCGCCCTCTTTATAATTAGCCATGTCACCGGGGACGTCCCGCAGCCTCCTCAAGACCTTCTGACTTGCCCAGAGACGACCTGATGGCCGTTGTGGCCTGCCTCTGAGGGCCCAGATCTCCCCCAGCCCACAGCATGGTCTTTCTGGGTTGGCTTACGTTGTGAGGCCTGACGGCCCAGGCTTTAAGTCGTAGGGTTCCCTTTTGGGCCCCCCTGTTCCTCTCTTCTCTTTTCCTGCCTTCCTAGAGCCCCTGGTTCTCTGATGGCCTCTGTGGCTTCTTAAGCTAGCCTCACCCACTGCAGGCCTCAGGCTCTCCTCCCCCAAGCGTGGCTGCAGGGGGCAGCACCATCTCCCCAGGACCCTCTGCGTAGTGTGGCTGCTAAACTCCAGGGGAGCTGCTCCCGGGTGTGACAAAGGCCACATAGGAGGCTTCACACAGGTGCCAGGGGCTTGCGGTGTTGTCACAGTTGAGGCTTCACACCTGGCTCCTCAGTTCCTTCCAGAAAGCCCTTCCAGTGTTAACTCTTACCACCCCACGGGTGGCATTCAAACTCCCTTCCCCCACAAAGGCTCTTTTTATTTTCTTGGCATGGCGCTCAAAGCTCCCAGCAGGACTGAACAAGAGGCGCCTGTGTCCACTGGCGTCCTCTGGAGACCCCAGGCTGGCTGCACCATGCTGAGTGATGTGGGCCTCATGGTCGGTGATACACAGGCGGATCCCTCTCCCAACTCGCGGGCTTCTCTTGCCATCTTTTGGCACGGTCACTGCACGGGGCCACTGGCAAGGCACAGGCGTCGACAGGAGGTGTCAGGAAGAGTGGGAGCCGGGGGCATGAATTTAGATCCTGGGCCTTTAAGTAAAGGCTTAGAATCAGCCTCCACCGTGGGGAATACGAAACGAATAAGCCCCTGGATGGTCCCCACCGCCTTCCCCCAGATTTCCCGGGGCAAAGCCGGGAAGGCTCTCTGGGGGAACCCGGAACCACCTCGTGATCCTGTTGTAGCTCCCAGCACGAGGATGGCCACTGACGTTCACATTCTACTCACTGACTCCTAGGGGAGCGGGCCTGGGGAGAGATGGAGGGAGCAAAGCAGAGAAAGGCTGGAAGACAGATTCCAGAGGCTTGGTTTTATTGTACACTTTTCTTTTTCCTCAATGAGATACCATAAGCCGTGGTGGCACTACACACAGTCACAGGACGGGGCACAGCTGCCAGCTGGGGAGCTGGGTGTTGGGAAAAGCCATCTCTCGAGGCATGTCCCGCTCACGGGTCTCACTCCATGGGCTGCCTCAGACGCCCTTACCCCCCAGGTCCCCGAGAGGACAGGCCTGTGGGGCAGAGGGCCGTCTCAAGGCTTGGCCACCGGCCAGAAGGGGCTGGCACTGTCGGGGGAGGGAAGGAAGAGGCTCCCAAACGTGGGCCAAAGTCTGCTCCGCTCTGGGGCTCTACCTGGCCTGACTTACTGCCTGCGGGCCAGAGTTCTGGAAGCTCTTAGGAGCTTGGGCCAGGCTGGGAGGAGGCTTGTCCTCTGCCACCCTCTCAACTGCTGCTTGAGGTGGTGAGGGACAGCAGGCTCTCAGATTTAGTTTCATCAGGCAGAGAGGGCTGATGGACCCTCTCTTCTACCCCCTCTCCAACCCGCCAGTAGATGGCTCCCAGGCAGAATCTGCTTTTTCACGGGGCCGCACCAGGCCTGAGGCCCCTAGGGAACCTCGGCAGTTCCCTATGTGGAACTGCTTCCCGTATGTGGATGGCTTCTTGCTGTGGCAGAGGCCGCTCCTGGAGATGTTCCTTCTCTCCTCTTGTGAGGGGCCCCAGATGCTTGGTGGTGCCCTCACATCCGGGGTCTTCAGGCACCATCCCTGCCTGCTGGGGGATGTGCTAGGCCCAGATGCATCCCATCCTCCTCCTCATCCAGGTCTCTCCTGGGCCTCTGGTCCTGGTGGGCAAGGATGATCCCCCCCCCCCCCCCATCCCAGGGACTGGCATCCCTCCATCCTTCTACCCCTCCCATGCCCTCACTCTCCATCACATTCCCAACCCTGGCTTCCCTTTTCACAAACTCCTAAAGAAAAGGAAGGATAAACCAGACAGAAGCAACTCTGGAACAAAGAGTTAAAACAAAACAAAACAAAAAAAAAACAAGACAGCCAGTGGCGTGCGGAGAGGGTGTGAGCGGCAGTGGGCTGGGGAATGGGTAGACGATGGCATGCGGCACTGGGATTCCTTGTGAGGGGTAGGGTCCCCATTTCTCCCCAAGGTGTGTGAGGGATTGAGGGTAGGGGGTCAGCCAACTCCGAGAAGTAGGGTCTCTGGCCTGGGCCTTGTGGCTTCCTGCCCAGCCAGTCACAGGGAGATGAAGTCCATGGCCTGGAGGAGAGGCAGGGAGAGCAGAAGCAGCAAGAGCCACGAGGTGTTCTGGGCCAGCAGGCTTATGCCCTCACACTTGACCAGTTTGTCTGTGGGGAGAGAAGAGGGAGGAGGGGTAGGGCAGGAAAGAAGAGGCACCAGGATTCAGGCAGGCACAGGCCCTGAGAAGGGCACGTTCCCTTGGGGAGGCTGGTGTCAGGATGTCTTAGCCGGAACCAGGGCCCGTCTGCTCGACTAGAACCACCTGTCTTTCCCATTTGCAGGTTCCTGAGCTCTTGAACAAACATCATATCAGATCTTTATTAAGCATCATCAAAAGAAAACTATGGGTGAGGCAGCTAGTGTCATCCCTGTTTTCTAGGTGGGGAAGAGGAGGGCTGGGGAGGCCAAGTGATTTGCCCAGTCACGGTGGAAGTGTCCGCTCCACCACTCTGCCTGTCTCACCGTTCCCTCAGCCTTTCTCCCTATTCACACAGAGGACAGTGGTTCCCCAGGGCACCAGGCAGCAGTTGGGGGTAGGGGGAGAGAGGTTTCTGGGGCCCCTCTCCTCTTCGGCCCAGTCAAGGGGGACTGCCTTGCTGTCCTAGCCAACCCTTTCCTCCCTAGCCTCCCTCTCCCAGCTCACTTGGACTTGTTGGGAGCTCGCCTCACCTCTGAGCACAGAGACATTCTTGCTGGAGCTGGTGGTAGACTGGCCAGAGAGCTGGAGTTCACATGTGTACATCCCCTCGTCCTTGGTGGTGAAGCCGGATAAGTAGAGGACCTTGATGTTGTACTTGCTGGTGAAGTTGGTTCGGGAGCGGTATGAGTGCTCAGGCACCCCCATAGTGCCAAAGATCACGTGCTTCTTCTTCTCACGGGTTATGCTGAACTCATACTGGATGGGGGAGGTGGTGGAGTTCTCGTGGCGGCAGTCCAGACGGAGGCTCTGGTCCACCAGGCAGGCTGTCAGGCTGGTCACCTTCTGCCCACGGGCTACCTGCAAGACTGGCACCGGCAGTGCCCACATCCAAGTGGGGGGGCCCTGCAGAGCAGGGGGCCTCCCACCCACGTTAACAGTAGAGAATGGCATGGCCAGGGAGGGCACAAGGGTCTGTTCTTTGGGCACCCTTCCCCACCCCAGAGGTCCCCGAGGGCCAGTTCAACCTCCCCGTTGCAGACTCAGCCCCCCTCCCTCGTCTTCTTTAGTCCTGGGTGTTCCAGGGGCAGGAGATCTTGGGGAGCTGATGTAGGTTCCTGTTTTCCATTTGGAGATTCCACCTCAGTGTGGGGCAGACTCAGTGGACTGCTTTTCCAAAAGCCACCTCAAGCAGGCAGAAGATCAGCTAGGCTGCTCAGCTGATTTAGGGATGAAAAAGAGCCCTCTCTCCCTTTGTCACCTCCTCCCTCTGAGGTTGGCAGGAAGAAGCTCGCTCCTCTGAAGGGAAGGAAGCCAGCGTGCTTTGAATCCCAATCCCAGCCCTGCCCCTTGCCCAGTACCTGTCAGCAAAACAGCGATGCCGATGGTGGGGTTCATGGTGCAGAGAGCTCAGTCCTCGATCTGGGGGTGGGATAGGATGGGTATCAGCCAAGAGGTGGGGTAGGTGTGCCCACACTTGCTGCTCGGGCTGGAGGGCCTCTGCCATGATGGCCCTGGCAGCCATGGAAGCTGCTCTCCATGGTTGTCCCGTCCCACTTACTAGTGAATGTGACACTGCCACTAGGTGCTTTCCCCCCTCCAGGAAAGCAAGGGGAAGGGTGGACACACCCTATAATGGTGTGTGTCTGCTGAACTCTTTGGGTAAGTGACTTTTACCGTCTCCTTTTCCCTTCAGGAAGGCAAAGTAGACGTATCACAACATTTACCACCTTAATCATTTTTAAGTGTCCAGTTCAGCAGTGTTAAGTTCACTCGCATTGTGGTGCAATCCCCAGAACTCTTTTTATTTTGCGGCACTAAAACTCTACCCATTCCACAAAAACTCCCCATTCAGGGGCTTTCTGTTTCTTGTTCAGGAGAAAACCCCCAGTGCCCAAACAGTTCCTGGCATATAACAGATGCTCAAAAGATACTGAACGAATGAAAGAATCAGCTTTAGATACCTACAGCGTGGTGATGGGTTTAGGAAAAATGATAAACCTCTGGCACTGAGGACTGCTCCATAGTAAGTGACCCACAAACATTAATTTCCTTCCTCTGAAAGGACTGTGTGGCTAACGTGCTTCCAGATAGGACTGTACCTGGCACACAGCTAAGGGTGTTCCCGAATGTCTGTAAGGGAAAGCGACTGTGCTCTCTGATTGCATATGTTCTCTGATTGCAGGATGTTTCCAAAATGTCCAGCCCTCTGGGCATGTCTCTTGAGCCCTGCTACAGTAGACTCCCTGCCTGGGCTCTGTGCCTTGTCTTTTTCCGAAGCCTACTCTGGACCAATATCCCAGCGTCCACACGGGGCAGATAGCTTGGCCTGTCCGCATCAGGGCTCACCAGGGAGAGGCCACGGGAGTGGCCTGCGCAGGGGGATGGGGGGGGGGGTACGACTGCCCTGGTGCCTGTGCCCAGGTGCACCGCCAGTCGAATCCCAGGGTCCCTGGCGCTCAGCCCTGAGGCTGGGGGAGGCTGAGGTCCCGGGAAGCCTGAACCTGCAGTCCCTACCCCGTCGGACTTGTAACTGAGAGGTGCCTTGGGGAAGAAAGGGGGTCGGCATCTGGCTTTGACTCAGACATTTGAGTTACGGAGGAGGGACGTGAGCTTGAGATCTAGGAGGGAAAGGGGAAGCCTCGGCTAGAGGGCCAGAGCGGGGAAGAAATGGAGCTGGGGCTGGAGGAGGGCTGGAGAGCCAGAGGGGGGTGGTTACCGAGCGGTAGGGGAGGCACAGATGTTTTCATTTCCCCTGCTCTGTGTCCCTGCAGCCCGGAGCCCAGAGAAGTTCTGCGCTCCCACCCTCTCCAGCCGCCGTTTGACTAGCCCCATCCTCATTCCGTTTCTGAATTTCACTCGGCTCCTCTCCCAATTGAGGTTCCCCCCTTCCCCCTCTCACCCTTTCTCAGTTCTCCCCTCCCCCCCGTCCGCCCGCCTTCCAGTCCCCGCCCGCAGCACTGCGGTTCCCCGGTCCTTTGACGCCCCGCACCCAGCCCTCCGCGAGGTCGCAGGGCAGAGATTCCCTCCAGCCGGCGGTCGTCCGTCCTCTCGCCGCAGTTTCACCGCCCCCACCTCACGCCTTGGCGAGCTCGGTTTGGGGACGTCTGTGTGGAGAGCAGAACCCAAGGCTGGCTGTCCTTGGCGCCCTTCCTCCAGGTTCTCCTCCTGCGCCCCAGCCCCAGACAGCCGCCCCTTCAGCGGGTGAGAGCCCGGGAGCTCCTACCGCAGAAGGCAGGGTGCGGCCCGGCCCCTGGCCTGCAGCGAGCAGCTGCGTCCCGCTCTCCCCTGCCTGGGAAGCCGACCCCTCCCCGAGCACCGCGGAGCTCCCCGCCGGGGCGCCCCCGAACCTTTTCCCGAAGCCTCGGGTCGGGAGGGCCTCTCCCAGCGCCCCGGGCGCCGCCCTGGCTCCTGCTCCCACCTGGGCTCCCGTCCTCTGCTGCTGCAGCCTCCCCCGGACGCACCGCCGCCTCCAGTTGCAGCACCCTGCCGGCGCCCGCAGTTTTCACCCGGGGTGGGAGTGGAGGAGCGGGGAGGGCCCGGGACTCGGCCAATCAGAGCCCGAGTGGGGAGGGGGGGGGGGAGCGAGGAAGGATGGCAGAGGGCGGAGGAGGTAGCCTGGTATAGATGTGAGAGAGTGGCCGTCTGCCGCAGAAGGGGGACCTCACCCTGTGGCCGGCAGGCCAGGCCAGGGACAAGAGGGTTCAGGACCCCGGGGATCAGGGTGGGGCAGCGCAAGGAACACTAGGCGCTCCCCAGAACCCCGAAATGATTGCTCCCCTTTTAAGGCTTTAACCCTTTCTTCCGACCGACCGAGGCTTCAGAAGCCTGTGGGAAAACCAACGGGTAAGGGGTGGAGGAGGCAGGCCAGCCACCCGCCCCTTTGGTCAGTGCCCACGCCTCCTCCTGCCTCCTCCTTTCCTTCTCGGCTGGAGCCCATCTCCCTGGAGCCTCCAGTGAGAAGTTTTGGAGTTGGAATATTCCAGGCTTTCTCCAAAGGAAGATGGCGGGGTGTTTTTCCACATTGGAGCAGCTCTTCAGAAGCAAGGCAGGCACTGCGTCCTGCGGGTCCTTCCTGATCCTGAGCCCTGCCCCACCCCCTCCTCCATCCTAGAACACCTAACCCTTTCGGGGGCTTTCTGCTCTGGGGCACTCAGTCTCCCTCTACTCCTGGGCTGGCACCTCCCAGGGCAGATAGCCAGAAGGTTCTTCTCGATTTCATATAGTCCTCCTGATCCTAGGCATCCCCCGCCCCCCACCGCCCCCTGCGTAGTGAGTAACTGCTTGCTTGGTCTTCAGACAGGGGCAGGAGTACTGTTTTCTGCCAGACATTGTGCTGGCCACATGACATCCCTGGCTGTGCTGACCTCACAACGATATGTGGGGTTCGTCCCATCCCACTCTCAGTCCTATTTCGTGGAGTGGGAGAGCTGACCAGCCCACCTGAGCTGTGAGTGGAACCCTCGGTCCTCAGTGCTGAGCCACTCAGCTGCTGTGTCTCAGCCCAGTGGGACGAGACAATGTGGAACTGTGGGGGAAGGGGAGAAGACAGGACTGCTAGAAAGGAATGGAGGAAACTAGGCTTTTGATTCCCTGGGGCATCCACCCTAGCTCAATCAATTTCAAGTCACCAGAAGCCCTCGGATCTTTTTTTCTTTTTTTTTTTTTTTTTGGTGGCCAGTGCCAATGATTTGTCGCTCCCACCCACAGGTGAGGTGAATTTTTTTGAATGAAGGTTTATTTGTTTGATTTGCATCTTCATGGCCTTTTTGTGAATTCTGGTTGGGACATCCTGTAGGCTGGCCCTGCCTCCCGGCCATCTGCCTGCCCCTTCTCCTATTTCTTCATAGCAGTCAGCCCTGGCACCTTAACTGCAGTTTCCATTACTGCAGTAGCACTGTTGGAAGTCATCCCTGGGCTGGCAAGTGGGAGATTTACTTCCCTCTGCCTCCCTGGGAGGTTAGGTGGCCTCCTAGTACTGAGCATGATGGAACCTTCCAACTGCAAGGAGCTTTGAGGATGGTCCAGTGTAGGGGGTAATTCACTGTGGTAAATAGCAGAAGCTCTGGGGGCATTTTATGAAAAATGCAGTCGTCCCTGCCCACCTGGGGTCTCCCTAGTCCAGTATTCCTGCTGCCTGTGTCTGCACTTTTCACAGGCTCCCCAGGGTCTGGGAACTGCAGAACCCTGGCCTAATAAGATCATCCCTCTTCATAGATCAGGCAGTCTGGCTTCTCATTGTCTGTAGGATAATTTTTAAGGGCCTGGGTGTCCTGGCTGTCAGCCTTCACCACCATTTCATCTTGTCCATTTATCTTCCAGAAATGCTGGCCTCCTCCCTGTCACTCCCTGCATTGTGTTCTTTTTTCGCCTAACAGCTTTCTGATTCTTAGTCCAGGGACCTTTCCTATCAGAGCACAGTTGCTTTAGGCTGGGGCCTATCCCTCTTCTCTCTCTCTCTCTCTCTCTCTCATACACACACACACACACACACACACACGTACACACACACACATACACACACAGGTGGGACTGGAGACTGTTCCTTTTTTGGCAGAACATGGGGATACCCAGAGGCATTTTAACTACAGAAGCTATCAGGGCTCTGGCTGGACGAGACCCTGGATGCTCTTCCCCACGCTGTGGCCGAGTCTCTGAGTGTTGTTGGATGGAAAGCTTTGCTGTGCTATTTTGATGAGGTTATGAGGACCTGGCCTCCTTTCTGGGTCCCCAAGCACTTTACCTCGGGAAGGGGAGGGGAGTGTGGACTCCAGAGGGTATGGCAGTTGTGTGTTTGCTAAAGCAAGATCTCTGGCTGATTGGAATTGATGGTTCACATGAGATAATCTGGGGGCAGGGATGGACCAGATGGTGAAGGGGAGATTTAAAAACTCCCACTTGCTGGGTACTCGGGTGGTTCAGTTGTTTAAGCATCCGACTCTTATTTTGGCTCAGGTCACGCTCTCATGGTTCGTGGGATCGAGCCCCGCGTTGGGCTCTGCACTGGCAGTGCAGAGCCTGCTTGAGATTCTCTCTGTCTCTCTCTCTGTGTCCCTCCCCCACTCACATGTGTGTGGTTTCTCTCTCAAAATAAACATTTAAAAAAGATTATAAAATAAATAAACTTAAAAAGAAAAAAAGAGGTCCTCCTATTTGCTAATGGGACAGGATCAGGGTGCTGAAAGCAGGAAGGGTTTAGAAGAATCCACCCAAAGCAAGATTTCCTGACAGCCTGTGGTTGCCCTATTGGTTCCTTAGAACTGACTCTCGCATCATCTCTGGTTGCTCTAGCTAGAGACACGCGGGGTGAAAACTCCTCTAAAAATGCATATTCCTTTAGGGTGACCATAGGACTCCAGCCATTCACTCTTCTTCTTCACCCATTTCGTCAGATCGGGTTTATAGAATCACACAGGTGACAGAAGCTGTTCTATCATTTTATAGCTGGAAACAGGTCCAAGAGGATAATGATTTGTCAAAGGACTGACAAATACTTTGGAGCACTGCCAGGACTAGTTATATCCTAGATCTCCTGACTCCACACACAGTGGTCTCCACTGGCCCTGGGGTGGGACTTCAGACTTCTACTAGACTGATTTCTCTGGTCCATGGTGAAATAAGAAAAACGAGGACAGTGTGGGACGCTCTAACATAGCCATCAGGTTGCCACCTTCTTCTGATCACCGCCTCCTCACCGTGTTGATGAGGGAGGGATTTTCACCCTTGGGTTCCAGAGATGGCTGAACGCATGGCACCTGACACCAGACAGGTGAGATCGACAGTAGGTTATTGGTCATGTATGCTCACAGCCCAGAGGAGGACCCTGCACACAGGAGTTGCACAGCGGAGTGAACAGCCAGGAGCAGTGGGAGGCAGGCTTTGTTGGCTAAACGGCGGGATGCCCGTTTCCAGCCGGAGGATTTGGTTGGCTTGTTGACTAATTCTGTGGGCTGGCATGGAACTGAAGCCCGCTGCTTAGGGACAATCAGGAACCATGCCTAGTCCCCATGATAAAGAGGGTCGATTGGCTAGGGGAACTCCTTAGCAGGAGCCAAGCTGGAAGAAGGACTTGTGGCTAGATGCTCCAAATTTTATCAGATGTCAAGACAGCACATACTGTTGAGTCCCAATTTGGGGTTACTTGAGGTCTTATCACACATAATTGCCCTTCCTTGGGAAGGCCTACGCTTTCCTTCTAAGGTTATGCCTTTCTGCTTCTTTGGAGTGATGGCGGTGGGTAGCATGTGTGTTTTTAATGCCCAAAGGCAAGAAGGGAAATTTGGTAACTTTGTGTTGATCTGCAAATTTCTTTGGAACCATGACTGGTCTCCGAAATTCAAACATTTTGGAATCAAGTGCTCTACTCTGCGCGGCCTCTCCTAATCTCTAGTTGAGGTGAACTCTCCAAGTGAGGTCACTTTCTGAAGTTCATGTTTGGTTGGAGAGTATGACAAAAAATGAAAGTTAGCTCTTAGAACACAGGGAAGAGGGCAAGAGGACAAAGCACCATGGAGGTATAATTTTCAACATTTATTTAAAAATCTTTGGGGCACCTGGGTGGCTCAGTCGGTTGAGTCTGACTTCGGCTCAGGTCATGATCTCACGGTTTGTGGGTTTGAGCCCCGTGTCGGGCTCTGGGCTGACAGCTCGGAGCCTGGAGCCTGCTTCGGCTTCTGTGTCTCCCTCTCTATCTGCTCCTCCCTTGCTCGCACCGTGTCTCTCTCTGTCTTTCAAAAATGAATAAACATCAAAAAAAAAAAAATAAAAAAAAAGACTTTTATTCATGGATATATGATTAAATAACATTATTCTGGGCACACTGTTCTAGGCATGGGGCTAGACCCTGGAATTACAAAGATCAACAGAGCACAATCTCTGCCTTCAAAGGGCTGTCCAATGGGGGAGACAGAAATGGTATAGAGATAATTAGAAAACAGTAGGGTAAAGGCAAAGGTAGAGATGTGCACAGAGTATTGTGGGACCCCAAAGGAGGGGCAAGTGACCACCCAGTCTGTCAGAGAGGCTTTCTTGGAGGAGAAACATGAATTGAGTCTTTAAGGGTGAATGGGAGTGCCCAGGTGTGGTGGGTTGTTACATTAACAGTCTCCAGTGAATCATGCGTCCTGGTACCCATGCCCTTTGTGTGATTCCCTTCCACATTTGTTCTGGGCTTGGCCATGTGCCTTGTTTTGGCCAATGGGCCATCAGCAAATGAGATGCAAACAGAAGCTTGGTAAGTGCTTGTATGTTGAGACTTGCCTTCTTGGAATTCAGTTGCCATGTGAGGAAGTTGGAGCTAGCCGTGTGGAGAACCGAGGTGCCTCAGTAGCCCCCAGTTGACTGCCACATGGTCATAAAAGCATGTGCGATCACACAAGCATGTGTAATTCCTACTGATGCCACATAGAACAGAAATAAAGCATCCCAGATAAGCCTACTAAGCTGGTTCTAAAACCTGGATACAAATTCTGATATTGCTTCATCAAGAAGTAAAGTCTGTGTCTCCCCCTCTTGAATCTTAATGGGGATGTAACTGCTTTAGCCAATAGAATATGGCAGAAGTGATGCTAAAAGACTTTTGAATTTACATCTTAAAAGACCTTATAGCTTTTACTTTGTTTGCTAGAATACTCACTTTTAGGGCCTCGGTATAAAATGTCTGAGTATCCTGAGGCCATGCTGTAAGGAAGCCCTTGTCACATGGGGAGGCATTGTGTAGACACTTTGGTAGGCAGTCCTGGGTGAATTTAGCTTTCAGAGTCATTTCAGCCCAGACTCCAGACATGTAAATAAAGAAGCGTCCAGATAATCTCAGCCCCAAAGCTGTTTGAGTTGTCCACCCAGCTGCTCAGATTTTCAAGTAGAGGCCCCAGATGTTGTGGGACAGAGACAAGTCTGAATCCCTAACCACGGAATTCATGAGTTTAACAAAATAGTGGTTGTGTTAAGCTATTGTTTTAGGTGGTTTGTCATGTAATGATAGACATCTGATACATATATGGGTGCCCAGAAGTGTGATGCTACCTTAAAACACTGAACAGATGGCATTTGGAACAGGGAGATGGGTGAAGGCTTGAAGGACAGGCAATAAGAATTGTGAATGTACTGGCAAGGGAGCTGGAAACCGCTTGGACCAAGGGTGACCAGTGTTCTATAGTGCTGTGGCCACTGGCAGAAAGTGTGCCTAATGAATTTGTGGGTTTGGCTTAAGAGATATGGAGATGGAATGTTAAAAGTGCCATCCAGGTGCTTCCAGCTGGCATGTCAGGTGTTTTAAGGGAGAGATCAGCTAAATAAGGATCTGTCCAGTTTGCTGGGTTGGAAAAGAAAAGTAGTTCTCATTTTCAGTCTCTCCAGCAGGCGACAGATTTCCAAAGTAAGAATTGGCCTAAAGGTAAAGATGAAATCAAGGGTATGATCGTAGAACCTGTTAACACCCCAAGAGGATTTAAGGTGGTGTCTAGTAGACCTTCTCAGTTAAACAAAAGGGTTCCTAAGAATATTAAAGACGTTGTTCCATAGCTGAAGTAGAGTCTTCTTGAAAGTAACTATGTATGTGGCTTTTGGTGCAAGAAGTGAACCCAATAATACTCATAGAAAATCCATAAAGTTTTGAAGAGTACTGTTTTGGAAGAAACTCTATTAGTTTGGGCTAACATGAACAGAAATAGTTTAAAAAAGGGAAAGGAGGACTTTGGGCCCCCAACTTTCTATGGGCAGTAAGCTGGCCAATAGTCACAAGGGATTTTTCTTATGGAAAAGAAAATCCTCTCAGAGGGTAGATCCAGGAGCCTAGCGGGTATAACTAGAAGCCAAGGAGAACTGGACTTTATTCAAGTAACATCCCTGCTTCCAAAGGAGGGGGGTCCTGATAACAGAACCTGGCTGGATTTCAGAATTGCTTTGAATCAGTGATTGCTATGTGCCTCCCATTTCTCTTTTAATGGGAATATCTATTGAGGCTATTCTATGCCTGCTTCACAGTTGTGTGTTGGGCACATGGAGGGCAGATGTCTTGTCTTGCTAGTTCACAGGTCTGTCAATCAAGAGGAGCCACACCTGAGGAGTTGTACCCCAGGAGGCTCAGCTACATCCAGACTTGCTTCACATTGTGAGATCATAGACTTTGAGCCTGGTGTCATGATTGAATACTATTTTGGGTGTTTTGGGAAGGATGAGTATATCTCACATGTGGGGAGGCTGTGCATTGGTAGGGGTAGAGGGCAGACTGGTAGGTTGCTCTGTTAATGTCCCCCCAGTGAGTCACACCTCTTCCACATTGATTCTGGGCTCAGCCATATGACATGCTTTGGTCAACGGAACTTCAGCAAATGTGATGCAGGCAGAGACTTCCTAAGTGCTTGCTCATTAGGGCTTGCTTCTTGGAGAACCCAACTGCCACATGAGGAACCCAGACTAGCCAAGGGGAGAAGCCTGAATTGAGATGCTCCAGCTGGCAGCCTCACCCAATGACTAGACACTGTGTGAGTTCCTCTTGGAGCATCCAGCCCCAGTGCACCTGTCAGCTGACCATAGTGCATGGGTGAGCCCAGCCAACTCAGTTTGGAGCATATCTACGCACTGTTCCAGCTGATCTGTAACCAAACTGATGATTCACAGAATAGTGGTTGCCTTTAGTTACTAGTCTGAGTGGTTTGATATACAGCAATAGATAACAAATGAACCAGATGAAGAGAAGGAAGGGCATTAAGACAGAGGGGATGGTACGAGCAAAGGCATAGAGACAAAGCAAAGCAAAGTGGGTATGCGAAAATGCAGGCAGTTTGGGGTTGTCTGAGACAGTGCATGTTGAGAGGGAACATTGGAGAAATGGGGAAGAGCCAGCCGAGGAAGCCCTTGTGTCTTTGGGCATGGGTGATGGGGAGTCAACAGTGGTCTACAGAAGGGTACAGATAGATGCATTCTTTAGAAAAATTACTCTAGGGACAGAATAGGGGATGAACAGAGGGCCATGTAGACCCTCTCCTGGCCAGGTGGTTTTTTACTCTTTTACTATGTTCAGAGCAGTGTTAGGGAGGACACCTTGGGAAACAAGGTGGTATGATAGACACTGCCTTGAGGTCAGGGTCAGTGTCTGTCTTGTTTACTGCTATATCTTTGGGACCTCCAGGTCCCAGCACAGTCGCTTCTCAATTGTATGTATGTATGTATGTATTTGAAGTATAGTTGACATACAATATATATTTTTTGGTCATGTTTTCTAAATTTATTTTTGAGAGACAGAGACAGAGCACAATTCAGGGAGGAGCAGAGAGAGAGGGAGACACAGAATCCGAGGCAAGCTCCAGGCTCTGAGCTGTCAGCACAGAGCCCGACGCGGGGCTTGAACTCACAAACTGTGAAGATCATGACCCGAGCTGAAGTCAGACGCTTAACCGACTGAGCCACCCAGGCGCCCCCAAACAATATATACTTTTTAAGTTTTTATTTAAATTCGTTAGTTAATGTAGAGTATAATACTAATTTCAGGTGTATGACAGTGATCCGACAATCACATTAAGAAATGCTCACCATAGTGAGTGTAGTTACCCTCTGTCACCATATGAAGGTATTAACCATATTGTTGACTATGTTCCCTATGCTGCACTTTTCATCCATGTGACTTATTTATCTTACAATTGGAAGTTTGTATCTCTTAATCCCCTTCACTTATTTTGCCCATTTCCTTACCCCCTCTCCTCTGGCAGCCACCAATTTGTTCTCTGTATTTTTAAGTCTGTTTCTGGTTTTTTTTTTTTGTTTGTTTTTTTAGATTCCACATGTAGATGAAATCATACATTTGTCTTTCTCTGTCTGACTCATTTCACTTAGCATAATGCCATCCATGTTTCATTCTATTTTGTGGCTGAGTAATATTCCATTGTGAATATATGCCACATCGTCATCCAAGGATCTATCAATGAGCATACAGATTGCTTCCAGATCTTGGCTGTTGTAAAGCTGCATTAAGCAGAGGGGTACATACATTTTTTCACGTTGGTGTTTTCATTTTCTTTGGGTGAATACCCAGAAATGGCATTGCTGGATCATATGGTAGTTCTGTTTTTGAGGAATCCCCTATACTATTTCCCATAGTGGCTGCACCAATTTACATTTCCACCAACAGCACGCAAGGCCTCCCTTTTCTCCACATGCTCACCAACACTTGTTATTTCTTGTCTTTTTGATCTAGCCATTGCTGACTGGTGTGGGGTGATCTCATTGTGGTTTTGATTTGCATTTCCCTTATGGTTAGTGATGTTGAACGTCTTTTTCGTATGTCTTTTGGCCATCACGTATCTTGTTTGGAAAAATGTTCAGGTTCTCTGCCCATTTTTTATTTATTTAAAAAAAATTTAATGCTTATTTATTTTTGAGAGAGAGAGAGAGAGCACGAGCAAGCAGGGGAGGGGCAGAGAGAGAGGGAGACACAGAATCCGGAGCAGGCTCCAGGCTTGGAGCTGTCAGCACAGAGCCAGATGTGGGGCTTGAACTCACAAACTGCGAGATCATGACCTGAGCCCAAGTCAGATGCTTAACCGACTGAGCCACCCAGGTGCCCCTCTGCCCATTTTTAAAATAACATTGTTTTTGTTTGTTTTTGGAGGTGAGTTGTATGAATTCTTTATATGTTTTAGATATTAACTCCTTATCAGATATATCATTTGCAAATATGTCTCCCGTTCAGTAGGTTGCCGTTTCATTTTGATGTATCTGTTTTTCTGCCAGTACTGTACTGTTTGGGTTTCTAAAGCTTTGTAATAAAGTTTGAAATCTGAGATTGTGATGTCTCCAGCTTTGTTCTTTCTTCCTCAATATTGCTTTGGCCACTCAAGGGTCTTTTGTGGTTCTGCACAAATTTTAGGAGTTTTTTGTTCTAGTTCTGTGAAAAATACTGCTGGTGTTTTGATAGGCATTGCATTGCACGTCATTCTTGCACAGGGACCATGCTAATTTTCTCTGTATTGTTCCAGTTTTAGCATATGTGCTGCCGAAGCGAACGCTGATAGAGATCACGTTGAATCTGTAAATTGCTTTGGGTCGTATGAACATTTTCACAATATTAATTCTTTCAATTCCTGAACAGGGCATATCTTTCCATTTATTTGTGTCATCTTCAATTTCTTTCACCAGTATCTTACAGTTTTCAGAAGTATAGGTCTTTCACCTCCTCGGTTAAGTTTATTCCTAGATAACTTATTCTTTGTGATGCAATTGTAAATGGGATTGTTTTCTTAATTTCTGTTTCTGCTAGTTCATTATTAGTGTGTAGAGACACAACAGATTTCTGTATGTTAATTTTGTATCCTGCAGCTTTACTGAACTTGTTTATTAGTGCTAACAGATTTTTCTTTGTTGTTGTTTTTTGGTGGCGCCTTCAGGGTTTTCTATATACAGTATCAGTCTGCAAATAGTGACAGTTTTACTTCTTCCTTATTAATTTGGAAGCCTTTTATTTCTTTTTCTTGTCTGATTGCTATAACTAGGACTTCCAATACTATGTTGAATACAAATAGTCAAAGTCCTTGTCTTGTTCTTGATCTTAGAGAAAAAGCTTTCAGCTTTTCACCACTGAGTATGATGTTAGCTGTGATTTTGTCATACATGGCCTTTATTAAGTTGAGGTATGTTCCTTCTTTAAAAAAATTTTTTTAATGTTTGTTTATTTTTTGGGGGGGGTCGTGTGCGTGAGCGGGGGAGAGGTAGAGAGAGAGGGAGACGCATAATCTGAAGCAGGCTCCAGACTCTGAGCTGTCAGCACAGAGCCCGATGTGGAGATTGAACTCATGAACCATGAGATCATGACCTGAGCCAAAGTCATACACTTAACCGACTGAGCCACCCAGGTGCCCCAAGGTATGTTCCTTTTATACCCACTTTGTTGAGAGTTTTTATCATGAATGAATATTGACTTTTTTTAAATGCTCTTTCTGTATCTATTGAGATGATCATATGATTTTTATTCTTCATTTTCTTCATAGGGTATATCATGTTGATTGATTATGGTTATTGAACCATCCTTGAATCCCTGGAATAAGTTCCACATGATTGTGGTGAATCATCCTTTTAATGTATTGTTGAATTCAGTTTGCTAATATTTTGTTAAGGATTTTTGCATCTGTGTGTTCATCAGGAATATTGGCCTCTTTTCTTCTTTTCTTTTTCTTTTCCCTATCTTTCTTTTTCTTTCTTTCTTTCTTTCTTTCTTTCTTTCTTTCTTTCTTTCTTTCTTGTCTTTGATTTTGGTATTAACGTAATGCTGGGCTCATAGAAATTTGGAATTTCTCTTTTTTCCTGATTCAGCCTTGGGAGACAGCTTCTAGGAATTTATCTGTTTCTTCTGGGTTTCCAATTTGATGGTGTATAACTTTTCATAGTAGTTTCTTATAGTCCTTTGTATTTATGTGGTGTCAGTTGAAATTTATCTTTCATTTCTGATTTTATTTATTTGAGTTCTCTCTCTCTTTTGATGAGTTTGGTTAAAGGTTAGTCCATTTTGTTTATCTTTTTAAAAATCCAGCTCTTAGTTTCATTGATTTTTTTTTTTTTTGGTCTCTATTTTATTTATGTCTACTCTGATCTTTATTATTTCCTTCCTTCTGCTAACCTTGGACTTTGTTTGTTGTTCATTTTATAGTTCCTTTAGGTGTAAGGTTAGATCGTTTATTTGAGATTTTTCTTATTTCTTGAGATAGACCCATATCACTGTAAACTTCCCACTTAGAACTGCTTTTGCTGAGCTGACAGCACAGAGCCTGACACAGGGTTTGAACTCGTGAACTGTGAGATCATGACCTGAGTTGAAGTCAGATGCTCAACTGACTGAGCCACTCAGGTGCCCCTACAGTTTTTGTTTTAAGGTCTGTTTTGTCTAACATAAATGTTGCTACCCCAGCTTTTTTTTTTCACTTTCATTTACATGGAATATCTTTTTCTCATCCCTTCACTTTCAGTCTTCATGTATCTTAAAGCCTGAAGTGAGTATCTTATAGGCAGCATACAGACGACTCTTATTGTTTTAAATCCATTCAGTCACCCTGTGTCTTTTGATTGGAACATTTAGTCCATTTGTATTTAAAGTAATTTTTGATAGGTATGTACTTATTGCCATTATGTTAATTGTTTTCTGTGTGTGTGTGTGTGTGTGTGTGTGTGTGTGTGTTTGTAATTCTCTGTACCTCTTCTCTCTCTTGCTCTCCTCCATTCTGATTTGATGAGTTTCTTTAGTGTTATGCTTAGATATCTATCTCTGCTTTTTTGTGTATCTTTTATAGGTTTTTGGCTTGTGGTTACCATGAGGTTTGTATATAATATCCTGTGTATATAGCAGTCTATTTTAAATTGACAATCATTTAAGTTCAAATACATTCTCAAAGCATTGCATTTTTACTCGATGTATCAATGTATATGACATCGTATTTTATATCTTTTTATTTTTATGTACCTTTAATTATTGTAGATATAATTTATTTCACTACTTTTGTCTTTTAACCTCTGTACCAGCTTTATAGGTGATTGATCTACTACCTTTACTATATGCTTACTTTTGTCGGTGAATTTTTTTCCTTTCATAATTTTCTTTTAGTTATGGCCTTTTTTCTTCTCCTTAAAGAAGTCCTTTTAACATTTCTTTTTTTTAATGTTTATTTATTTTTGAGACAGAGAGAGACAGAGCATGAACGGGGGAGGGTCAGAGAGAGAGGGAGACACAGAATCGGAAACAGGCTCCAGGCTCCGAGCTGTCAGCACAGAGCCCAATGCGGGGCTCAAACTCATGGACCGCAACATCACGACCTGAGTTGAAGTCGGATGCTTAACCGACTGAGCCACCGAGGTGCCCTGTTTTAACATTTAAGGGTGGTTTGGTGGGGTGATCTTTTTAAGTTTTTGTTTGTCTGGGACACTCTTTCTCTCTCCTTCAACTCTGAATGATAATCTTGACAGGTGGAGTATTCTTGGTTGTAGGTTTTTTCCTCTCAGCACTTTGAATATATCCTGCCACTCTCTTCTGACCTGTAAGGTTTCTGCTGAGAAATAAGCTGATAGCTTTATGGGATTTCCTTTATATGTAAGTAGTGGCTTTTCTCCTGCTGCTTTTAAGATTCTTTATCTTGGATTATTGACATTTTAATTATTCAATACATATTTTTGAGTGAGTATGAAAAATAAGAACAATCAAGTATTATAGGTGCTGCCTACAAGGGAAAAAAAAGGAAGGATTCCAAGGAGAGCTTGGGAGAAAGCAGTGGTTGTTTTTCTGGAAAGAAGAAGAAAGGCACTCTCCACAGAGGGATTCTCAGAAGCAAAGTCATGGAGGAAGGAAGTGTGTCTGGGGAACTGCATATTCTGAAGTTCTGTGTGGCTCAAGCATGGAATGGGAGGAGGGGTGGTACCTGAGATGTGGTTGGGGAAGGAAAAGGAGCCAGATCACAAGAGACTGGATCTGCAAGGCTAAAGATGTTAGATTTTATCCAATAAGCAGTGGAGAACCATGGAAATCTCTAAAGCAGAGTGGAAGTGTGATGAGACTGCACTTGTTTTTTCACATTTATTTATTTATTTATTTATTTATTTATTTATTTATTTATGAGACAGAGAGACAGAGCACTGGTCAGGGAGGGATATAGAGAGAGTGAGACAGAATCCGAAGCAGGCTCCAGGCTCCGAGCTGTCAGCACAGAGCCCGACGCGGGGCTCGAACTCACAAACCGCGAGATCATGACCTGAGCCGAAGTCGGACACTTAACCGACCGAGCCACCCAGGCGCCCCGAGACTTGCACTTTGGAGAGGTGAATGGAAGTCAGGGCAATGGTGTGGGATTGGAAAGGTGCACAGTAGTGGGTGTAGGGCAACTGGGAGCATAGGAGCTTAGCTGAGGGGGCTGAGAGCTTGAAAGAGGGGATGGAGGAGAATAGGACAGGTGAGGGAGATTCAGTTTGGAGAACTCATAATACATAGGCATTCCCTGGGTGTGTTTGGTGAGGGTTGCAAGAACTCCCAGGTTTCTGGTGCGGCTCTTCTGAAGGATGGAAGAGACAAGGCAGTTTTGGGGCAAAAGATCGTGAATTTCGTGTCGGACAAGTTGAGCTTGAGGTACCCATGGGATACACATGTGGAGAGGTCCAAGTTGGGGTTGAGGAGTGAGGTCTAGGTGGAGGGTGGATATGTGGCAGGTGTTGGCAAACAGGTGGTAATGGGCACCCAGGGAGGGTTGCAGGCCTAAAAGAAAACAGAACCTGAGACAGGATCTGAAGGAGCACTGATATTTAAGGAATAGCAACAAAGGAGTGTGAGAAGGAGTGGCAGAAGGCCAGGAGAGCCAGGAGAGGGCCACACCACAGAAATGGGCACGTTTCAGTGAGGGAATGCTCAGCGTGTTAAGTAAAGACTAACAGATCAGGAAATGACTGCCCTCGAAAAGCAGTTTGTTATATCCACAGATCCAAAGAGGAGGGATGCACGATCCACAGGGGGCCAGTCTGGGAATCAGGAGGCAGAGGAGGGAGAAGGGGGTTTCCGTGGGAAAGAATGTGTGAGGCAAGATAAACAGGTTTAGGATTACTACTTTGAATAATTGTAGTGGGTTCTGGGGGCACAGGGGTGACTCCAGTTGGCCGGTACCTGGCCCTGTGATGAAGGCTAGTAGCTTGGAGTGTGAGAACCTGATAAGGAGATGGTTGAGAATGTGGACACCATCAAATCCGACTGGTTAACTAAGTTAAATTGGTAGACCAAATGGATTAAATGAGATTGGCTTGTTTGCAGTTGAAAGGTGCACTCGTGGGTGAATGGTGTATTATCTCTAGGAATTGGCTAACCCTGGGGGTGGGAAGTCATCCCAGGTGTCGAAGCATCAGAATATAGAACATAAAAGACCTAGTTAATGTAGCGATGGGTGGGGGAGTGAGTGGGAAGAGATTGGAGATGTAAAGCAGAGGAACCTTGTAAGTGAGGATAAGTTTAACTGCCGTGGCTCCCTCTTCTCTCAAGGGTGGTCGGAACCACGTGGAGAGGTGAGTTGCTGGTTTCCAAAGAATGGGGCTAGAGCATCCCCTGGAGGCAGGGATGTGCCTGCTGGTAAGACCTTGCTCATGCGTGGGGCACCTGGGTGGCTCAGTCGGTTGAGCATCCGACTTCAGCTCAGGTCATGATCTTGCTGTTGGGAGTTTGAGCCCCGCATCGGGCTCTGTGTTGACAGCTTGGAGCCTGGAGCCTGCTTCAGAGTCCGTGTCTCCTCCTCTCTCTGCCCCTCCCCTGCTCACGCTCTGTCCCTCTGTCTCTCAATAATAAACGTTACAAAAAAAAAAAAAATTTCTCATGCATGTCTCCTGTGCTGCAGCTGTTGGCACAAATGCTTGAGAGCATAGACTCTGGGGCTGCTTGGGCTTTGGGCTCCACCTCAGAGTTTTGGCTTGGCTAACTTTAGTTCTTCTCCAACTGCACAGAGTCAGGGGAGGGCCAGAAAGTTCTGCCTGAGAGGCGAGAATAGCCCTCCCGAGTCCTGACTCAGTCTCTCCAGTAGAAGGAAAACGAATTAGCAGTTTTTTGGCAGGTACAGTTGTGCCTAGGGATAAACAAGATTCATCCTCGTGGAATGTGAGCAGAGTTAGCTTTTTTAAAAAAACTTTTTTATTGGCTTTTGGCAAAAAAGGGGAGGCAGAGATCCCACAGTTCTCCGAGGCCACTTCTATCTCAGCTTTTCAAAGTCAGGACCCATCTTGGGCAAAGTCGCTTTGTAAGCAAGCTGCTGTCTCCTGATTTACAAGCTCGTAATATCCCTAACTCCTTCTGAAGAGGCTGACAATTACCCAGCACCCCTTGCCAGCTGGCTTCAGCCAATAGAGCTGCGTACAAATGCAGCATCCTGTAGCTACTCTGGGTCAGGCTACCCCAAAGTGAAGGGAAGTTCAACACTTAGATGGGGAAAAGGAAAAAAATCTGAAATATTTCCTTTATGTTGGAGGCATTCTGCTGCTCGCTGGCAGGGAGGAAAGGCAGAAAATGTCGATGGGTGTTCTTTTTCCAGAGTGCGGTGTGTAGGAAAGCACGTGTTTCAGCTTCTCTAGGTGAGAATCAGGCAGATGTTGTCCATTCATCCTTCCAGGAGCTATTGGAGGAATGGGAATGGATGGATCTGGGGGTGGGGGTGACTCCTAGCACAAAACCTTTCTGGGGTGCCTGGGTGGCTCAGTCAGTTAAGTGTCTGACTTTGGCTCAGGTCATGATCTCACAGTTTGTGAGTTTGAGTCCTGCGTCAGGCTCTGTGCTGACGGCTCGGAGCCTGGAGCCTGCTTCGGATTCTGTCTCCCTCTCTCTCTGCCCCTCCCCTGCTCACGCTCTGTCTGTCTCTCTCTCAAAAATAATAAACATTATCGTTTCTGTGTTGTTCTATAGCTAAGGCATTTCCAGTAGATCAAACTTATTAAAGATCCAGCTTTTACATTTTGGGCCCAATTTAATTTTTAGTTTAGTGTGCATTGCTTTCTGATTATGAATGGCCTATAGTCATATATCATATAGACACATAGATACATAATACATAAAGAATATAAATGAAAAAAATAATAAACATTAAACAAATTTAAATACAATGATACTAAACAACATGGAGTAAAAAGTAAATTTCCAACTAGTGCCCTCCAGCCATTGCTACAATTGCTGGCACTTGTGTATCCTTCCAGAAATATCCATGAAAATAATGGTGTTAGCAAATTTATTCTTTGTGGTCAGGCATGGAACTGCACACAGATGCAGTCTGTGATATATTTTTGTTGTGTACCTTGCTTATTTATTTATTTATTTATTTTTTTTACTGAACACTGTCTCTTGTGGATTATTCTGTATCAGGATATATAAAATTGACTTATTCTTTTATCAGTTCTATGCTATTTCATTTATGATCCTATTACGGTATATTTAACCAGTCCCCTCTTGGTGGCTGTTTAGGTGATTTACAGACTGTACTATTACAAGCAATCGTTGAAATATTATTACTAAGTAAATTAAATCATCCAGTGTTTTCTTTTTGCAAATGATGAGCAGGCTTATATCTTCAGTCCAGACTCTTCCCTGTGCTCTGACCCACTGATCAGCTATTAATAGCCACACGAATGTTTCAAATCTAATATGTCCTAAATTGACCCCCCGTCTTTCCCACTGCATAAAGGGGACCCCCATCTACACGAGTGCCCGGCTGGAACCGCCAAAGTCGTCCGTGATTACTTCCTTTCTCTCCCTGCCCGCTCGCCTCACCCATCCACCTCCCCCAGAGCTCTTTTTTTGCCCACTTCTCTCCAAGCTTTTGCCTTTTCAGTAAACCTTTTAACTCCATGGTGCTCTACAGCTGCAGCCCTTTCCCAGAAATACTTTTACTGTCATCGCTCAAAGCTCATATCACCTTCTATCTGGATTAATGCAGTCATAATAAAGAGTAAATGACTTACAAAGCACTCGCCATGTGCCGGGCACCATTCTAAGTGTATTATAAACCCTAGTCCCTTTTTAAAAAAATTTATTTATTTATTTTGAGACAGTGAGAGAGAGGGAGAGGGAGAGAGAGAGAATCTCAAGCAGGCTTAGTGCTGCCAGCTTGGAGCCTGATGTGGGGCTTGAACTCACGAACTGTGAGATGATGACCTGAGCCAAAACCAAGAGTCGGACACTTACCCGACTGAGCCACCCAGGTGCCCCAAACCCTGATTCCTTTTGATCTTCAAAATCACCCTCAGGGTATGTGTACTATTATTCTTATTATTTTACTTGCTTTTAAAAAATTATCTATTATTCAATTCCAGTATAGTTACCATATGGTATTAGTTTCAGGTGTACAATATAGCCATTCAACCATTCTATACATTTCTCTCTTAATCCCCTGTTTCTATTCCACCCACCCCCACCTGCCTTCCCTCTGGCAAACACCAGTTAGTTTGTTGTCTGTTTTTTCTTTGTGTCTTCTTTTCTTTGTTTATTCGTTTGTTTTGTTTCTTAAATTCCACATATGAGTTACATCATATGGTATTTGTCTTTCTCTGTCGGACTTACATCACTTAGCATAATACTCTCTAGCTCCATCCATATTGTTACAAATGGCAAGAGTTCATTCTTTTTTAATGGCTGAGTAATATTCCATTCTGTATATCCTCTTCTTCATCCATTTATCTATGGCTGGACACTTGGGTTGCTTCCATATCTGGAATATTGTAAAGAATGCTGTAATAAATATAGAGGTGCATATATCTTTTTGAATTAGTGTTTTCATTTTCTTGGGGAAATACCGAGTGGTGGAATTATGGGATCATAGGGTAGTTCTATTTTTAGTTTTTTCAGGAACCTCCATACTGTTTTCCAGAGTGGCTGCACCAGCTTGCATTCCCACCAGCAGGGCAAGAGGGGTCCTCTTTCTCCGCGTCCTCGCCAACGCTTGTTATTTCTTGTGTTTTTGACAGGGTATGTGTACTATTCTTATCTCCATTTTACAAATGAGGAAACTGAGGCACAGAGAAGCTCATCAACAGGTAAGAGCCGGGGCTGTTAACACTATGCAATTCTCTCTACTAAGTAATCCGCCTTGCAGACCATTCTCCAAATCAGTGCTCTTTTTAAAGACACGGAGCAGGTCACGTCCTGTGCATCTTTAAAACCCTTCAGTGGCTCGATGTTTTGTCCCTTCTCTTAGAATAAAACCCAGATTCCTACAAGGGATTGCGCGTGTAGGCCCCACATCTCATTGCCTTACCAAGCATCATCTTTCCTGCCAGCACTGCACTTGGCAGGCTGTTTGGCAAGTCTTGTCCCACCTCAGGGCCTTTGCATTTACTCTCTGTTTGTCTAGACAAGTGGTTCGCTCCTGGGGCTATTCCCTCTTCTTCCTCTCCCCTCCTCTCTCCCCAGCGACACTTGCCCGCTTCTGGAGATACTTTTGGTTGTCACAGTTGGGGCAGGGGGAGGGGCTACTGGCAGGGATGAGAGCGACCAGAGTTGCTGCTAAACATCCTGCAGTGGACAGGACCATCCCCACAGCAAAGAATTATCTGGCCCAAAATGTCAATAATCGATAAACCTGGGTTTAGAAGTCACCTCTCTGTGTATTCCTTCACATGATTCATTCACTTTCAACTGTAGATGTTGGCACAAAATGTCTTCCTGACCGTCCTATTTAAAGGAGAGCTGGCCTCATGCCCCACCCAAGTTATCGCCATCATTTTCCTAATTATTAGTACTTTTGCTTTATTTTGTTCTGCTGGTTTCCTGGGTTCAATGCATTAGGCCACTGTTTCTAATCTTTTGAGAAAATACCTTAGTGAGATATTCTAGGTTTTTAAATCTGGGTCATGTATGGTCTTTAAATTTTTTTTTTCTATATTTTTGTGTGACTATTATTGGAGTCTAGTTTACATTATACTTTTTAACCTATTAGTGTTATCATGTACATAGGTACTAGTGTTTGAGAAGCACGTTTGTTTATTGAATTCACTCAATGTTGAGTGAATTAAACGTGTTCAAAATGCTATAGATATTTGTGCGGTTTAATACAGTACAGTAACATGTGCCATTTAAATAAAGTTAAGCTAATTAAAAATAAATAGAATTAGAAATTCAGCTCCTTACTCATGCTAGCTACATTTCAAGTTCCTGACAGCCAATTGTGGCTCATGGCTACCATGTTGGACAGTGAAAATATAAAACATTTCCATCATGGCAGAAATTTCTGTTGGGCTGTGTTGTTCCAGAATTTCGTTCTATTTTAAGATAAAGTATATATATCACACATATGGTCATATAGATGTAGATATATGTTATATTCCTGTTATAATAAAATGGTTTTTAAAACTTTTCTTTCTATACAACGTACCTTTATTAACTACATAGGATGTACTAAATTCTTAAATGTTAAAAATTATCACATTCTTTGCGATAGAAATCTCTACTTTGCTGCATTAAAAAAATGTGCTGTTCAGGGGCACCTGCGTGGCTTAGCATCCAACTTCAACTCAGGTCATGCATGATCTCATGGTTTATGGGGTTGAGCCCCACATCAGGCTCTTGGCTGTCAGCGTAGAGCTCGTTTTGGATCCTCTGTCCCCCCCTCTCTCTGTCCCTCCCCTGCTCTATCTCTTTCTCTCAAAAATAAATTATCATTAAAAAAAGACACTGCTAAAATAAATAAACGTTAAAAAAAAAATTAAAAAAAAAAGGGGCGCCTGGGTGGCTCAGTTGGTTAAGCGTCTGACTTCAGCTCAGGTCACGATCTTGTGGTCCATGGGTTCGAGCCCCGCGTTGGGCTCTGGGCTGATGGCTCAGAGCCTGGAGCCTGCTTCCGATTCTGTGTTTCCCTCTCTCTCTGCCCCTCCCCCGTTCATGCTCTGTCTCTCTCTGTCTCAAAAATAAATAAACGTTTGGGGCGCCTGGGTGGCGCAGTCGGTTAAGCGTCCGACTTCAGCCGGGTCATGATCTCGCGGTCCGTGGGTTCGAGCCCCGCGTCGGGCTCTGGGCTGATGGCTCGGAGCCTGGAGCCTGTTTCCGATTCTGTGTCTCCCTCTCTCTCTGCCCCTCCCCCGTTCATGCTCTGTCTCTCTCTGTCCCAAAAATAAAAATAAAAAACGTTGAAAAAAAATTAAAAAAAAAAATAAATAAACGTTAAAAAAAATTAAAAAAAAGACACTGCTTCATAAATATCTGTTTATTTTAAAAATTCCTATTACATCTTAGGAAAAGTGACACAGTCTTAAAATTTTTCTTCATGATGGGAGGGCCTGATTTCATAAGTGAATCTCGGGGGGTTCAAGAGAGAGAAAGGTACTGGGAAAGTAATGCCACATCTTCTATCTTATTTCGTGAAATGCACATTCAAGACACCTGTGCTCACCTTTGCCCACTCACAAGACAAAGGGCGAAATAATACTTCCGGAAGTGAATGTTGCTAAGGATTATGGATGTAGGGCGTGCTCATTTACGAGGGTCCTCCGGAGATTTCCCCATGACTGACTGTGGCTACTACCTTTTACCCAGCTCCTTAGCAGTGTGTGGCCCTGGGTCCCTGCCTGCCGAGCAGCGCTGCCTCTCAGGAGCCGGGAAGCTGTGGGGTCAGGAGGCTTGGTGGAGAGTCAGGGAGAAGGGCAGGGGTCTTAACTGTGCGTCTTGAGGCTGAGACAGGCACTTCAGGAAGCACCCCACATATTTGTGTATGTGAGCCTTCTGGGTGGAGCCAGTGGGAAGCAGCTGGGGACCGGTCGCCTTTGCAATTCAGGCTGCATGTCCCTTGGTTCACCAGTGGTGCTGGGTTGAAATTTAGGGCTGGGAGTAGGGGGAGGTGAGCGAGGCACTCGTCAGGGGTGCAACATTTAAGAGGATGCCCAAAACTCGGTAGCTAAAGTAAATACTGTCTTAATGACAGTATCTCAAAACAAAACAAAACAAAACAAATACAAAAATGCCACGCAGAACAAAGTGTCAGTCTTTAAAACAAAGACAGGATCTGACCCTGGGCTCGCATGATTTATCTTACTTGCATCAACCTCATCTTGGCCCTGTCACCAGATAAAAGCTGCTGTCACCGTCCTAACTGCAGCAAGAACTTCCCCTTTAAAGAGTACAAAACAAAACTTCCTTTTACTTTTGTGACATACAAGGAGGACACAGCACACATCTTTAGGATATTGGTAGCTGCATTTTTACAACTTCACATGCAAGTGCAACCAGAACCCAGTCCCCCAGAAGCTGCCCTCGTGCTCCTTCCAGGCACGACCCTTGCCTCCAGGTGATGCCAATCCCTAGCCTGATGTCATCATCTTTTTTTTTTTTAATTGAGGTGAAATTCACACAACATAAAATCAACCATTTTAATTTTTTAAATATTTATTTATTTTGAGAGAGAGAGAGGTCAAGCGGGAGTGGCAGAGAGAGAGAGAGAGAGAGAGAGAGAGACAGAGAGAGAGAATCCTAAGCAGGTTCCATGCTGTCAGCATAGAGCCCAACGTGGGCCTCGAACCCACGAACCATGAGAGATCATGACCTGAGCTGAAACCAAGAGTCAGATGCTAACTGACTGAGCCACTCAGGCACCCCCAATTCAGTCATTTTTTAAATTAATTAACTAATTAATTAATTGATTTTCAAGTTAGCTAACATACAGTGTAGTCTTGGCTTCAGGAGTAGATTCCCGTGATTCGTCACTTACATACAACACCCAGTGCTCATCCCAACAAGTGCCCTCCTTGATGCCCATCACTCATTTTCCCCACCTCCCCAACCCTGCACCCCCATCAACCCTCAGTTTGTACTCTGTATTTTAAGAGTATTTATAGGTTTGCCTCCTTCTCTGTATCTTATTTTTCCTTCCCTTCCCATATGGTCTTTTGTTAAGTTTCTCCAATTCCACATATGAGTAAAATCATATGATATCTGTCTTTCTCTGACTGACTTATTTCACTTAGCATAATACCCTCCAGTTCCATCCGTATTGTTGCAGATGGCAAGATTTCATTTGTTTTTCATCGCTGAGTCGTATTCCATCGTATACAGGTACACATCTTATCCATTCATCAGTTGATGGACATTGGGCTCTTTCCATAATTTGATTGTTGTTGAAAGCACTTCTGTAAACATTGGAGCACATGTACTGCTGTGAATCAGCACTCCTGTATCCTTTGAATAAATACCTAGTAGTGTTATTGCTGGGTCGTAGGGTAGTTCTATTTTAAATTGTTTGAGGAACCTCCATACTGTTTTCCAGAGCGGCTACACCAGTTTGCATTCCCATCAACAGTGCAAGAGGGTTCCCGTTTCTCCACATCCTCACCAGCATCTGTCGTTTTCTGACTTGTTCATTTTAGCCACTCTGACAGGTGTAAGGTAATCTCATTGTGGTTTTGATTTGCATTTCCTTGATGATGAGTGATGTTGAGCCTCTTTTCACGTGTCTGTTTGCCATCTGGATGTCATCTTTGGAAAAGTGTCTATTCATGTCTTCTGCCCATTTCCTCACTGGATTATTTGTTTTTTGGGTGTTGAGTTTGGTAAGCTCTTTACAGATTTTTGATACTAACCCTTTATCCGATATGTCATTTGCAGATATCTTCTCCCATTCCATTCGTTGCCTTTTAGTTTTGCTGATTGTTTCCTTTGCTGTGCAGAAGCCTTTTATCTTGATGAGGTCCCAATAGTTCAATTTTGCTTTTATTTCCCTTGCCTCTGGAGACATGTCAAGTAAGAAGTTGCTGCAGCCAAGGTCAAAGAGGTGGCAGCTTGTTTTTCTTGTAGGATCTTGATGGTTTCCTGTCTCACATTTAGGTCTTTCATCCATTTTGAATTTACAACATCAACCATTTTGAAGTGTACAATTCAGTGACGTTTTATACCGTCACAGTGCTGTGCGAATGACCACCTCTATCAAGTTCTAGAACATTTTCATCTCCCCAAAGGGAGACTGTACCCACGAAACAGTCATTTCCTGTTCTCCCTCCCCCCAGCGTATGGCTAATACCAATTTACTTTCTGTCTCTTGGGATTTACCTGTTCAGGACACTTCATAGAAATGGAATCATCCAGCTGTGTCTGGCTTCTTTCACTTAACATAATGCTGTCAGGGCTCATCCCGGCTGTAGCAGGTATTGGCACTCGATTCCTTTTTAGAGGTAAATAACGTTCCATTGTATGAATACACCCCATTTCGTTTGTGCGTCATCTGTTGATGGGCATTGGAGTTGCCTCTACTTTTTGACTCTTGTGAATAGCACTGCTATAAATATTCACGTAGAAGTATTTGTTTGAATACCTGTTTTCAATTCTTTTGGGTTAGTACCTGCTACAACAGGGATGAGCCCCTACCTAGCGTTGGAATTGCCGGGTCTTACGCTAATTGTATGCTTAACTCTTTGGGGAACTGCCAGGATGTTTTCCACGGAGGCTGCACCACTTGTGCATTCCTACCTGGATTGTACAAGTGTTCCGGTTTCTCCACGTCCTCACTAGCACGTCTTTTCTGTTTTGTTTTGTTTCGTTGTTTAATTATAGCCATCCTAGTGGGTGTGAAGTGGTATCTTAACTGTGGTTTTGATTTGCATTTCACTAATGACTAGTTAAGTGGAGCATCTTTTTATATGCTTATTGGCCATGTGTATGTCTTGTATGTTCAAGTCCATTGCTTACTTTAAAATTGTTTGTCTTTTGTTGTCTATTGAGTTGTAAGAGTTATCTCTTCTGGGTGTTAGAACTTTTATTTGTTTGTTTAGTTATTTATTTTTAAAGTTTATTTACTTATTTTTGAGAGAGAGGGAGAGGGAGAGAGAGAGAGAGGGAGAGAGAGAGAGGGAGAGAGAGAGAGGGAGAGAGAGAGAGAGAGAATGAGTTGGGGAGGGTCAGAGAGAGAGAGGGAGACACAGAATCTGAAGAGGCTCCAGGCTCTGAGCTGACAGTACAGAGCCCGACGCGGGGCTCGAACTCACGGACCGCGAGATCATGACCTGAGCTGAAGTCGGACGCTCAACTGACTGAGCCTTATTATGGGTGTTAGACCTTTTAAAGATATATGGCTTGTAAATATTTTCTACCACTTATAGGTTATCTTTTCACTTTTTTGATGATAGCATTTAATGCACAAAAGTTTTTAATTTTGATGAATTCCAGTTTGTCTAGTTTTTCTTTGTTGTATGTGCTTTTGGTATCATAGCTAAGAATTCATCGCCAAATCCAGGGTTCATGAAGATTTAACCTTATGGTTTCTTGTTAAAGTTTTGTAGTTTTATGGGGCGCTTGGGTGGCTCAGTTGGTTAAGTGTCTGACTCTTGGTTTTGGCTCAGGCTATGATCTCACAGTTCGTGGATTTGAGCCCCATGTTGGGCTCTGCACTGACAGTGTGGAGCCTGTTTGGGATTCTCTCTCTCGTCTCTCTCTGCCCCTCCCAGCTCATGTGTGCTCTCTCTCTCTCTCTCTCTCATCAAAAATAAATACATATTAAAAAAAGTTTTATGGTTTTAGCCCTTATATATAGGTTGTTGATGCATCTTGAATTAATTTTTGCATACAGTATGGCACAGGGATCCAATTTCATTTTTTTGCATGTGGATATCTGGTTGTCATGCCACCATATGTGGAAGAAAATATTTTTCCCCACTGACTGCTCTTGGCACCCCTGTTGAAAACAAATTGGCCGTAGATGTATGAGTTTACTTCTGGACTCTCAGTTCTATTCCATTGGTCTGTATGTCTGTCTTTATGCCAGTACCACACTGTTTTTATTACTGTAACTTTGTGTAAGTATTGAAACAGGGAGACGTAAGTCTCCTAGCCTGCCTTTTATTCATTTTGACTAGTTTTATAATTTGTATAAAGGGAATCGTATACCATGTACTCATATGATATGTTTGTTTTCTTCTACTTAATCTTATTTTGAGAGCTACCTTGTAAAGTTAAGTTAAAAAAAACCTCTTAAATAAATAACACACTGAAATGATTTAAGATTTTATTTTATTAAAAAAATTTTTTTTTAATGTTTTTATTTATTTTTGAGACAGAGGGAGACAGAGCATGAGCAGGGAAAGGGCAGAGAGAGAGGGAGACACAGAATCTGAAGCAGGCTCCAGGCTCTGAGCTGTCAGCACAGAGCCCGACGCGGGGCTCGAACTCACAGACTGCGAGATCATGACCTGAGCCGAAGTCGGATGCTCAACCGACTGAGCCACCCAGGCGCCCCTAAGATTTTATTTTTAAGTAATCTCTACATTCAACATCGGGCTTGAACTCGTGACCCCAAGGTCAAGAGTCATACACTGTACCAACTGAGCCAGCTAGGCACCCCACACACTGAAATGATTTAACACATTCAAAGTGTGGGGGGGGTGCCTCGGTGGCACAGTCAGTTAAGCATTGGACTCTTGATTTTGTCTCAGGTTATGATCTCACAATTGTGGGATTAAGCCCCATGGTGGGCTCAGAGCACAGCTCAGAGCCTGCTTGAGATCCTATCTCCCTCTGTCTCTGCCCCTCCCTGCTCAAGCTCTCTGTCTCTCAAAATGAATAAATAATAAATAATTAATAATTAATAAATAGACTAAGAACCCCCACAACATTCAAATAGGATGACAAGCTTAAAGTGAAAAGCTGGCTGTCTCCCAGTCCAGTTCTCCACCTCCCTTCCCCAGAGACACTCAGTGTTACCCGTTTACTGAGCATTTATGGAGAGAAGTTTTAGGCATAAAGAGGTCTTGGATTATATACCATCCCCCACCCCTCCACAGAGAAGGTAGCCCATGCTACAGATGGAAGAGAACACTTCATTAGGCAGAACTTTCTAGTTCTTTCCTTGGCTTACCTTCTCCCCGTCCCCGTTGCCAGGATTCAGTCCATTTTATGAGTACAGGGCTGTTACTTTGTAGACCGTAACTCCGTTTTTCTGGTGTTTCCTCATAATTAGAGTCAGCTCATGCACTCTGGGCAGTAATAACGCCGAAGTGATGTGCCAGTCTCAGCCCGCTATATCAGGAGGCGCCTCATGTCAGTTTGCGCCATTACTGGTGAAATAAATTTTGATCGCTTGGTGAAGGTGGAGCCTGCCAGGTTTCTCCACTGCAGAATCATCAGGGTTTTTTTGTTTGTTTGTTTGTTCGTTTTTTTGTAAGTAATAAGTTATCTTTGGGGAGATTCTTTGAGACAATGCATATGTTGCTACTCATCAAATATTCACTTAAAGGTTTTAACATCCATCGATGATTTTTGCCTGAATTGGTGATGATTGGGAAGGGATGCGTATGAATTTTATTTGCACCGTCCTTGAGCTCTGCCGAACCCAAGAGTCAGGCTAGGTCAGTAGTGCTGTGAGGTGCCTCTTTACAGGGTTTCTGCACATCTGTGGCTCCGGAAGTCCTGCCTGCTGTCTCCACAAGGCTCAGCTTGTAGTCCAGGGGAAGGGTGAAGACCCAAAAAGAGTGAGAGGTGTGAGGCACAGAGTGACAATGTCAGATTCACTGAACTTGCCTCCATGCCCCTACTTCTGGCTCCAGAGAAATCAGAGGGGCCATTGGTAAGGTTGGGGCCGTTGAGGCTTGATCTCACGATCCTGAGATCATGACCTGAGCCAAATCAAGAGTCGGGTGCTTAACAGACTGAGCCATCCAGGTGCCGCTAGATGGTCAGTTTTGAAACCAAATTTGGACTCTCTGCTCTGGAACCCCAATTTCTTGAGCAAATCATTCTCTGAAATGTATCCTAGAGTTAAGGGCTGTTCTTCAATGCCTTGATGAGGATATGTCACTGGGAGAAGGTGTAGCTGGTATGAAGCCCGCTTGCTTCTCTACCTCGGATCTCCTCTTCAGGATGACCTTGTTGTGGCCTTGGCTTGATTCTGAGGCGTCTGCAGGATCCGGTCTTCTCTGAAGTAGGTGTCTGGCTCTTTGATTCTAAAGCCAAATTCAGATTCAGACTCTTCAGTGTTGCTTTCTAAAGCAAGTTTTTGTCTGGAAGCATAATTGAGGTAAGATTTTTGGCTGAATGCGTGGATGAGAATTTTTAATGGATCCTCTGTGAATTTGGTGCAACTGTACCTACTATGTGTAGCCAGAATCTTGTTTGGAGAGTTGTCTCAGGGCATATTGGAGGAGAGTCCTGGAGTCCATTCTAGGGTGTGACCAGCCAGATTGATCTTGTAAACTTGCAGATCTCACTAGTCCTGTGCCCTATCAAAGACAGCTACCCAATACCTATAGCACCCCCACTTTATACTGCCAACCCCTGGGATCTGCAAATCCATGTAAACACTCCCCAAACGATGTCATTTTGATCTTTACTTAGCATGAAAAATATGAGACGTGAATAATTTATGTGAGGTCAATATAGCTAATAATACAAACAATATAGCTAATATACAAACAATATAGCTAATCATACACACTTATGATGGATTCTTGGATTTGTCACAGTTTTTGTATCTGTGGATTCTAGAAATGTTGACTTTTCTTGGTGGGATAGTCAGAATATTTTGCCATTGGAAAAGGACAGTGGAATATTACTCAGTGATAAAAAAGATTATCAAGCCAAGAAAAGACACAGAGGAACCTTACATGCATATTGCCAAGTGAAAGAAGCCAATCTAAAAAGGCTACCTAGCATAGGACAACTATATGGCATTCTGGGAAAGGCAAAACTACGGAGACAATAAAAAGATCATTGGTTTCCAGGGGTTGGTGCATAGGTGGAACACAGAGGATTTTTAGGGCAGTGTAGCTATTGTTTGATATTATAGTGCTGGATACATGTCATTGTACATCTGTCAGAACCCGTAGAATGTACCCAAGAGTGAACCCTAATGTAAACTATGGATTTTAGGTGATAATGATGTGTCAGCATAGGTTCATCCATTGTGACAAATGTGCTACTCTGGGGTGAGAAGTTGATAATGAGGTGGGGGTGGGGAGGTTGTGAGTGTTTAGTCGTGGGCAGGGAGTATATGGAAATTGTTTCTTTTCAACTTTGCTCTGAACCTAAAACTGCTTTAAAAAATAAACTCCATTAAAAAAAAAAAAAAGGATTCATACATTTTTAAAATGTTGGGCACCTCCTAGCCTTCTGGATAAAAATCCAAACCCCTTCATGTGCTGGGCCCTCCACTGTTGGGCTTGTGTGCCTTTTCTGGCTTCATCTCCCACCCTGTTCCCCCCTTCCAGCAGGACAGACTGTGTTCTGACCACATACATCCTCTTGCTGGCCACCTTATTGCTTTGTGCCTTCATCACCCCCTCTCCTACAGGGCTTGCCTTTCTCCTCGTCCTCTGCCTGGTGAGATCCTACAGGTCCTTAGGCTCAGCTCAGATGTCTTGCCCGTGGTGAGCCTTCTTTGGTGCATTCAATTCCAGGCAGAACTGTCACCACCCAAACCCTCCATGACTGCACTTTCAGAGCAAGGTTTCTGGAGGATGCAACTGCTTAAGAGTCTAGTCATTTGTCTATGATTTATGTTTCTTTTTCTGTAGTCACACTTTTCTTTTATTCAAAGCATGAGTGTGGCATGGAGTATATAATGGCTAATTTCTTTCTTTTTTTTTTTTTATAATGTTTGTTTATTTTGAGAGAGACAGAGAGAGGGAGAGCACATATGAGTTGGGGAAGGGCAGAGAGGCAGAGAGGAGAGAGAGAATGTCAGGCAATGCTGGGCTCGATCCCATGACTGTGAGATCGTGACCTGAGCTGAAATCGAGAGTCAGGTGCTTAACTGACTGAGCCACCCAGGCACCCCTGTGATGGTTAATTTCATGTGTCAATTTGACTGGGCCAGGAGATGCTCAGATAGCTGGTTACACAAGATTTCTAGGTGCATCTGTGACATTGTTTCCAGAAGAAATTAGCCTTTGAGTTGGTGAGCTCAGTAAAGCAGATGGCCCTCCCAGAAGTGGGTGCCCTTGTAACAAAGACCTGACAACATGAAAATGACTTTGCAACTGGAAGGGTTTTGAAGCACGTGCGGGACCCATACTGCTGCCACGGGGAGTCTGAAAAGCATTTCTAGTGGAAACTCAGGAAGAGGAGAGCTTCAGAGAAAATGTCTTTTTAGAGGGCATAAAAACCATCAAGCGCAGAACGTTGGTAGAAATGTGAATGGTAAAGGCCGTTCTGATGAGGTCTTGGATGGAAATGAGGGACAGGTTACGTGATGGTGGAGAAAAGGCTGTCCTTGTTATAAAGCAGAGAAGTTGGCTCAGTTGTGTTTGTGTTCTAGTGTTCTCCAGAAGGTAGGACTTGGTTGCATTGAAATTGGATATTTAACTAAGGAGATTTCTTAACAAAGGGGTGGCTTGGTTCCTCCTGACTGCTTCTAGTAAAGTGCAGGGAGAGAGAAAAGGATTGAAGATTGTCCAGAATTGCGAACCAAAAAGGAACCAAAACAAAGATTTGGAAGATTCTGTCCATACTGTGAAAACAGAGTGTGTTCAGAAGAGAACAGTGAGGCTGTGGCCGACTGACCAATTGATAAGGAGAGTAGTGTGACTGTGAACGAGGCATTGAATCAGCCATCTCAACAGGGTCCCAGATGAGATTATACTGGTGGAAACACTGTCAGCTGGGACTGTGTGCTGTCCTTCATGATAAGGGAAGAAGGATCTTGAAGGCGAGTTAGAGTCATCAGGGCCACTGCCTAGCTTTCAACAGGGCTGAGGGCTGCCCGGCAGGCTCTGGGGGTGTGCCCCCCAGTTGGCAGAGGGCCTCAGCAGAGCTGGCACCCCACCAAGCCATGGGGCTGACGTTGCCCACCCCCCACCCCCCACCCCCCACCCCCCAGTGGGTCTGGAAGGCAGAGCGTCTAGCCACAGAGGATTGTTCTCCAGCCTTAAGATCTCATGGAGTTTGTCCTGTGGGTTTTGGACTTGCTTGAGACCTGTCACCCCTTCCTTCTCTCCTGTTCCTCCCTTTTGGAGAGGGAATGTCTGTCCTCTGCCTGTGCCATTATTGTACTTTGGGGGCACGTAACTTGCTTGGGTTCACAGGCTCGCAGCTGGGGAGCAAGCAGTCTGCCTGGGGATGGAGCTTAGCTCCAGCATCACCCACATCTGACTTAGGCGATAGTTAGATGAGACTGAATGCCTCTCAAGAGTTGACACTGGAAGGAATGATCTTGGGGGTCCGCTGGGAAGAAATGAATGCATTTTGTATGTGAGAAGGGCACGCATCTGGGCGGGGCAGGGGTAGAGCGCCCTGTACTGACTGTTTGTGTCCTCCATATTCCTACGTTGACAATCTCCAGTCGTGATGGTGTCAGGAGGTGGGGCCTTTGGGAAGTGACTAGGTCATGAGGGTGGAGCCCCCTTGTTCCAGTGACCTTGTATGAGGAGACCCGAGCGCTTGCTTCCTCCTTGCCCTGTCTGCCCCGTGAAGATTCAGTGAGCAGCAGACACAGCTATGATGTGGCCCTGCTTTAGGAGACGGGGACATATGGAGGCACAGGCAGTCTAGGTTTGCTTCCTGGCTCTGAAGCATGAGCGTGCCAGAGCTGATGAGGGAGCTCCAGAGGTGTGGTTCCTGCATGACTTTCTTCTGTTCCACTCAGCTGCTTCCTTCCAGCTGGACCTCTTCACCCAGCACTTGGCATGCCCTCAGGAAGGAAGCTGGGTCTGCGCAGGGCAGGAGGGGGGAGGGCGTGGTGGCCCGGGAGCTTAGCCCTTGGCAACTGGTATGTCCCCCTCAGACCTGAAGACAGATGCTTTCTTTCCTCTAGGGCAGTCCCGTTTCCCCTTTTCTCCTCCAGCGACTCTTGGTCCTGTGCGTCTCCTGGGCAAGGTCTGTCCTCCCTCCAACCTCATACCATCCTCTGTGAAATGGGCTAATGTCTGATCTGCTTGCCGCGGGAGGAGCATCCAGTGTTGCCTGGATTTATATCTGGAGGCTACACTCCAGGGCATCCCACACGCTGTGTCTTCCGAGAATAAGCCACCTGCCTAGGCTATTTTCAGACACAGCTGCAGTTGAATAAATCATGATCAGGAAGAGGACCGCACTGTGAGCCCAGAGCCGGCTCTCCAGAGGGCCGGGGGTGTGGCCTGGCCCGGGGCCCTCCCCTGGCTGCTCTGCTCCTCTGCTCAACCACACTTTCCTCCCCTCCCTGGATCCAGCCCAGCTTCTCCCCTGCAGGAGGCTTTCCCCCAGGGACTCCACCTGCCCCCGCTCTGAGGGACTTGACCCAGTACCCATTCCATGCACTTAAAAAACCCCACACCAGTTGAGTAGCTGCCTGGGGTGCAGTGGGGGTGCAGGATACAGGGGTGAATAGGTGTGGTCCTTCACCTCCAGTGGGTCATCCTCCGTGGGCATTTGAAGGCAAGAGCAGAGCCACGCGAGAGAAAGCAGTGTCCGTGAGAAGATGAATGTCGGATGGAGTGCAGAAGACGGAAGCGGTACATCTCATTGGGAAGATTGGGAAGCAGGAGGTGCTGGTTTGGGGTTTTCTCTGTGTATCTTCTTCCGTTCCCATTTTCCTTTCCTCCGCTCATCTCTCAAGCACGCTGTTCCGCACCCAGGCACTCTGCTAGGTGCCAGGGGAAGCAGGGGCGCTGGTGTTAGTTCGTTAACTCAGATGCAAGAAATGATGCATTTCTTTATTTTCTCTAAGCTGACTTAGACTCCAGGCACCAATTCTGCTGGGTTGGTGGGAAATGCACCTTTGTCGTCCTAGAGCCTCCCGACCCCAGCTTGTGCAAAGGCCCAGGCCGCACAAGGAGCCGTGGCACTAGGAGGGCAGCTGTGGGTCTGCTCTCTGCTCTCTGTGTTGCTGAGCCTCCCTCGGCCTGTTCTGCCGAGCCCCTGGGGCTCAGGCTCAGCTACAGGAATCCCGTGCCTGGTCACCTGCTAGGAAGCTGCTGGGGGTGGGGGGGGGTGGGCAGGGGAAGGACAGGTTCCTCCCCTCTGTCCCTCTGGCTCAGGGGAATCTCTTTTTTGTTCACAAGACTCTCTTTCTTCCTGGGCTTCCAAGCCTGTCTTCTCTCCCTCAAGGACATGTAGCGTATTCACTCAGGGGAAAACAGAAGGCAGGAAGAAAAATGTATTAGTATTATGGGCTGAATTTTGTCCCCTCAAGATTCCTGTGTTGAAGTCCTAACCTTTAGTCTCTGAATGGCTTCAAAGAGGTAATTACGTTAAGATGAAGTCTTCAGGGTGGGCCCTAATCCAGTATGACTTGTGTCCTCCTAAGAAGAGATTTGGGTACAGATGTGCACAAATGGAAGGCCATGTGAAAACACAGTATGGCCATCTACAAGGCCAGGAGAGCAGCCTTGGAAGAAACCAACCCTGCTGATACTTTGATCTTGGACTCCCAGCCTGCAGAACCCACGAGAAAGTAAATTTCTGTTCTTTAAGCCACCCAGTTGGTGACGTTTTCTTATGGCGGCCCCAGCAAACTAATGGTTAGGATATATGTTTGGTTGCTATAATAAAGGAACCCCCGATAGTGTGACTTAAACAGGATGGAAGTTAATTTTTATCTCATGAACCAGTCTGAATGTGGGCTTTGTAGCTGGCGGGGCTGGGGATTCACACTTCTGACTTGAGGCTCTCTCCCCCGCTGGGATGTTGTTCTCATCCTCGAGATCCCAGAGAGCTTCCCACTATGTCCCTAGGTCCATCTCTGGCCAGCAGGAAGGGGAAAAAGGGAAAAAGGAGAGCAGTGTCCTTTCCGTTTAAGGGCAAGAACTAAAAGGTGTGGAATCACTTCTGCTCGCATGTTCGTGCACCGAATTTGGTCACACGGCCACGTGTAATGACAAGGGAGGTTGGCAGATGTCTTTACTCTGGAGGTCTGTGTGCACAGCTAGACTTTGAGGTTCAGATACTACAAGAATAAGAGGATAATGACTACTGAAGGACAGTCTCTGCCCTTCCAGAAGCAAGGAAGAACAGGAATGGTCAATCTACTGGAATAGAGGAAGGGGGAAAGGGAAAATGGCAAGGAGGATCTAAAAAATTTATATCAAAATTACCTGCCACATGGAGAATAGTAAGACCTGGGCAGAGTCTGCCCTCAGGTTGCTCCCAAAGGCTCAACATTTCTAGAAAAGAGTCTTTAAAAATAAGCAATTACAGGGACGCCTCAGTGGCTCAGAGAGTTAAGCGTCTGACTCTTGATTTTGGCCCAGGTCATGATCTCATGGTTTGTGAGATCAAGCCCTATATCAGGCTCTGCACTGACAGTGCGGGGCTTGCTTGGGATTCTCTCTTTCTCCCTCTCTGTCTGCCCCTTCTCCACTCATGCTCTCTCTCACTCTCTCAAAATAAATAAGCTTTTAAAAAAAGTACAGGCTCTTCTATTAAAAAATAAAAGTAAGCAGTTATAACAACATGACAATATACAATGTCAATAAAGTAGACGTTATTACAGTTACAACCTACATTGGACATCATGGAGGTCAAAAGAGAGCGCCAAGTAATAGGTGGGAAGGTGGGAAGTGAATTGATGTAATTTTTAGGACAGGATGCCTAATATTTAATTTAATATCATTAGGGTTCTGTAACATAACTCCTGTACACCTTTAGTCAAATCTACTAACTATATAAAGGCCTGCGTGTGTGTGTGTGTGTGTGTGTGTGTGTGTGAATCACGTTTTGTTCCACACATTTTGTGCCGAACGGGGAGGATAGTGCATCTGTTTATTGAACACATCAGGCAAAGCAGAACTGAGGCATGTGTCTAGAGAAGCCGCCACCTTACATCCCCTGTAGAATTCCAGAGAGACTGGGCTGGGGTTGGGAACGAGGTTTTAGCCCATTTTGTTGAGTGTCAAAGATCGAAGCAATGCCTGTATTGCAGCCAATGCGATGGAAACCAGTTTGAACATGCTTCTGGGGCATGTTTCCCTGTGCCCAGGGGAGTCAACGGAAGTATTACAGACTGGGGGACACTTAGGATTTTGCCTTAAAAGAAAAGAAGAGAGGACTAGGTATCCTAGTCGAGGGTAGAGGTTTGGTTCTGAGGCACCAGAAGGCTTTAAGCAGCTGTCACGTGATTGCCCCTGGACTTTCAGAACCGTGATGAGGATTGGAATTGGCTCTGTGGATGTGAGTGTCACGGCCTCCCCTCCTCTGCTCACTAAAGACACCTGTGTCTTTTTTGGAGGATCTCCTCTCCTCCCTGCCCTCCGTGGTGATGGCTGCTTGGGCCAACTTGGTTCCCGTGGTTTGGGCTTTTGTGAAGCAAAACACTGGTGAGAGGGGTAGAGAGGGAGAAGCCAACGTGGGGACGTGCATTGGGGAGAGCTGGAATTCACTCCGGGGAGATGTCGGGGTATGCAAGGAGGCTTTCTGAATTGTACCGACCGCTCTTGCTTGCCTAAATCCTGGAACAGCAAAAACGAAGACAGGGTGTCAGGCAGATGGAGATGAACTTCCATTGTACAAACAACTGTTGTTGGAGGTTGTGACCTTCTCTGCGGGCTTCATCACGCTAAACGGCAGAGCGAGACCCATCCATTTATTTATACACCTAGTCCCAGGCAGTGCTGGGCAGGTCCTTTGGAAAACTTCTGCCGTGGAGGACACAGTAAGAGAGGCACCACTGAAAGCAGTTTGATTTGAGGAGAAAGGGAAGAGGAAACAGCCGGGTCACACATGCCGGGTTTTCCTTCCCAAATCACCAGACAAGTTCCTCCATCTCTGTTGGGGTAGAGTGTGGTGAGAGGGTGGAGGGGCCCAGAGGGTGGTGTTGTGGGACCCCTTCACATGGAAGGAGCCTCAGGACGGGGAAGAGTACCCACGTTCCCTGGGCTTTCATTTTGTTAACCCGTTGGGTTTAGCCATCAAGCCTTTGATCAGCCAAGTGGGGATGTGTTTGTCCCCTCTGGGGAGTTGTTCCACAGTCTCACTTACCTTTGCATTCCCGACACCTAGCACCATGCCTGGAAAATGGTAGGTGCTCGTACATAGTTTTTGAAGGAAGAGGAGAGGAAGGAAGAGAGGAAGGAAGGTGGGCATTGCCTCCAAGTAGAGGAATCAGGGCACCTGGTCATTGCCTGTCTCTGGGTTAAACTGTACCATATTTCACCCACATAGAGATACAGGGGAGAAGCTCATGTCTTTCTTGGGAATCTTGAGGGAGGTGGAGACGCACCCTATCCTTGGTTACTTCCCTATGTCTTCCACGGTGCAAATCAGTTTAGTAGGTTGTGACCATAATGTAAAAAATAAAATAGGCTATAACAGTACAGGATAGAATGAACTTGCAAATATGAAAGCACATTATATGTAATAAAACAGCAGTTGCTTTATGAAAGTTGGTGTGTGTGTGTGTGTGTGTGTGTGTATGTATTTGTACTGATTTGTTATATAATTTGTGTATTTCACTATGAATCGCAGTAAAAAAATGTAAAAGAAAACTACTGACTTTTTCCATTTAGCAAAACTGAATTGCAACTTCTCTTTTCCTGTAAGTTAGTAAATTTAAATAGTGAAGTATATTTAATCAAGGGATGAGCTCAAAATGACAAGCTCATTTGTCAACCCCTTGGGGATTGTGGCTCAAGCGCCTTACTGCGTGGCATTGTTTTGCGGTAGCATATGTCTGAGGGGGTGCAATAAAACACTGAAATGCACTTGTGCAACTGGCTGTCGTTGTGTCTCCAACGATTGCCAAAGCACGAAACCCGCGAGCATGGTGAAGAGTTTGATTTCCCATCTTTCCTGTGTGTGGAGCTGGTTCGTGAAACCTTGGTGCTGGTGATCGTGGTGAACATTAGAGTAATGATAGCATTAGCAGACCTAACAAACCTGTCAATGTAGTGAGTTCTTTTCAGCTCTGAGAGTTTGTTCCACCTGTCTTTTCATTTAATTCTGCAACAGCCCTGGGAGCCGTCGGTCAGGTAGGGTTATACCCATTACACCTGAGAGGAAACAGGGCCGTCCATGCTCCCACAATTCCAAAAGAATTGCCAACAGGAGCTCAAACTTGTGCATCAGTGGTCATTGCAGCATTATTGGCAGTAGCCAAAAGGTAGAAACAGCTCAGTGTCCAATGACGGATAGATGAATTAAAAAAAAAAACAAACAGTAGTGTATACATGCAACGGGTTATCATTCTGCTGAGTTTTGATCCGTGGCGCAGTATGGATAAACCTTGAAAATGTTATGGTAACTGATGGAAGGACAACTATTGCATGATTCCACTTAATATGAAATATCTGGAAAAGGCAAATTCCTAGAGACAGACATTAGATTACCAGGGTCTGGGGGAGGGAGAAATGGGGGAGTTATTACTTAATGGGTTCAGAGTTTCTGTTTGAGGTCACAAAAAAAGTTTTAGAAATAGGTAGTGGTGATGGATGTATAACATTATGAGTATAATTAACGCCCCTGAATTGTATACTTGAGATGGATAAAACGGCAAATAGCATGCTGTATGTATTTTACCACAATAAAAATACATTTAAAACATGGATTAGAGGCATAAATGTAAAGCCTAAAATCTGTAAAGCTTGAGGAAGAAAACTAGGAAAATTTTTTTGTCTGCTCGGAGCCTGGAGCCTGCCTCAGATTCTGTGTCTCCCTCTCTCTGCCCTTCCCCTGCTTGTACTCTGTTTCTCTCTCTCAAAAATAAATAAAACTTAAAAAAAAAATAAAAAAAGCAGGGGAATTCCTGGGTGGCTTAGTTGGTCAAAGCGTCCGACTTCGGCTCAGGTCATGATCTCATGGTTCATGAGTTCAAGCCCAGCCTCAGGCTCTGTGCTGACAGCTTGGAGCTTGGAGCCTGCCTCAGATTCTGTGTCTCCCTCTCTCTCTCCCCCTCCTCGCCCGCCCCACTCATCCTCTCTCTCTCTCTCAAATAAATAAAACATTAAAAAAGATAAAAAAACATTTTTTTTGTCTTTGGGTCAAGCAAAGATTTCTTAGATATGACACCAAAAGCATGATCCATCAAAGAAAAAAAAATTAATAAATTAGACTTCATCAAAATGAAGAACTTCTGCTCTTCAAAGAGAATTCTAGTAATGTCCATCAACTGATGATACAGTGACAGATCCATACAATGAAATATTATCGGTCAATAAAAAGGAACGAGGTACAATGTGGAGAACCTTGAAACCTTATGCTAAATGAAAGCAGCCAATCACAAAAGGCCACATATTGAATAATTCCCTTTCCATCAAATATAGATAGGCAAATTTATATGGATTGCTTAGGGTTGGGCGAAGGAAGGGAAATGGGATTTATCACTAATGACTGTGGGGTTTCTTTTGTGAGGGACAAAAATGCTCTAAGATTGTGGCCATGTCTACACAGCCCTGTGCACGCTGTAAATGAGTAAATTGGGTGATATGTGAGTTGTACCTGCATAAAGTTGTTTAAAATAAGAATGTTTTGGGGATGAGAAGATAAGCCACAGACTGGGAGGCAATCTCTGCAAGTCACTTATCTGATAAAGAACTTGTATCTAGAATCTAAACAAAAACAAGAACACAAACAGCCCAATTGAAAATGTGTGCAAAAGAGTCTAACAATTGCTTCACCAGAGAAGATCTATAGATAACCAACAACCGGACATCATTCATTATTGGGTAGGTGCAAATTAAAGCCATGGTGAAGATACCATACACACCTGTTAGGGTAGCAAAAAAACTAGACGAAACCCCAAATGCCGACAAAGATGCAAAGCAATGGAAACGCATATATTGCTGATGGGAATGCAAAATGGTAGAGCCGCTTTGGAAAACAATTGGACAGTTTTATGAAGTTTGGTATACACCTACCATATAATTCAACAGTTCCACCCTTTAAGTATGTACTTAAGTGAAATAAAAAACTTATGTTCACCTACTGTAAACCTTGGACTTCGGGTGATGATGATGTATGAGTGTAGGTTCATCGGGGGTAACTAGTGTCCCCCTCTGGTGGGGGATGTTGCTTAGAGGGGAGGCTATGCAAGTGGGGGGGGGGGCAGGAGGCATATGGGAAATCTCTGTACTTTCTGTTCAGTTTTGTTGTGAACCTAACACTGCTCTTAAAGTCTTAAAAAAAAAAAACCTCAAACAACTTATATTCCCACAAACCCCTTTATGTGACTGTTGATAGTGGCTTTATTTTTAATTGCCCCAAACTGGAAACAACCCAGATGTCCCTCAACAAAGAAAAGAATGTAAACAATGGATAAACCAAGTATGGACACACCCACACAATGGAATAGTACTGGGTAATACAAAGAAAAGAATGGCTAATATAGGGCAACAACATGGGTTAGTCTCAAATGCAGCATGACAAAGAAAAGGAGCCCTCCTCAAATAGCTGTGATTCCTTTTTACGACATTTTGGAGAAGGCAAAGCCATGGGAACAGAGAACAGATTCTGATTCTTTGCCAGAGACTGACCACAAAGAGGAGTGATAAGAAGTTTTTGGATAAGAATGCTCTGTCTTGATTGTGGTATGGCTTCATGTGTTTTCAGGATATATAGAATGTTACACCTAAAAAAGGGTGAATGTAAGTTATACCTCAATAAACCTGGCTTAAAACCCGGTCATCAAAAGACAAGGCAAAGTACACACATTCACACTCAGAATAACCAAAAGGGGATAATAACCCAGGTGTCCATTAGTAGATGAACGTATAAAACGCGGTATACCCACACAATAGTATATGACATAGCAGGGCCAATGGATGAACTGAAGTATGTTCAACGTGGATACATTTTAGTAAAAATAGGAAAAAGCAAGTCGCACAGGACTGCATGCAGTATGATGCCCTTCTTGTAAAATCCAGAATCAAAACTGAAGAGTATATTGTTACACATACGCTTATTTGCAATAAAAATCAAGGAAATGCCAAGCACACAATTCAGGTTCGGGTTGCCTCTGGTGGGAGTGAGGGGAGGCTGGAGGATGCAATGGGGAGGAGCTTATAGGCCAATAGAAGTCATTGCTAACAGTCTAGTTCTTGGGTAACAGGCAAGTGGCAATAACACCTGTGTTATTACAATAAATATAGAGGGCCACGCATTAATCAGTGATGGTCTGTTATGAAATGGGAACGATTAACTGTCTTACCTGATCCTCCTACAAAAACTAAAAACTGCATCAGAGGATGTGGCTTCGAAGCGTGGGCGCGTTTGGCTTGGGACTGTTTCATCCCTAGTGGATGGGCACCTGCACGTCTCTCCCCCAAAGGCAGGCCCCTTTTCACGTGACAAAGAGCAGGCTAGACTGAGGCTGGGTCTGCAGACAGTCCCTCTCACAGACTCGCCATCAGATAAGCCGTGGGGAGGAGCGAGGAGAAGGGCCAGGTGCAGATTCTCCATGTGGAGGCACAGGGCCTGGGAAGTGGAGCCAGGTTCCCTCTCTGCTGCCCCGTCACTGGCAGCTGTATCTCTGTGGCCCAGAGTTCTCTGAGCACCTGCTACCCCCACACTGTGAACGAAGCTTGCTGGAAACCTCTCCGTGTCCCCCCAGAGGGTTCTTTTTCTTTTGCAAATCGACAATTTTTTTTTTAATGTTTATTTATTTTTGAGAGAGAGACAGAGTGTGAGTGGGGGAGGGACAGAGACAGAGGGAGACACAGAATCCGAAGCGGGCTCCAGGCTCCGAGCTGTCAGCACAGAGCCCGACGCGGGGCTCGAACCCACAAACCGGGAGATCATGACCTGAGCCGAAGTCGGATGTTCAACCGACTGAGCCACCCAGGCGCCCCTGCAAATTGACGATTCTTTAGAGCAGTTTTAGGTTCACAGCAAAACTGAGCAGAAGGAGGAGAGATTTCCCAGACGCCTCCTGTTCACCACCACCACCCCCCCCACCCCCGCCCCGCACAGCCTCTCCCATTATCAGCATCCCCCACCAGAGTGGTACATGTGTTATAATCAGTGAACCACATTGACACATCATTGTCACCTAGAGTCTGTAGTTCACATTAGGGTTCACTTTTGGTGGTGGGCATCCTGTGGTTTTGGAACATGCAATGACATGTTTCCACCATTCTAGCCTTGTACCTAATAGTTAATACTTCCCTAGCAGTCATCTGTGCTGTCTATTCACCCCCCTGTCCTTTTGCCACCACGACCACTGATCTTTTACTGTCTGCATAGTTTTGCTTTTGGCCTTAAATGGTCATATAGTTGAGATCATATAGTTTGTAGCCTTTTTTTAAAAAAGTGTTTATTTTTGAGACAGAGAGTGTGTGTGAACAGGAGAGGGGCAGACGGAAAGGAGGACAGAGGATCTGAAGCAGGCTCCGTGCTGACAGCACAGAGCCCGACGTGGGGCTCGAACTCAGGAACCGCGAGACTGTGACCTGAGCCGAAGTCAGATGCTCAACCAATTGAGCCACCAAGGTGCCCCGCTTTTTTTTTTTTTTAAGTTTTATTTATTTATTTATTTATTTATTTATTTTATTTTATTTTATTTTTAAGTTTTATTTATTTTGAGAGAGAGAGTGAGAGCGACGGAGAGGTGGAGAGAGAGGGAGACAGAGGGAATCCCAAGCAGGCTACATGCCCAGCACAGAGCCTGAGAGACCATGAGATCATGACCTGAGCCGATAACAAGAGTTGGATGCTTAACCCACTGAGCCACCCAAGCGCCCCGGTTTGTAGCCTTTTTAGATTGGCTTCTTTCACTTAGCGATATGCATCTGTTTCCTCTATGTCTTTTCATGGCTTGATAGCTCATTTCTTTTTAGCGCTGAGTAATGTTCTGTTGCCTTAGACGTACCAAAACGTAGCCACTCGTACTGTAGGACATCTTGGATACTTCCAGGTTTTGGCAATTGTGAATAAAGCTGCTCTAGACCTCCGCGTGCAGGTTTTTGTGTGGACATGTGTTCGACTCCTTGGGTAAATACCGAGGAGTGTAATCGCTGGGTCTTGCTGGTAAGAATATGTTCCATTTTTCGAGAAACTGCCAAACTGTCTTACCAAGTGGCTGTACCATTTTGCATTCCCACTAGCAATGCGCGAGAGTTCCTGTTGCTCTGCCTCCTTCCTAAAATTTGGCCTTGTCAGCATTCTGGAGCTTGGCCATGCTAGCACGTGTGTAGAGGTATGTAGTCGTTGTTTTAATTTGCGTTTCCCTGATGACGTACAATGTGGAACATCTTCTCATATGCTTGTTTGCTCTCTGCACATCTTCTTTGGTGAGGTGTCTGGTGAGGTCTCTGGCCCATTATTTAATTGAGTTGTTCGTTTTCTTATTCTTGAATTTTCGGAATTCCTTGTATATCTCGGATAATAGTCTTTTGTCAGGTGTGTTTTTTTGCAGATATCTTCTCCCAGTCTGTGGCTTGTCTTCGCGTTCTGTTGAAATTGTCTTTTGCGGAGCGGATTCTTTTTAATGATGCCTAGCTTTCAACTATATCTTTCATGGATCACGCCTTTGGTGTTGTAGCTAAAAAGTCATTGCCTGGGATGCTTGGGTGGCTCAGTCGGTTGAACATCCGACTGTTACTTCTGGCTCAGGTCATGATCCCCAGGTCGTGGGATCAAGCCCCTAGTCGGGCTCTATGCTGGGCGTGTAGCCTCCTTGGGATTCTCTCTCTCTCCCTCTCTCTCTGCCCTCCCTTGCTCACGCATTCTCTCTCTTTCAAATAAATAAATAAATAAATAAATAAATAAATAAATAAAATAAAATAAAATAAAAAGTCATCGCCACTTTCAACACCCAGTGGTTTCTTCAGAAGACATTTCTTTCACGATTGCTTACCTTGTGGGAATAACTTGTGAGTGTCTAGTCCACATTGGATTCTTGGTTCCTCATCCTTCTTGAGCTTACACTGGTTGGTTCCAAAGTCAACACAAAGGGTCCAAATCTCATAGAAAGTCATGATAGAACAACAGATTATCACCCCTGTGAATGGTCCAATGTAGCCAGCTCCCCCCCAGTGTGGAGCAGATCACTTATTCTTTAGCTGAGCCTCACGCAAAGTAATTGGCTTACGTTAGGTGCCACATTTGAAAGATATTTACTTTTATTTTTATTTAAAAAATGTTTATTATTTTTTTTTTAGAGAGAGAGAGAGAGAGAGAGAGAGAGAGAGAGAGCACACACAAGCAGGGGATGGGCAGAGAGAGAGAGAGGGAGACCAGAATCCAAAGCAGGCTCCAAACTCCACAATGTAGGCACAGAGCCCGATGCAGGGCTCAAACTCACTGACCGCGAGAGCATGACTTGAGTGGAAGCCAGACGCTTAACTGACTGAGCCACCCAGGTGCCCCAAAAGATATTTACTTTTAAACATCACAGTAACGTTTAGCTCAGCAGGATGTCCGCACTATGAGAGGCACACAAAGAGAGCAGATTCAGGTCTCTGTAGCAAACACTCATTGGGTAGGATGGTGAGCACGATTGCCCATACTGCTTACTTTGACACTTTGCCTTCTTTTGGAGCACAGAGATTTGAATTTATGTGAGTTGAGTGCTTAATGTGGTGAATTCTCTTGTATTCGCCTCTGGAGTTTTTGGCTATGGCACACCAATCTCCTCTCTGGGTTTTACAAAGCTCTCTAAAGGACATGGCAAGAATATCTCTGAGGAGCCTTTTTTTTTTTTTCAACGTTTTTTTTTTTTTTTTAATTTATTTTTGGGACAGAGAGAGACAGAGCATGAACGGGGGAGGGGCAGAGAGAGAGGGAGACACAGAATCGGAAACAGGCTCCAGGCTCCGAGCCATCAGCCCAGAGCCTGACGCGGGGCTCGAACTCACGGACCGCGAGATTGTGACCTGGCTGAAGTCGGACGCTTAACCGCCTGAGCCACCCAGGCGCCCCTCTGAGGAGCCTTTTTTGTGCCCAAGCCACTGGGGTCAGAGGTGGGCCTGCCACCTTCCTGAAGGAACAGGTCAGAAGCTGCACCAGAAGATGAAATCAATGCCAGGGACTAAGTCAGTGTATTGTCAAGACATGTGGGCGATCCTGGGTGGGCAGAAGTGGGATGTGGGGAGAAGTGAGAGAGGAAAGGGAAGGGTGGGAGGTGGCCAGGTTCAGGTGACCAAGAGAAGAAACTGGGTGGTTAACAGTGCCAGGGGTGCCCAGGCCAAGAGGCTGGGACAGTTCCTGGGTCTGGTGGTCAGGAGGTCACTGGTGAACAATGGCGGGGGAGGTTTTAGTGTATCAGTGGGTGCTGAGGACTGCAAAGTGGGAGCAAGTAAATGAGAGCTATGAACAGGTCATTTCCCGGAGAAGTTGGGTTAAGGAGGAGAGCAGAGTGGTAAGGGACAGGAGTGACGAGCAAAGGCACTGGCACCCTGACGGGACCCTAATTAACACTGAAGGAATGAATGAATAAACATGCAGAGGTCTGATGGTGAGGAGAAGGAGTCAGTGGAAAAAAAGATGGGGCAGGAGTTTCAAGCAGGCAAAGGGTGGAATTTGAGAAGAGAAACTGTGGGAGTTTCCATCCTGGCCAGTGTCTGGGTCTCTGGAGCTGGGAGGTCCCAGGCGGGGCCGGACAGGAAAGCCAGGGGCTGAGCCGTAATCGAGGAAGGCTGCCAAGGCAGAACCCCGTGCGGTGGAGCTGAGTAGGGTGTGAGTGGTGCAGTGGTGGCCGATCAAGGGGCTGGGGGTTGAGGGCAGAGCGGGGGTGAGGTGTGGGGGCTGGGAGCCAACGTGGAAGTGCAGGTTGGGGGGAGAGTTCAGGGCACAGAAAGATGGAGGGGGTCCTGGAGGCGTGAGGTGGGGCAGGTGCCTGCTGGGAGCTGGGGGATGGCTGCACGCAGCAGCGTCTTCCCTGCGGGACTGTCCTCCTGCTTCCTTGCCTGGAAACCCCTGTGGTGACTTAGCTAAAACCAGGGCTCCATTAAGCCATGGCCCTTGTGCTATCTGGAAGGGGTTTGGGGCCCCAAATCATCTCTGTCACCCTTCCCCTCCACTCTCAGAGATATACCAGCTGCTGAGAAGGTAAGTGCATATTTTCTTAATCTGCACAAGGACCCTATAATTTATTGGCCAAATTGGGACATGTTTGAGTGAAAGGGGATGCCATTACTACTTATGTCAGGAGAACAGGCAAAAACGAAAACCGTCCCAGGAAAACTGGAATGTATATGATAATCCCCTGCCTATAACCTCCTGTATCAGATTCTCTGATAAAAGCTACATTTGAAGCTCAGGAACTGAATGAGGATGTGGAGAAAGGGCAGGAGGGGATGCCACACCTATTTCAGTGGCCCACTTGCCAATAAAACATGGCCCAGTGGGGTCAGACTCCAATGCATCATGTCAGCGACAGAGGAGCCAGGTGGGGGAGGGTTTTCTGTTGCAGAGGAAACGAGAGCAGGGAGCGGAGGAAGCCCGTGGAATAGTTCTTTCTCCAACATCAGCCAGCGTGGGGCCCATTTCCCCCCACCGCGCGGTGTGTCGGGGGCCGCTGTTTATTCACCTCCCACCACCTTGCAGAAGCTGGCTTCAGAAAACAGGCCTCCACCTCAGGCACCATAGGTTGAGAGGAAGCTAGGATCCACAATGTTTAAACAATCCAACAAATAAAAATTATGCAAGGAAATTGGGAACCCTGTGCACCGTTGGTGAGAATACAAGATTGTGCGGCCGCTGTGGAAGACAATATGGAGGTTCCTCAAAAAATTAAAAACGGATCTATTGTATGGGCCAGCAATGCCTACTCCTGGTTATATGTCCAAAGGAGATGACAGCAGATCTTAGTGGACCTTGTACCCCATGTTCGTTTCAGCATTATTCACGGTAGCCAAGGTGTGGAAGCAACCTGAGTGTCCGCTGACAGATGAACAGATAAAGAAGATGTCTTATATACGCCGAATAAAATATTATACAACCGTCAGGAGGAAGGAGATTCTCCAATATGCTACAACGTGGGTGAACCTTGAGAACGTTGCGCTAAGTGAAATAGGCCAGTCATACAAAGACAATGCGTGATTCCACTTATGTGAGATATCTAGAGTCGTTAGATTCACAGACAGAGAGTAGCACGGTGGTTGCCCGGGATTGAGGGGAGAGGGAAATGGGGAGTTACTATTCAAGGGGCATGAGATTTCAGTGATGCAAGAGTGAATAAGTTCTAGAGATCTGCTCCACGAAATTGGCAGCAATGCAATCAAGAATACTGCATTATACACTGAACATTTTGTTAAGAGGGTAAATCTCTGGGGGCACCCGGCTGACTCAGTTAGCTAAGCATCCGACTCTTGGTTTGGGCTCAGGTCGCGATCTCACAGTTTGTGGGCTCGAGCCCAGCATCGGGCTCCGTGCTGACAGCGAGCACAGAATTTGCTTGGGATTCTGTGTCTTCCTCTTTCTCTGCCCCTCCCCCGTGCTCGCTCGCTCTCTCTCCGAAGTAAATAAACTTTAGAAAAAGGAGGGTAAATCTATGTTAAGTGTTCTTACGCGACAAAATTAAAAAAAGAATTATGCAAAGAAAAAAAAAAGACTGGAAGGAAACACAAAAATGCTAACAGCGATTCCTCTGATTGATAGGTCTCGGGGTGATTTAAAAAAAAATGTGTACTTTTCAGTGTTTCCTAATTTTAAACAAATGAGTATTATGTCTATATTGGAAATTTTTTTTTAAATTCCTGCATTTGTTACCTTTAAGTAGTCCAAGATCCTCTAAATGGTGAACAAAAGCACCTTCTCCTGCTGAATTGTGCCCACTTCCCCAGGAGGATATTTGCCTGTGTTACTCACTGGGCTGGGACTGCTGTATGTCTGAGTCGACTTTGCAGCCTCATACCTGGCCCAGAGCAGGAAGTCCGTGCGTGTTTGCTGGGGAGAAAGCGCAGTGGCACACACTTGTGTACATCACGTGCGACCCCGAGAGTCCAGACTGGTATACCCTTCATGCCTTAGAGGAGAATATTTGGGGGAAGAGCCCCAGTCCCCAGGAGCTCTCTTGATGTTGCGAATGACACACAACCTGTCCCAACTTGTCTTAGGCGAGAAAGAATTTGTTGGCTCACGTAACTGAACAATCCACGGGTTGTGTTAACTTCATGTGAGGCTCTACCCTCTAAGTACTCTAAGTACTTCATGGGGACCCAGTTTCCCTTTTCCTTAGTGGGGAGGAGAACATCGAGAGACCGTTACCAGGGGAGAAAGATGCTGGGCAACCAAAAAAAGAGGAAGATCCCCCACTTGGTCGTGACAGTGGATAATAGGGAAGTTGGGGTCGCAAGCTCAGCTGGCACATCTCAGCAAGGCCAGGGCACAGAGATTGGCAGGGGAGTTCTGGCCCAGGGAGAGCCAGCCCAGGGTAACTCCTGGGGTGGTTGTCTGAGTGGGCATGGACAGCAGGGCTGGAATAGCGCAGGTGCGGGGCAAACTTGAAGGTTAACTGGAAAAAAAAATGGACATTTAATTAATTCACACATAAGACCCACCATATGCTACACACTGACAAACCAGGAGTTGCTAGGGGGTTCCTGTCATTTCTCTGCCAACAGCTCATTGTGTGAACTTAGATCATTTCCCCTTTGGGGCTTTGTTTGCTCATCGCTAAGAGTGAGGGTATTGGATTTGTCCATAGGGCTCACACACCTTGGGGACCAGACAGACAGGAGCTGCTAAATGAAGCAGGCAGAGTGGTCAGTAAGGCCAGGTGGGGACTGTGTCAGACTGGAGTGTGGACCCCTGACATGGCAACCCCTCCCCAGGGCCAGTCCAGTGTCCCTAGGAGAGGGTGCCAGGGAAATGTTGCCGATCTTCTGTTATTTTTTTTCCCCCAAGAAAAACAAAATCTATGTTTTTATATAGACTCTGATTGTTAGATGTTAATACAATTTTAAATGACTGTGGAGGCGGAACTAAAACATGTCTGAGACCCACTTTGTGTCCTCCGACTAGATGGTCTTGTAAGGCCCTTCTGGCTCAATCGTTCTCCCGTGGCCCCGCGCAGAGGGAGGTAAATGGTGGGGAGAAGGTGGTGGCGCCTGTAGCTGAGGCTGGAAAAGAACAAAACAAAGTGCTAGATTAATAAATACACGTAGAGCTGGGATAATCGGGCAGCAAGGTGTGTCCTTTCCATACACTCCGGAGGTGTGTCTGTTCTCCTCCCTCCTTTCACGTCCCCTGCACGCTGCCCGGTCTCGTCAGCTGAACCAAGCTGTGTCCACGTCATGATATCCAAAAGGTGTCCACAGTGATTTGACCCTTCTAGGAATCATTGCTGATGGAGGTAACTCCCAAAAAGGAAAGACACTTCACCTTCATCCATCCGTCTGTCCATCCATCCACCCACCCACCCATCCATGCAACCATTAGTTTACCAAGTGTTGAATGTCAGTTTATGCTTCACACTATGTTAGGCACCATGGACCCTTCCCTCGGTTAGGGACCCTTTTACTCAGAGGTCCCAAGCTGCTGCTTAGAATATCAATTCTCCTGTTGATTGGTTAAACCTTAGGGAGAAAGATGATTTTTTTTCTATAGTACATCATGAGAGCTCTTTTTAAACAAAAGTTTATTTAAATCCAAGTTAACCTACAGTGTCATAATGGTTTTGGGAGTAGAATTTAGTGATTCATCGCTTACCTAGAACACTCAGTGCTCATCCAACAAGTGCCCTCCTTAATGCCCATCACCCATTTTGCCCATCCCCCACCCACCTACCCTCTAGCAAACCCCAGTTTGTTCTCTGTATTTGGGTCTCTTTTTAAAACAGTTTTTAAAAAATGTTTATTTCCTTTTGAGAGAGGGAGAGCGAGAGAGAGAGCGAGTAGGGTAGGGACAGAGAGAGGGACACACAGAATCTGAAGCAGGCTCCAGGCTCTGGGCTGTCAGCACAGAGCCCAGTGCAGGGCTTGAACCCACGAACTGTGAGATCATGACCTGAGCCAAAGTCGGACGCTTAACTGACTAAGCTACCCAGGCGCCCTGAGTCTCTTTTTAAAAAAAATTTTTGTTAAAAAATTTTTTTTATAAAATTTTTTTAATAATTCTAATGTTTATTGATTTTCGAGAGAGAGAGAGTATGAGCAGGGGAGGGGTAGAGAGAGAGGGAGAGAGAGGATCTGAAGCGGGCTCCCAGCCGTGAGCACAGAGCCCAACGTGGGGCTCAGACTCATGAGCCATGAGATCGTGACCTGAGCTGAAGTCAGACACTTAACCAACTGAGCCACCCAGGTGCCCCTGAAAGCTCTTTTATTAACACTCCAGTTGCATCATTTAATCAGAAGCTAAGCACTTAGGAGCATTCAGGGCATCAGCTCCTTATCTAAAGGCTCAATAATTTCAGGAGTCTTCCAGCTCTCAGTTCCTCCTTAATGTATCGTAAAGACAGATTTTCTACACTTCGTGGGCCCTCCGGAAAGGTCAGCATATGGGTGTGGGTCCCATAGAGAATACACTGTGCCTGGCACATAGGAGCTTTGAAGGATGTTTTTAGAGTTCGCAGTAGCTTCTGGTACCTAGTTGACTTGCCAAGTCCTCCATATATTTCATTAAGCATTTTACTGAATAAGGAGGTTCTGGAAGTATATCAAGTCCCTGTAGCAGCCTCCCTCTGGCAGGGGAAAGGAAGCTCAGCATCCTGGCTCACAGATCACTTCTGGCTACCTGTCCCACTTCCAGGGCCGGGGAGGGCAGGGTGGAGCTGGAGGGGGACCCCAGGGGTTGCCTTGGATAGCACAGTCTTGAGCCCAGCAGGGGCTACTCAGAGCCCTCACTTGCCTTTCCTCCATGTGTGGTTCCCAGGGCCAGGAGACCCTCAGTTAGTTGCCTGCAGTGAGAATGGTCCCAAGCTATAGAGGTCCATGCTGCTATTTGAGCCATGGCTGACCCTGAGGCCGTCACTCACTAGGGGTTTCGTCACAGTTTGTCAGCACCAGCATCCATGTGAGTCCTGGGCAGCTGTGCCTGGCTGCCTGCGCCTGCTGGGAGCTCTTAGTGACCAAAACTCCGTGAGCAGGTGTCAGGAGTGGGTTCTAGGCACGCCAAGCTGTTGACCTCCTCAGCTGGGTGCAGCCCAGGGGAGCTCAGCTCCCAGGCCTTTCACCTTCAGGTCTGAGCACCTTTGTCCGTTTCCTCCAGAGTGCCCGAAACTGTTATTTTTCTCTGCCTGTCCTGATACGAAAAAGTCTGGGAAGTAACCGTCCTGATTGTGTATAAGCAGATAGCAGCTGAGTATCTGGTCCCTTGAGGCTGGCCTGGTGATGATCAGGTCCAAGCACTGGTCTAGATCAGAGACTCTCAAATTTCACTGGGTGTGAGAATGTCTCGGGGGAGCGTCTTTAAGGTGCAGAGTGCTAGCTGCAGTGTCTGTCTCCAGAGAGTCTGATTCTCAGAATCGGAGGTGGGATGGGGCTGTCTTCTGCCACTGCTGATTTGGGACCCCACTTTGGGCAGATCTGGCTGGGATGCTCATTTGATTGTGCTTCTCTTCCTGAGCCCCTTCGTGCTGCACATAGGATCTGTGTCGGTCCCCCGGGGCTACAAAGCTAAAAATGACACTTGCAAGATTAAAGAAGTGATTACGAGGCAGTGGGTGAGTGCCAGGACCCAGTGAGCACACAGTGTCCCGGAGCTCCAGGGAGGCAGCCAGTCCACCTGGCGAGATGATGGGGCTGGGGTTCCTAGGGAAGGCAACTCTCTGCTAGTCTTAAGGAATGAGGAATTTTCTGGATAGAGAGGAGAGGAAGCTGATTGTGCTGAAGCATGGGGCAGGCCCATCTCAGCCTGGCCATTCTGTCTGGCTCTAGAGTAGAAGACAGTAGAAAACAGAAGGCTGGGACGGTTTGAGGACAATCTTGGACAGCATCCTGAGGAGTCTGGATTTTGTCTGGAGTGCAGTGAGGTGGTAATGGACTGGTGCGATCAGATTTGCATTTGCGGGAGCAGGTAGGAAGTGACTGGGGCTGGCGCTCCAAATGCACTCTATCTGTAGTGGTCTTGAGGCTTGGGTAGGTTGCTTATGCTCTCTGAGCCTCCGTTTCCCTCATAAATACAAATGGGTGCAATAATATCTAATGTACGGGGTCATCAGGAGAGTAAATGGACTGGTCTATGAGAAAGCTCTTGGCATGGTGCCTGGCACATAAGCTCCCAACAAAACAATGTCCCTGCATGCCCTAGCTATATGCCTGTGGCAGCAGGGGGAGGGTGGAGGGGGCAGATCTCTGGGCACAAGCCGGGGGGAGGCTGTCTTACCAGGTCTGAACAAAGGTATTGGGTGTGGATGGAGGACTGGGGGTCACTGTGGGGAGGAGAGCTGGAGCATCAGGCGATAATATGTGGACTGCAGGTCAGGGGGTGCCTCGGTGTGGAGGGATGCAGGGAGCAGGGGCTAGATTCCTGGGAACCTGGGATGGGTGGCATGAGAGAGAGGCTCTAGGACAAAACTCTGGAGAACCACAGATCTGAGGGGCTGGCTGAGGAGAAGAGTCAGAGCTAGAAAAGGAATATTCAGAGAAGCAGGAAGAAAAGCCGGGAGAGGCCTGTCTTCCAGGTCAAGGAGGGCGTGGCGATTCCCGGCACTGCACACCTCAGAGAGGGCAGTGAGACGGGGACGGTGTGGGTGCCTCAGGCCACAGTCCTCTTCCTGAGAGCAGGCAGGACAACAGGGACTGGAGTAAGCTGAGGAGCCCACGCAAAGCGACCGTGCCTTGGAGAAAGGCCTGAAGATTCAGGGTCATGGGAGGAGCAGAGAAGGAGCCTTTGTCCTGCGAGGGGCTTAGATGAGGGATCGGTGAAGGAGAGGAGGGAAGATACAGGAGACTGGGTGGGTGGGTGGGGTGGGCAGGGGGCTACTGGGGAGGCCACCGAGGGCCCTGATTGCCTCTAAGGGAAGGGTGACTTGGGGGAAGAGAAAGAATCCAGCGGTGGTGGTGGGGGGGGGGGACAAAGGGTGGGCAGGGGTGGGGTGAGAGGGGAAAGCAGGAACGAAAGTATGGAGGGGCTCACTGGTAATGGGAGTCAGCGGAAAACTCTGGATGGAATGGGACAGAGCCAGGCTGGCAGTGCGGGGAATGCTTGCATTGGAGTGATGGAGTGGAGCACGTGGAGGCGAGATCTGGTCACTCCCAAGGGGCCTGGGCCCCGGAAGGCTTGAGGCGTGTCTCTGGGCCGGGGAGCCCTCCCTCAGTACTTGGGGGCGGGGAGCGGCTGCCCTGGGAGCCGGTCTGGAGCTGACCTAGGCCCTGCCTGCAGCCCAGACATAGGCAGTGCTTTGTTCAAATGGGTACTGACAGTTTGCTTTTTCTCTCACCCCCGTTTGTGGTGGTTACCCTGCCCCCTCCGACAGTTTCTGGATACTGAGCCAGGATCTCCATGTTGCAATTACATCTCATATATTTAATTTGGAGCCTTTAATAAACTGGGAGGGGGGGTGGGGTGGGGTAGAGGCTGCAAGGGAAGGATGGAATTAAAACCGCATCCTGGGGTAACGAGATCCCCATGTAGCCTTGCTTACTTCTCCCATTCCCAGACCCTGCTGTCTGCCCTCCTTTCTGGGAGGGAAACCCTTCTCTGCCTGCCTAGTGGAAGCCAGTGGAAAATCCGGTTCACATTCCATATGTCAGCTTGTTGGCAGGCACCCGTCCCACAGCGGGAGAACTGCCAGAAGGGGAACGTACTCATTTAGGATCATACTTGTGGCTGCGGCCTTGCTCTTCCGGCAGAGGGGGATTGGACAGGAAGGAAAGACGGGAAGATCTCCCACCAGAGGGGAACCTGGAGGGGATGGGAGTCTGCCCTCGCCTCTGGGAGTATAGAGAATTGGGAGAAGGCTCTGCGTGATGTGACCCAGAGGAGGATCCCTGGGTGGGGAACGCCAGGGAACATATCTGGACGCTGGGAAACTGTCAATATAGGAACCAGCTGACTCAGTACAGTCAAATCCCAGTTCTTCAGGGTTGGAGGCGTAGAGGGAGACTCCCACTTATGGATCAGGGTTGGATTCTGAAGCCCCGTTTGCTTCCGGGATGCTGCTCTCCTTGGCTCGGGGACTACAGGGCTCTGTGGCCACACCCCGCTGGCTTTAGGTGGCTGGCCCGGTCTGAGCTGGAACTGGTGTCACTGCCTCAGTATCCCCAAACACAGCTGAGTCAAGATGGAACGCAAGAGTGCTCACGGTTCAGGGATGACAAGGGAGAAGCAAGCATAGGAGGTAACGTGAAGCCCACCCACGTGCCAGGTACAAGGGCTGCTGCTGCTGCTTCAGCTGGAGGACCCGCTCCCCCACACCTCGGGCTCTATCCTGACGCTCTGTATATGACAGAGATCACATTTCTCCATCTCTCCTGTCCCGGGAGAGGTCCTGAAGGGACAGCTTCCTCGGGCAACACCCAATAAGCTCTTACAACAGTCAAACACATAGCAGGAAGCTTGGTTCGTGAAACCTCCTTCCGCTGTTTTTCTGGACGCTGGGGTATTCACTCTGGCAGGAACATAAGGTCATGTGGCCCTCCATAAGGACAAGGTCCCCATTGATGCATCCTGGTGGGTTCTTTTTTCTTTCCTTTTCTTATTAAATTTTCAATTTATTTCTCAAATTGTTCAGAAACCAAATAGTTGGTTTATTGGGGGGCCCTGCCAGAGACACCTATTTATTGGGGGGTCCCACCAGAGACATACCACTGGAATCAAGATGTCATTGTGACAGGGGGAAAAAAACTCCAAACCATCCAAATGGAGCTTAATTCCTTAAATTATCGTGTTTCTTGGCAGGTCCTCAATTGAGGCTTCCTCTCTGGGGGGCACTCTCCATAGATCATGGCAAGGAGGTGGGGCCCAGGAAGTCTGGCCCTTCCCCCCAGCCTTCCTGGGTGACGGGACAACAGAGCTCTCTGCAGATGAACGGTGGAGCCAGTCCCCTGAGGGGCCGAGAGATGCGTGCATGTTCTAGAATGAGAGCATAGTTTTGCCCTTTGGGCTTCTTGGAAGACGTGAGCACAGGAGAAGGCTGGGCTGGAGACTGCTGGGGGGGGGGTGGGCGGTCCAGTGGGTGGTTCTCTTCTGGCCTCTGGGTCTCCCTTTATGCTGAGGATAAGTGATGTGGCTGTGGTGGCTGGCCCCCCGGTTAGGCTTGCTGGTTCGTGGCTTGGTCCCTGTTTTTGCGAGGCTCTTACTGGGAAGCACTTGCAGGCTCTCCGGGATGCAGCAGTGAGTAGCCCGCACCGGACTCCTCCCTTGTGAATGTACCTCCCACAGCAGGAGGCAGACAGTCCAAGTATTAAGCAAGCGCCTTAAGATTCAGTCCCCACAGTTTTGTGCTAAGTGGGTTCCAAATAATCCAGTTATGAAACGAGAGATCACGTTCCTCTGAGGTTAATGAAAAGTGAATCATCCGGTGGGGCATGTTGATGATGGGGCAGGCTGTGCATTTGTGGGGCGGGGAGAATCAAGTCTATGAAAACAAAATTGTGGCCTGGAAACATGGTTTCTCAGCATCAGCAAGAAAAGGAGGAATTAGGTAACTGTGTTCACGTTCCTAAAAGAAGTTCTGTGTAATTTTACAAAAACGTCTTAAGCACCTTGGCTGCGCCGATAAAGGTTCAGAGCTGTGACATTGCTCTCAGTGAGGCGGCCCAATCCAGGACTTCGACGGATGTCCTGTGTGAAGTCATTTCAGAAGTCACGTGAAATGACCGTAAAAGCAAAAGGTCACAAACCTGCATAGCGTAAGAACACCGTGAGATTAATACATTTTCGGTCTGGAGACTTGTATTCTGCGAGCTGAAATCAAACATTGGATTTCAAAAAAGGATTTCTTTTTCTGTCGCAAAAAAAGGAGACAGGGTGCAGCTGACACTCCTAACTGAACTTGTGTGGAAATGGGAAAGTCCTCAATAAGTCACACGGTTGTTACTTCTGGGACATCCCGTGCCTGTCCCCGAAGGCGTGAAGCTGAGCTTTCCCTTGTCGGGGACAGTGGTGGCAGGTGGCTGGAGGACAGGAGGGAACCCCGATGGTGCTGTGTGTGCTGGGTTTTTCCTGGAATTCTGACTCCATGCCAGAAGCTGTTAGAGCGGGAGACAGAGACTGACAGAGGGGCCCGGCTGGACAGACTGACCAGGACGGATGGGGAAGCCTTTCCGAGGAGCGAGAGCAGCATCGATGGGAAGGAATGAGGTGCTTGGTGGGGTGCACGGCTGTGGATGGACTAGAGAAGGTGGTGCTGGGGGAATCCCGAGGCAGCGGCTGGAGGGAGTCCGGCCTGCCTCAGTGTACCCTGTGGCGAAACCCAGCCGTTTTCGTCTGGCTGCTACTTCTCTTCCAGGTACCGGTTGCATTGCTCATGGTCAGTCCACTTTCCGGCTCCGGTGTCCTCCTGACTTTGGCCCACGGTGACCTCTCTGGTCTCTTCCTACCTCTCCCTCAACCCTAGGAAGTAGGTTCTGCGATTATCCTTGTTTTCATGCCACAGACCAAGTTAGGTGACTTGCCCAAGGTCACACAGAGAAGGTCAAAGCCAGGCAGTCTTGGCTGCAGAGCAGTTTTCTTCACCTAGACCACCCTAAACTGCACCTCACACGTGTGCTGCCACTGGGGCTCCTGCCCCCACCCCTGGCGCTGACCCCGCACCTTGTGGGTGTATCTCCATCCACCTGACCTCGATCGGCCACTGCTGGGGCGTCTGCAAGTGCCCGGGACCGGCTGGGGTGTGCTGAGAGGAGTGGGGGAGGGCTCAGTGGCTGCAGCTGCTCACGCCCAGGTGCTCTGAATCCCGTGGGCTCTCTGGAGTCATCGCAGCCTTCCGGGCCATGGTGCATGATGAAGGGGCTTCCTGAGATTTCTTACACCTATGCCAGGTTCTGGTCACCGTCATCATCATCACTAGTGAGCACCGACTGTGTGCCAGACTCTGGGCTTATGCTTTCATTCCAAGGCGACCCTTGGAGCAGGATGCAGTTTCCAGTTATGACTTCTCTGACTTCAGGGTGACAAGGGTATCTGTTGCTCGAATACCCAGAGATTGGGGTATTGGGGCGCTCACAGGCGTCAAGGTGGTTCTAGCAATGGCCTCTCTGCCATCCCTGCTTCTCTCTGCCATCCATTTCCATAGGCACCAGCCAGACTGCTCAACACACTGAGATTTCTGCTTCCAAGTCCTACTGGAACAGAGCCTCAGACAACATCACATGGCCTTTTGCTCTTAGCCCCCACGAGCATTTGCTATGTCCTGCTGTACCTGTTAGTTCGAAGTTCCAAGGAAGAGGGAGACCCCACCCAGGGTGTGCACGGGGACTGCCCTTTAACTTGGCAGGGTGTCGTAAGCAGGACAAGCAATGATAGTTGTCACTGGTGTAATATCACTATCTCCACTTTATTTTTTTAAAGATTTTTTTTAACGTTTATTTATTTTTGAGACAGAGAGAGACAGAGCACGAACAGGGGAGGGCGGAGAGAGAGGGAGACACAGAATCTGAAACAGGCTCCAGGCTCTGAGCTGTCAGCACAAAGCCCGACGCGGGGCTCGAACTCACGGACCGTGAGATCATGACCTGAGCTGAAGTCGGATGCTTAACCGATCAAGCCACCCAGGCACCCCTATTTTTTTTTAAATTTTTTTTTAACGTTCACTATCTCCACTTTATAGAAGGGGAAGCTAGGGTTGAGAGAGGTTAAATAACCTGCCTAAGGTCACACAGCAGGTTGGGACAGAGCTGCAATGAGAATTCAGAGCCACCAGACTCCATAGCCTCTTTCGTGGGCTGTTGGGAGTCCCCAGGCCTAAATTCTAACTTGAGACCCCCTCCTGTTCTTTCCTCCTGCCTTATGCTCGGTTCTCCCAGGTCTCTCCATTCTTGCTTCCTTCTCTGGTTTCTGGAAGTGCAATTCCTCAATATCCTGCCTCCCAACCAGGTAGGCAGGAGAGGAAGACCTAAAATCTGCTGAATTACTTTTTTGAATTTGGCCTGTTTTCCAGGCTGTCTACTATGTTGCTTTATCTGGAATTTCTTATTATTGATTTTTGTGATAACCTTATGAAGTATGTACTATTAAAACCTCCATTCTTTCCTGGGGGTATAAAGTATAGTGTGGTGACCATAGTTAGGAATACTGTATTGTAGGGGCACCTGGGTGGCTCAGTCCCACCAGCTGAGCGCCCTGGATGCTCAGTGAAGCATCCGACTCTTGATTTCTGCTCAGGTCGTGATCTCATGGTCGTGGGATTGAGCCCTGCACTGGGCTCTGCGCTGACAGTGCGGAGCCTGCTTGGGATTCTCTCTCTCCCCTTCCCTCGCCCTCACTTTCTGTCTCTCAAAATTAAGTTAAAAAAAGAAAAAAACAGAACACTGTATTATCTATTTGGAAGTTGCTAAGAAAGTAGATCTTAAAAGTCCTCATCCTAAGAAAAAGATTTTTTGTTAACAACGTGAGGTGACGGATGTTAACTAGAATTATTGTGGGAATCATTTTGCAACATACACACATATCGAATCATTGTGTTGTATGCCTGAAACTGATATCTGATATGTCAATTATATCTCAATAATAAAAAAGATGAATAAGTTTTGAGGATCAAATTTACAACGTGCTGATTATTAGCTAATAATAGTGTATTATATACTTGAATGTTGCTAGGAGAGTAGATCTTAAATGTTCCTCACTACAAAAAAGAAATAGTAATTATGTGATAGGAAGGAGGTGTGTTGGTTATGCTATGTTGGTTATCTGCCATATTGCTATATATAAAATGTATCAAGTGAATACATTATACGTCTTAAACTTACACAGTGTTATATGTCAGATGTATCTCTATAAAGTTAGAAAAAAGTGAACCCCCCCAACAAAACCAACCCCCCCTGCCATTTTACAGATTGCAAAAAAGAGACTTAGAAAAATCAAGTAGGGGGGCACCGGGTGGCTCAGTCGGTTAAGCGTCTAACTTCGGCTCAGGTCATGATCTCACGGTTTGTGAGTTTGAGCCCCACATTGGGCTCTGTGCTGACCGCTTGGAGCCTGGAGCCCGCTTCAGATTCTGTGTCTCCCTCTCTCTCTGCTCCTCCCCTGCTCACGGTCTGTCTCTGTCTCTCAATAATAACGTTGAAAAAAAATTTTTTTTAAAAAAAGAAAAATCAAGTAGGTTACTCAGAGTCTCTGAGCTAGTCTGTGCGAGGGCCAGGATTGGAAGGTCGCTGGGAGGCAGTGACATCTAAGCCTCTGTTACTCCAGGAGCAGGGGAGTTAAGCAGGTGAAATCTGTGTTGGCAGGATTGTATGGGGGATGAGTCAGGAGGGGAGGGGTGTTTCAGGCGAGGGAAAGCCTGTGCAAAGGAAGGTCTGCACCATCTACTCTGTGCCCCACCTGGTACATACCAGGCGAGAAGATGGAAACACCACGAGCATCTCAAAGACCAGGGCTATTCTCATTCCCCTGTGTATGTTCATTGTCTGCCCGTCGTCAGGTGCACGATATGGCTCACAAATATTTTTTGGGGCCGGGGAACTTTTGAGGAGTTGCTCAGTGACAAGGAGGAGGGACTGTGCTGGGAAACTTTGCTGTACCCCTTCCTGCCAGCACTTTCCCTTGCCCCTTGGCAGATGTCCCAGGAAAACGGACTCACACCCTTCCCACCAGCCTTAGGATGCTGGCCTTGCCTGAGTTTGGACGTGATGTCCAAAGATCATCCAGCCGGTGTCTCCTGACCTTTTTTGAGGCCACACATGTCTCTGAATAGCTTGGGAGAGTTATCACCTGGAGAAAACACACATGCTGCACCTACATGATTTGACACGGAGTGTCCTGAGGCCTCCCCTGGGAGGTTGCCCCGTGTGGAGCCCGGAACCCCCTCTTCTTCCACCCCTGCCTGCACTCTTTCCCTCTGGACTGTGATATGAGTTGGATCAGTTGTCGGTTTGGGAAAACTCGAAACCGGGCTCTGCCTCTATCTCGTGCCCGCAGCTGGGCCTTGAACAGCCCATCCTACTTCCAAGCTGCTGCTGCCAAGCCCGGGGGCCCCCCTCTCACCCCCCCGCCCCCCCTCCCTGGGGCCCCTCCCTTCGGTCAGCTTTGCTCCACCCCGGCTCCTCCCTTTCTCTTCTGCTTCTGCCAGCTGCCTGGGAAAATCCAGAGCATCCAGGATCTCCAGTAGGAATGGCCCCCATTCCTGCCCAGGCCTCACCAGCCCCGCCCTCCTTCCCTTCCCCTCCCTTTCCGTACTGTGATGTATGTGATCTTCCTTCCTGTTGTCCCATTGTGCACCTACTTCAAGTGTTGTTTTTAAGTTTATTTATTAATCTTGAGAGAGATTTGATCCATGCACAGAAGCGGGGAGGGGCGGGGGGGGGGGGGGGGGGGGGGAGTGGAGAGAGAATCCCAAGCAGGCCCTGCCCTGTCAGCTCCGAGGCTCCTCCCCGTCCTGACGCGGCTCAAACCCATGAACCAGGAGATCATGACCTGAGTCAAAACCAAGAGTCGGACACTTAACCCACTGAGCCACCCGGGCGCCCCCAAGAGTTTGTTAAAAAATGTCGTTAGGACTTCTGTTTTCTTTTTAATCCCCTCCTGTGTTCATTTTCCTTTCTAATCTGCTGGGGTTACATCATTTCTACCATCCTCTTGCTGAACTCTAAACTGCCTTTTACCACTTTGCTCTTTTGCTGCTCCTGCTGAGCCAACCCCCAGGCCTAGATTGCCTTGGGGCAGGAATCCTTTCCAACCAGTTCGCTGTTCCTCAGGCTTGCTTTTCTCTCCCCTCTCACGCTTGTGCTCCAAAACCCCCTTCCCTCCCTCCCTCTCTGGGCTGTTTTCTACTTCCCAGGGACAATGGCACTCTGAGAGTGGACCACAGTCCTGGGTGTGTGTGGGGGGGGGGGGGAGGAGGGAAGGGACCGAAGTGAGTGCTCCTCAGTAGTACCCATGGAGACCCCTCCCCCCAAGGCATTGACTCCACCTGTGGACACCCTTCTACTTGGCCCACTGAGGCCACGGGCTGCCCTGTGTGGAGCGGGACACAGGAAAGCCACTCCGTCCCTTGATCGCTCACCCCTAAGGAAGGCAGACTGAACAGAAGGGGCTGGGGGTGGGGGTGGGCAGCCCTGTGGACTCAGCTGCCCTCTGGCCCGTGCTGGCCCCTGAGCACTGCTGGAGAAAGCATACCCTTGGGCAGTGGGCCAGTCTCCTTCACTGACATTTCATGGTCTTTACCTGGGTGTGAAGTCTCGCCTAGAAATCACTTGAGCATTCCAGACGTCCCATGCAGCCGCCCGCCTGCCCGACACTTCCCCTTGGATATTTCACAGGGATCTCATACGAGGTGTGTCCAAAACTCAATTCCTGATTTTCTTCCCCTACCTGTCCCACTGCCAGCCTTCCCTCATCTCAACACTCAATTCCTGTCTGACCTGGAATCGCCCGTGGTACTACCCTTCCTCCCCCGTCCTCTTTCCATCCATCACCGAGCCCGAACCTTTTCCTTCTCAGCGTCTCACAGATCCAGCGGCCCCTCTTCTCCCTGCTGTGCCTGTGTCTCCACACCCCCTCACTTCTCTCCTGGACACTCCTCCCTGGAGCTCCCAGGGCGGGTGCTGTCTCTTCTGGTCCTGCCCCACCCCATCCCGACCTCTCCCATCTGCTTCTCAGATCACACCTCTCCCTGCTGAAAACCCATCAATGGGGCCCCGTTGCTGTCAGGAAAAAATGCAAACCCCTCCTACGACCTCCAGGGCCCTCCCTTCCCTGGATGCTCTGCACCCAGACCTTTTGGTTTCTTGCAAGTCCTCTGAACTCATCCCTCTTCCTGGAACACATCACCTGCCCTGCTTGACTGCCACCACCACTGTGCCTGGGAGTGGGTCAGTGATCACCCCTGTAGGGGGGATGCTGGGCACACGTGGTTGGAAGCGTGAGGCCAGAGCCTGGGGGCTGCCCTCCGCGAGCTCCTCACCTGACCGGAGCGATGGTAAACATAGGAGACCCAGGATGCACACATAAACCTTCACACAAAGCTTTCCCCAGAGGCACACAAGTAAGGGCACCATTACTGTGGTTAGGCCAATCCAGAGACCTGGCCCAATGTCCTCGCCATCGTCATTGGCAATCACCATCAGCGACAGATTATGACAGCTACTGTTCATTGCATACCAGTCATGTGCCCAGCTTTAGACATTGGATCTTAGTAGTCCCTCACCATTGCCCTGAGACTCAGCAAGGGTAACGACATCGCCTCTTTGGGATCTGTTATGGTTTGAATCGTGTCCGCCTAAAATTTCCTATGATGAGCTCCTCACCCCTGTACCACGGAATGTGATTGTGTTTGGAGATAGGGCCTTTAAAGATGTGGTCAAGGTAAAACGAGAAGACCTGTGAGGAACTAAATTTATCTTGAAGCAGCCCCAGTCCCTGGTACTGATTAGAGCAGCCCCGGCAAACAAATACAGGATCTAACAGCTGGAAGAGACCTCAGAGTCTCAGAAGAGACCTCAGGTCACGGTTGACCCACTTCTTTTCACTGAAGGGGAGATGAGGCCCTGAGAGGGGAAGTGCAAGGCCATAAAACAAGTCAAAGACAGGACTTCCGGCCTAAGGCTCCTCAGACCAGGATGTCAGGGCTGGGTGCCAGAGCAAGTGGATCTGGGGGAGGAGGGGAGAAGGACGCCTTCCTGGGGGCAGGGAGAGAACTGTTCAGGAGTCACTCCTTATCCGAGGTCTCAGTTGCTGATGTCAGCTGTGATCAGGAAGCAGATGATGTATTGTCAGAAGGTCAATAGCCTAAGGTTACCTCACAGTGCCCACGTCATTCACCTGTCTACCTCATCACGTGGGCATTTTATCCTCTCCCATCATCATCACAAGAAGGGTGTGTGGGGCGCCCGGGTGGCTCAGCTGGTTAAGCGTCTGACCCTTGATTTCAGCTCAGGTCGTGATCTCATCATGGTTCGTAGGTTCGAGCCCCGCATCAGGCTCTGTGCTGACAGCATGGAGCCTGCTCGGGACTCTGTCTCTCTCCCTCTCTCTCTGCCCCTCCCTGACTCATGCTTTCTCTCTCTCTCTCTGAAAATAAATAAATACATTTTATAAAAAAAAAAAACGCAAGAAGGGTGTGTATGCTGCAATCAGGTATTTGGAGAGAAAGAGACCACACTCACGTACTTTTTATGACAACGTGTTGAAGTTCTAGTTTATTGTGGTTGTTCATCTCTTACTGTACCTAATAAGTGAAACTTTATCATAGGTGTGTATGTATAGGAAAACAGCCTGTATAGGGTTCAGTACTATCCGTGGTTTAGGCAGACACTGGGGGTCTTGGAACTGGGGGGGTCTTCGAACTGGAGGTCTTGGGGGAGGAAAGATGGTACCTGGAAACCTGACTGAGAAATGCCTGGGAAGTTTCCTGACCTGGCAGGGGCAGGCGAGGGCCTCGAGGCGCTCGGTGGATGCAGAGGGTGTGAAAGAGGAAAGGCTAGACACAGGAAGAGCGGAGGCAGCTTGACCCTCCCCCAGGACCTTTGAGTTGCCCTGTTGGAAGTTGTTTCGAGAGCCTGAGAGGAATTGGGCTTAATAGGAAGAAGTGATTAAGAGTCCAATCTGTCCAGAGGTGGGCTACCCCAAGAGGCGTGGAAGGGGCAGAACTTGTTCAGCAAATATTTACTCGGCACCCACCTCAGTGCAGGCTCAGTTCGGGGGGCGGGGGATCCAGCGGTGACCGAACGGACATGGTCCCCAGGAGCCTCTCAGAGCTCACCCTCTGCCCAAGACAGCAGGAATGAAGAACATAATTACACCTGCAATCCTGACAGAGGCTAAGGCGAGGCTCAGAGGGCTCCGAGAACACAGACCCAGCAGGGCATTCAGAAAGGCTGGAGGATGGTAAGGAGGGAGAACGGTCCTCGCTCTGCGCAGGGAGGGGTGCGGTGTGGAGGCTGCCCAGCTAGCGGGAGTGAGAAGCGGCCATGGGCTGGCGTGACACTGAATGCAGCCGGAGTTCCCAGGAGGCTGGTCATTACAGCTGCTGAGACCACAGCAAAGGCCTTGAACTTTGCCCTGAGGGTGGTATAAAGCCACTGGAGGGGTTTGGGTGGGGGAGTGATGCGAATCCATTTATTGATTGATTGATTGATTGATTGAGAGAGAGAGAGACAGAGAGAGCGAGAGCGAGCAGGGGAGGGGCAGAGGGAGAGAAAATCCCAAGCAGACTCCACGTTCGGCTCAGAGCCCGACGCAGGGCTCAATGTCAGGAACCATGAGATCATGACCTGAGCTGAGATCCTTAGCCGACTGAGCCACGCGGGCGCCCCTCCACTTAGGTTTTGAAAAGGCCGGTCTGGCTGTGGTGTGGACAGGAGCAACAACAGAGAGCAGCTGGGAATGCGAGATGGGCGGACGGGAAGGAGGGTGGTGGGCCCGGGCTGGAGAGTGGCGCTGGCCCTTGGGAGCAGGGGCAGAGTCGACAGGCCCCGTGGAGCTTGGCTGGGGTGGGAGTGGTAGAGGCTGACCGAGGGCCGCTGGGTGTGTGCCATGTTCACTCACGGCATGGAGATCAGGGGTCATCGTTGGGCATGTACAATGTTAGGTCCCTGAAGACATCCAGAAGATGAGTAGAAGGAAGCGGATAGACTGGTCTGGAACCGAGGAGAAAGACTGAGGCAAAAGGCTTAGTTTGAGAATTCAGGCTGAGTCATGGGAACGGATGTTGCTGCTCAGGAAATGTGCATCCAGGGAGAGGAGGAGACGCCTGAAACGGAGCTTTGAAAAATACCCACACCTACAGAATGATCATCAGAGGGGGAGCTTCTCTGAGCTTTCTTGTCTGTAAAATGGGCATAACGATTTGAGTTGCTGTAAGGATTGGGTAAGACGAAGCATCTACAGTGTTTGACACAGTGTTGGTGCTCATCGAGAGTTCTCGTACGTGGGGTGGTTCCGCAGTGGCCTTCCTCCTCGGTCACGTTGATTTATGAACGGCCCTTCCAAAGGTGTGAGCAGAGGCTTGGACAAGCAGAGGCTTGGATCCTGCTACTGCAGCTGAAGGATACCCTTGTATTTTTAGCCCTGCTGGCTGCTCACAGGCATGGGCTCAGCCAAGATCTCTGGATCTATGTGAGGGAGGCTTTGAAACCAAGAGCCTACTGGGAAAGATGGAAAGGAGGGGACCAGGCCCTGCGGCAGGAACTGAGGGTGGTCCTCAGACCTAGCATCTGTTTGTGCCCCCAAGAGCAGAAAAATCAAATCGGCGGGCGCCCCTGGCCCCGCCCTTCCGTGCTCTGGGCTTCCTCTGCAGGTGTCTCGAAAGGGAGGACGTGGCTGGAGAGGGGGAATGGGAGGGAAGGGGCAGGTTTGAGGATATGCTGGGTTGAGGAGGGGAGGGTCTCCAGGCTAGGGTGTGCATGCGCTGGGTCCCCCATCCAAGTCTCTTACACCTTTTCAATAAGCCTGATGCCCTGTCTGCTGCCTCTGATGGAGGGAGTCTGACATGGACCATTTTGGAGAAGCTGGACTCCTGGCTCATGGGCGGTGGCTGGGGCAACACCGCCCCCTCATGGCTTGCTCTGAGAGTGCAGCCAGTGGTTGTGCCCAGGGGCGCCGGCCCCACCATCCTCCAGGTCCACAGGCTGCCTCTAGTCCTTGGCTGTCTTTGCAAGCCTGTCAGTCTCTCTCCAGCTGTGTGTACCTAAGAGTGGCCTTTTGTTTTTGGCTGGTGTTAGCCGTCACTGGTGGGTGTATCTCTGTCTATCTGTCCTGCTGGCTTGGGCTGCCTGTCCCTGTGTCTGTGAGCACCACCTCCTGTCTCTGTAGACTTACTATCAGTCTCCGGCTCACTTTCTGCCCAGGTCTCTGTTTCTGCATCTTCTTCTGTCTCTGATTTGCTCCTTGCCCTCCCCCGCTCTGTCCCTGTGTCCGGGAGCTGGGGTCACAGCTGCCCTCCCCCTTTAGTGTTGGACTGATTCTTGAGAAAATGTGGGCTTTTCAGTTTTTTCCGTGATGAGTCAGGAATTCCTGGAGGGATCAGGGCTCAGGCCCCACCCAGTAGTGACCTCAGAGAGGATGCAGGAGGTCAGAGGAGCCTTTGGTCAGGCTGGAGACTGTGGCAGGATTTTCCAAAATATGCTCAAGGGGTTGGCTGGGGCTGGGTGCATTCCAGTGGACATCTGAGAAGAATGATGAGTGAGTTGGTTGGCCACCAGTGTGGAGCTGAGCTGTGGGACCGTTCTGGCTGCTGCCTGTGTGAGAGCTTTCCTATTCTCCATAATCCTCACCAGGCTTTCTGTTGCCTCAGGGCCTTTGCACAAGCGATTTTTCCTTTTTGGAATAGTCTTCCCCTAGGCCTCAGCTTAGAAACTACTTTCTCTAGGAAGTCTTCCCTGATTTATACTGTCTGAGGTGGGGTCCTCCTTTATGCAGTACCCTATACTTGGTTCACGTTATTACCTGGTTTTAGTTTCACTTCCCAACTTGTGTGTCTATTGCTGTATCATCAATGTTTGGCCCTTTTTGGCTGTCAGTAAATACTTGTTGAAAGAACATTCTGGAGTTCCACCTGGCCCCACCAAATGTTGTCTCCTCCCTGAAGCCTCCCCTTCCCCCTCTATGCTCCCATAGCTCCTAGGACTGTGCTGTCCAATATAGTAGCTGTTAGTTACATTTAAATAAATAAACTTAAGGAAAATTAGAAATTCAGTTCCTCAGTCACATTAGCCACATTTCATTTTTTTAAATGTTTATTTATTTTTGAGTGAGTGAGAGAGAGAGAGAGAGAATGGGGGAGGGGCAGAGAGAGGGAAGGAGACACAGAATCCGAAGCAGGCTCCAGGCTCTAAGCTGTGAGCAGAGTCCACCGCGGGGCTCAAACTCACGAACCGTGAGATCGTGACCCGAGCCAAAGTCAGACGCTTAACCAACTGTCCCACATAGCCACATTTCAGATGCTCAGTGTTCACTGTGGTTAGGGGCTACTGATGTACTGAACAGTGCAGATATGGAACATTAGCATCATGACAGCAAGTTCCATTGGTCAGCACTGTCTTAGAATAATCTTTGGAGAGCACTCCTTTTCTGAGATTCCTTCTTACCCTGGGAGGAAGAAGAAGGACATACTGGGTCCCTCTCAGGATCCCTAAGGCCTGGCACTATCAGGGAATATGTGTTTGTTAGATGGATGGATGGCAAGTTGCCTCGGGCTCCCAGGGGCCCAGGAAGGTGGCAGGGGTGCCTCTGAGCTGACCAGGGGAGCTCGCGTGCTGGTCTGTGGAGACGTGGCTCTGCTCCAGGTTCTGCAAGTGGACAGAGGGCCTTTGGGGGCCCTCAGCCTGAAAACTTGCGGCTGCAAGAGCTTGGAGATTCCCGCAGGTGAGTGATGGACCGTAGGCCAGACTTTGAGGCCTCATGTTTTGGGGAGAGCTCTGAGCTGTGTGGTAGGGGAAAGTAGCCAGGTCGGCTGGCAGTGAATGAACCACAGAAGGGTTCCAGTCCTCCAGGGCGGCTGTCGGGGGCTGCCCTTTTGCAGAATTGAGCCCTAGGAGAGGGGCCAGGGCCCTGGCGGAGGGATGGGGCAGCTGCAAGGCAGGAAGGAGTTGAGGCAGGTCTGCGAGCCCCCTCTGCCCCAATCCCTCCTCAGCAGCTGGGCTTGGACAGTCATGGCAGTTGGGGTCAGAGCAGGGGTCTGACCTGGCAGGATCAAGAGCTCACGGAGGGCCTCTGTCCTGTCCCCGTGACCTCCTCTCCACTTGGTGCCCTGGAAGGCTCTGGCAAGAGTCCTGCTTTGTTTGGGCTGCTCTGAGGGGAAAGGGACTTGCCCACCCCTGGGCAGGAGAGAGGGAGGTCAGGCCCACCACACACACACACACACGCGCGCGTGCGCGCACACACACACACACACACACAAGCACACACGCATGCACACATATTTATATAAACACACAGACATACTGACAAATGCTCACATATGCATATGCTTACACACACACACACACACACACACACACACACACACACACTCAGATACAGCTCCCTAACCAATCCCTTTAATGGCTTGCAGTGCTCCCTGGATACTCCGTGATTTTGTCTGACAAGCTTGGAACTGGCCTCCGGGAGACAGGACAGGGTGGGGATCTCATCTCTGACCCACATCTGAGTAAGGAGCCAGCAAGCAGTCTGAGGCCGCAGGGTTGCTACAGCCTGCAGCAGGCACAGAGCTCCAAGGGGGTAGAACCGAATCAGGCCTTGGAATTCGGGTGGCTTTCCAGGGAGGGGTGGTGGGCGTTTTCCTGTCCATGGACAGGGAGGTAGCAACTTGCCAGGAAGGCTGGGGAGGAGGGGGGACATGGATGGCCCACATGGGTCAGGCAACACCCTCTCCCCACCTCCACTTGTTCTGCCTGTTCCTGTCCAGTTCTTCCCTCCCCCTGGTTTCTCAGCATCTCTGTGCCCTAGAGGTTCCAGGAAAAGCTCCTGTCTGGCCTCTGGCCCAGAAACAGGCCCCAGGAGGCAGCTGGGGAAAGGCTGCCTGTTCATCTGTCTGTTGGATCCTCTCAGCTGGCAGCCCAGGGGGATGGGGCTACCTGTAAGCAGCCCAGGACTGCGGAGGAGGGGTGCAGTAGGGGAGGGTGAGGGCCAGGGGCACTTCTAGCCTGAGCCCTGTATGGGGGAGTTGACGTATCTCAAGGTGGCTGTGTGGCATGAAATAGGCGGGAGGGACAGCTTTCCTGATGTCCACACATTGGTCATGGGTCTGCCGGCAGCCTGGAGTTGTGCCAGGGGCCGTGGGCCTGCCTGGCACTTTGTGAGGGGATCAGGGCCCAGCGCACACACACAGAGCTCCAGAATATGCCCCAGGGAAGGGAAAAGGAAATACTCGAAGGGTGACCTCTGGTGCATGTGAGGGCAAGAGGCCCACCCCCCTTATTTTTTGCTGGGTCACCTGGACCTCCTTTGAAGGCCGAGACCTGCTGTTGTCTGGCTGTGTGATGCTGAGTGATATTCTTGCTTCGCTAGGAGGCTCTGTTGAGAAATGAGTGGACCGGTTATAAATGATGGGGGCCATGGAGGACTTGGGGGTGGAAGCTCTGGAACTGAGTGAGCCCACCATTGGGATCTGGCCCAGGACTCCTTGGACGGACCCGAGGCCACTCCTCAGAACTGAGGGTTGGCTCCAGAGCTGAGGCTGGAAGGCCAGGGCTGGGGCTCCATTCAAGTCCCAGCCCAGAATCCCTTGCTCACCGAAAGCTGATGGAACAGTGTGGAGAGGCGTGGGCTTTGGCCTTCAGGAGGTGAGTTTAGGCTCCAGCTGGGGACGTAGGCCCTGTCACTGGCTTCTCTGGGCCTCAGTGTCCTCATCTGTGAAGAAAGGGTGTCGGTACCATATGGGGCACTTGTGAACTGATGTGTGAAAGTGCCTGACACATAGGGTTAGCTCCCCTCCTTCTTCTTTGTTCCCTGAGGTTGCCCTGGCACTTTCCAATCTGGGTAAACAAGGACTGGAAGAGGGTTTCCTCTGGCTGGCACAGCCCATGGAGACTTCAGGAGACCCTGCTTTGGACCTCCCCCTCCCCTGTGTCTGTGAATCAGAGATAGACTCACCTGGCCAGCTGTGCCCCACGGAGCTACCACCTGTGGCCCGAATTGATGTGCGCTCTCCTTCACCTGTGGTGGCCACCTGGGTGCCACGATTTTCAACTCAGGGGACAGGAGAAGCTTCCTGATTTCCCTGGCACCCAGCTGGGCAGGGGTGCCCCCTGCAGAGCCCGTGGACCAGTGCCTTGGTCTGTGTGAGGCAGTTGTCTCCTAGAGGAGCTTGAGTCTTGTTAGATGGGAGAATGTCAGGTGAGGTGCCTGTCTACACTTGTGGTTGGGTGAAACCCACGTTCCCAGTTGGCCTGAACGCCCAGGAGGGAAGGCATCATGTAAGATGTCCGACCTTCCCATCCTGACCCTCGCGTCCCACCGTTTGAGTCGTCCTCTTGGGATAAGCGCTGGCTTCTCTTAGCAACACCTTAATGCTGGTCCCAAAGTTGTTGTAAGATGCCATCTAGTGCACCTGCTCATTTGATAGATGAGGAAAGCAAGGCTCAGAGGGCAAGGCCCAAGGGGACGCTGTGGGATGGGGGTGGGGGAGCACAGAGCAATTAATTCAGCAAATGCACGTTGAGCACGCCCTGTGCACGAGATGGGCACTAGCAATGTGCCACGCATGCGTAAATGCTGGCGTCTGGGTTGACAAAGCCACAGCCTTGCCCTGGAGGAGGGCATATGGCCCTCTCAGAACGTCCCAGGACCCAGAGCTTCGGGGGCTGGGGGGAGGGAGTGAAGCAGGAGGAGGAGGAGGCCGGGCTGGACTGTGGATTCCCAGGGTGGTGGCAGCTCCCCAGGGTCAGTGTGTGATTCCACCTGGGGGCTGTGGCACCTGGGGCCGGGGATTTAGCCTTTTGTGCAGCCTTCTTGTTTGCTTGTTTAAAAACTGCTATGAAGGGAAGGGCGCCGTAGTATGGAATCCATCGGGTTGTTCTGAGTTCCTATGTGGACTGTTTAGAATAGTGCCTGGTATACAGTAAATGCTATATAGGCACTTGCTATTACTGTTATGGTGGCAGCCTCCCTGGCCTTTGGTGCCTTCTGTTTGGTGCATTGATGAGATAGATACCTTCCTCCCCAGAAAGTGGCTGGAGAGGAACAGCTGTGGAGGAGAAGAGGGCAGGGTGGGAAGGGGAGGTGTTTCCTGCTCTCCCCTGCCTGTTTGCTCTCCCCTGCCTCGAGGCGGGGAGGGCCGGGCACAGGGAAAGCTGTTCAGGACCTGGCCATGCTCTGGTGGGACTGGCCACTGCCTCCAGGGACACGGAATTGCCTGGGCTGGCAGGACGCTGGCCTGGGGAGGAGTGGACCTATGAGTGGGAGAGGGAGCCACAGTGATTCTCTTTACATTGCAAAAGCGTGTAGGGGCCTGGGGGGCTCAGTCGGTTGAGTTGGACTCTTGATTTTGCCTCAGGTCATGATCCCAGAGTTGTGAGATCAAGTCCCGTGTTGGGGCTTGAGATTTTCTCTCGTCCTCTCTCTCTGCCCCTCTCTTGCTTGCGATCTCTCTCTCTAAAATTTAAAAAGAAAAAAAAAAAGCACCTATGCTTCATGTCACAAATTTAAAAAAAAGATAGGAACATATAAAATAAACTGTGAAAGCCCCCTCTACAACCCTTTCAACCCCTTAACTCCCCTCAACTCCTTTCCCCAAACCTACTCCTCGGGACTAAACACAACTAACAGTCTAAACTGCATCCTTTCTAGACCTTTTCTGTATTGTAATAACGTAAATACGCACACATAAATACCATTTTTGTTCACACACAAAAAAGAGAAGACAGTTACATAATATCACACACATTATTCTGCAACCTGACTTTTTCCACTTAATGAAGCGTCTCAGAAATCCTTCCACGTTAACACGTATGGGCTCCTCCGTTGTCTCTATGGCGGGCAACACGGCGGACCAGAATTTATTTCACTGCTTCCCCAGTAATGGACATGTGGGTGGTTTCCAATTTTTTGCTATTACCAATAATGCTGCCTGAAACATCATCATACGTACACCTTACATCTACCTGCGGGTGTTTCTGAGGCTGTGTGCCCCTAGAGGAGTTGCAGACTGAAGGGGAATGGGCATTTAAAATTGTGAGGGCGAACGTGTGGGCGTCTTTAGTGTTTGTTGATGCAAACCCCTGTGTATGTGCCTGCGTGTTCAGGGACCAGAGCCGTGTCGCGTGGGGAGCACAGTGCCTGTAACCCAGGTCTCCACACTGTCAATGCTGGGGGAACACATGGGGTGGGACCACCCCACCCCAGCACACTTCGGGTTCCTCTGCCTCCCTCATGTGGACCTCAGCGCTGCCCTGCAATCCTACTAAATGTTCCCAGTCCGTTCAGTTTCTCTCTGTCTCCTAGACAGTCATTTCGTGCCTTCTCTCTTGCTGGAGCCCCCCTCTTCACTCTTGGCTGATGGCCTCTCTTCCTGGGTCTCTGAGAAAAGAGAAGCCACCCAGAGAGAATGCCCACAATCGCCCACACCACACCCACCTGCCCACCTGCGTCAGTGCCCGAGTCTTCTGTCTCTTTCCCCGGGCCAGGGCGGCCCCTCTAATCTGCACAACCAGATCTTTGAAGAAATTATTAACTGAGCTATAAATTACAAAGCGTAAAATTCACCCTTTTAAAGCATACACTTCAGTGGCCGTTAGCAGATTCGCAGAGTCGTGCAAACATCATGGCTACCTAATTCCAGAACATTTTTAATCCCTCCATATCCATTAGCAGTCACGCCCCATTCTCTCTCTCCCCAGCCCCAGGCAAACACGAATCTACCGTCTGCATGGAGAAGTGTGCGTCTGTGAATTCACCTATCCTGGACATTTCATATAAACAGAATCATACAATAGGTATAGCCTTTGGTATGTGGCTTCTTTCACTTAGCATAATATTGCCGAGGTTAATCCACGTTGTAGCATGTCTCCGTATATCAGTACTTCCTTCCTTTTTTATGACTGGATAATATTCCAGTACGAATAGACCACATTTTGTCTAGCCACTCGTTAGCTGATGGACATTTGGGTGGCCCCTTTTTCGGCCATCGTGAACAACGTTTCTGTGAACATCTGTGTACACAGTTTCATGTGGCCGTAGGTCTTTATTTCTCGTGGGTATACCCGGGAGTGCCCTTGCTGGGCATATGCGAACTCCATGTTTAGCTTTTTGAGGAAACTGCTCGATTGTTTTCCAAAGTGGCTGTGCCATTTTATCTTCCCACTAATGGTGTACGAGGGTTTCGATTTCTTTATGTCCTCACCACCACTTGTCACTGTCCTTTTTTTTTTTTTTTTTTTTTTTTTTGAGAGAGAGAGAGAGAGAACACAAGTGGAAGAGGGGCAGAGAGAAAGACACACACACACACACACACACACACACACACACACACACAGAATCCGAAGCAGGCTCCAGGCTCTGAACTGTCAGCGCGGAGCCCAACGCGGGGCTCGAACCCACAAACTGTGAAATCATGACCTAAGCCGAGGGTGCTTGACCGCCTGAGCCATCCAGACGCCCCTGTCTTTTGATTCTAGCCATTCCAGGGGGTGTGAGGTGGTATCTCATTGGGATGGACAACTGGGTCTCATCCCTTTTTCCCTGCTCAAGGACAGTGCCCTTGTTCTTGTGATTCAACCCTACATTCTCCCTCAACAGCTTTCCCCTCTCTACCCAGTCACCCTCATTGCTTTCAAACAAATTCTAATTTTTCCCACCTTAAAACCACCCTCTCAAGCCTCTTGACCCCAATCCCAGCTACCTTTTCATCTCCCTCCTCCCTTTTATATATATATATAAAAAACCCCCACAAAAGGATTGTCTCTACTTGTCCCCCATATGTCCCCTTTCATTCTTGCTTGCACGTCCTGCTAGCAAGCTTTGGTCCCCACTCTGTCTCCGGAGTTGTTCTTCTCTGCGTCCCGGAGCCAGTAGACCTTTCTCAGCCCTGACTTGAGGATCAACAGCTTTTGACATGGTTGCTCACTCCTTCCTCTTTCTTGGCTTGGGTCCTGGGACACCAGCCTTCCTGGTTCTCTCCCTTTGCAGCCCCCTCCTCTCTCCCTTGCGCTTTTCTGTGGCATCTGGCTGACACAGAGAAGTTGAGGGCTCCCTGACTCCGTCCCTGGTCCCTTCACTTTTCTTTCTACCCACTTGGATCTCATCCAGTCTTATGGCTCTAAATGTCACCCAAGTGCTGATGACTCTCAGATTATAGCTCCAGGCAGGCCCTCTCCCCTTAGCTCCAAATTCATTCATCTCATCTCCCTGTCCCTTAATAGGCAACTCTGACCCGACAGGTACCAAACAAAGCTCCCACTACCTGCCATCAAGGGAGATGTGCCAATCCCACATCTCAGTAAGGGCAATGCTGTTCTCTCTGTCGTTTAGGCCAAACCCTCAGGATCAGCCTTGACTCCTCCTTCTCTTGCATCCCAAGAAATCCTGCCACTTCTCCCCATTTGTCCCCTTAGGTACCCCCAGCCAAGCCACCACCGTCTCCTGCTTGGAGCTTGCAGTCGCCTCCTGACAGTGCCCTTGTTTCCACCTGTGCCCCCCTCAGTTTATTCTCAACTCAGTGCCCAGAGAGATCCTTTTATTTATTTATTTATTTTTAATTTTTTTTTCAATGTTTGTTTATTTTTGAGAGACAGAGAGAGACAGAGCGTGAGTAGGGAAGGGGCAGAGAGAGGGGGAGACACAGAATCCGAAGCAGGCTCCAGGCTCTGAGCTGTCAGCACAGAGCCGGACCCGGGGCTCGAACCCACAAACAGCGAGATCATGACCTGAGCCCAAGTCAGACGCTCAACTGACTGAGCCACCCAGGCGCCCCATCAGAGAGATGCTTTTAAAATGCAAGTTGGATTATGGTATTCTCTGCTCAGAACCCTGCAGTGAGGTCCTACTTCGCAGGACAGAAGCCCTTGCAGCGGCCTCAGAGGTCCCATAGGATCTGGTCCCACCTCCTACCACTGTCCCACACCCCCCATTTAATTCTTCCTGGCCCCTTTCTGTTCCTCAGACACAACAGGCATGACTCGCCCTGGGCACTTGCTGTTTCTTCTGTTTAGAATGTTCCTCCCCGGATTTCCACATGGCTCTCTCCTCATCTCCTCCCAGACTTGACTCAAATGCCAGTGTCTCAGTGAGGTTGTGTCTGACCATCCTATCTACAATCACTGGGCGTTGCCCACCTGCCTCCTGATTTTTCTCCTGGTGCTTACCCCTCTAACAGACTGTATGTTGTATGTGTTGGCCTTTATTATTTGTTTCCCCCACTAGATTGCGAGGGCTGTAGGGACAGCGCTTTTAGTCTGTTTTGTTCAGTACTGTATACTCAGCCTCTGAAATAATGCCTGCCCCACAGCAGGTGCTGAGTAAGTATTTGTTGAATGAATGAATGGATGCCAGTAGTCTGGAAGGTCTGTATGCTGGACAACTCCTCCCTGCTATTCCATGTATAGCTAACAGGTGGCACTGTGACCACAGAAATGGCAGGCTCCTCGGCTACTTCCCGCCCCCCCCAGAAATCTGCCATTCTAGATGCCCCCGCTTTGGGGGTAAATTGCTGAAATGTATGCGTGACAATGTATGTGCTTCTGGGCCAGTCTGCTGCCTGTTTCTGGCAGGATTTCAGAAACCCTGTTATTATTTCTGGGCTGAGGAGGGTCACTAACTCTGCCACCTATTTTCTGCTCTAGGCCCTGGTGATGGTGAGGCATATGGGACCAGGCAGCCAGCCTTTGGTCACCTCTGGATTTTGAGTGGCCAAATCCACCCAAAATCCTCTGAATGGATTTGGTTAGACCCTGGGGAATGTTTCAGAGTCCTGGGAGAGGGGAGGGGCTTCTCCCGCCTGCCTCCTCTTTGCTTTCAGCCATGGGACCTGTCCCACAGTCCTGGGGCATCCTTGGACACTTGGCTGTGTCCAGCTCAGACCACTGTCTACAGTCAGAGAGCCCTTCTTTTCCCCCTTGGGAGGTGAGGCAAACTAAGGCTTTCTAACCCTGCATTCATGCTGGTTCTCACCATCAGCGTGTGGAGGTGTGAGCAAGGAGCCTGGGCTCAGACCAGGACCCATTCCTGGCTCTGCCATTTGCCAGCTGGGTGACCTCAGCCAGGTGCTAAGCCTCAGTTTGTCGTCTGTCCAATGGGAGAGACGTGTCTGCCTTATTGTCGGGAAGGCTAGATGCTTGCCACGCACCTTGTCTGGTTCTGGGCTGATGCAGACAGGTGCTCTCAGTAAGTACCAGTTTCCACCTTGAAGGCAGATAGAACGAGGACTAACGGCACCGAAATCAGACTAAGAGCGACGGTGGGTGGCTGGGCCATTCATTGTTCATTCACTTATGCTAGCGTCTGCACACTATGCCTCCCATATGCCTTTGGCTGTGTAGGTCATTGGGGGCACTGTAGGGACCAAAAAGACTTTGCTCCAATATTCAAGGAGCTAAGGATTAGTGGAAGAGACGAGACTAGGTGCGAAAAAGTTAAATAACGAATTTGAGTTGGAGTACAAGAGATGTCAGCGGGCTCCTCGTGATGAATTGCCCAGTGGGTGGAACAGATAGGCAGTGCTGTGAGCTGGGGCTGTTGTGGTCTGGGGAGGCCATGGTGGGCTCAGGGGAGGAGACAGATGGAGGCCGTGGCCATGGCTGTGGCTGTGGAGGGAACCAGCCTGTGATGATGTCAGCTGCACCCACCTTTACTGTCTTCTCCCCATGGCCGGGTCTGGGTCTAGCTTCCAGTTTCCATGAGTCACGCTGGAGGTGTCCTGCTGTCTGCCCCGGGCCACGGCTGGCATCAGGTGAGGTCATCTGGAATTGGACCTGGCCCTCACCTAGGGAAGGGTTCTAAGGATGGGGCTGCTGTCTACAGATACAGAGCATGCCAGGATGATGTCCTGAGCCAAGGGCACCCTGGTCCCTCTGAAGCTGGTTGGGGGTGGGAGAAGGAGCCACCCTGAGGATGGGGAGCTCTTCCCTGGGGTAGCTCAGATACCCTGGGGGGTATCTGTTAGGACTCTTCAGATACTGGAGCTGATGCCTTCCTGCAGGACCCTGGGGTGGGAAGCATGATGAGGAACATCGCTGTCCCACAAAGTCCTAGTGTAACCTTTAGGAAAGCAAACTATCAAGAGCCTATGAAAGCCGGCCTGTACAGTGGGCGATGGATAAAAGCAGAGGCTCTGAGCGCCATCTAAGAATTCTGTGGGCCACTCCCTTCCCCCAACGTGTGTACCATGCTATACCTAAGGCAAAAAGCCTTCAGGACCCCCGGGTTAGTGTTTTGTAGGGCAGAAATAGTCACAGCCCCATCCAACCCTTCCTTGTGTTTTAGAGCTTGCAGTCCTCCATCCCTGCCAACTTCCCGCAGGGCAAAGTCCAGCCTGTGCCCAACTTTCTATGCCAGGTCCTAGACGTGCTGCCGTTGACCTTCTTTCTACCTTCCCCCTCCCTTATCCAGGTACTCCTGGTTTCCAGGAAAGGATCCAGGGGCCCTGATATCCCCTCACTGACCTCAGAGACCCTGCACCTGTCAAAGCTGACTCCCCGGAGCATCTGGTCTCTGTGGTTCCCATCTGCCAGGGAAGCTGCCATCCCACGTGGTCCCTGGCAGGCCTGGGGCCCAGGGGCCCAGACTGGGCCTGGACCTCCCGGCTGCCTCTGCCCCTCTCCCTGCCGGGGCGGGCTTGGCACTGCTGGTCTGCCCACGTCCTTGCTTTGCCCAGCTGCCTGCCTGGCACAGAGGATCGGCATCGGGCCCTCGGGGGCAGCGGCTGGGAGGTGAGTCTGTTTACTCCACCGCCCCACTTTCCCTTAGCACAGAGCAGAGCGCTCACTTAGATTAATTAATCTGCTGCCCAGCCTGCTCCTCGGACCCATCTTTTATTCATGGACATGCGGCGTTCTCCGCTTTACCAGGACGCGGGCATCAATATTTCATCCTTGCCTCACCTGCCAGCTCCCTGCTTCCTCCTTCCCGCTTCTCTCCAGCTCTAGGACCCTGAAGGCTGGGCAGGCTGGCCTAGCCCAGGGCGTCCTCGTCACCACAGATGCCCCTCTGCCTCCTCAGGCCCCTCACCTGCTCACCGTGCCGATGCCACTGATGGCAGAGCCGGGGCCTGACCCAGAGGCTTCTCTGCGCGAACGAGCTGGAGAGGTAGAGGAGTCAGAGGGCCAACCCAGGAGTGAGCATCTGGGCTCAGGATGCTGAAGGGTGGAGGGGGATAAGCCCTGGGGTAGGGGGGTGTTTGTGTGTGGCACCACGGCTGGTCCTGTAGACCTTCTACCGTATCTGCTGGGGTTGTTGTCGGGATGGGAGATGAAGGTTGTGCAGGGCCGGGCCTAGATTCGGTCACACAGGAAGTGCTCATTTTTCTTCCTCGTTTAGACCAGACCGTCTGACTCATTTTTTCCCATGTCCCGTGCCTAAGCAGTTGAACAAACGACTGTTGGAAGGAATGAAGTGATAACCAGCATTCGGGAGCACCGGCACACACGTAGCCAGCTTACACCCTTCTCTCTTCATCAGCTGCAGGCTCTCTGGGCTTGTACAAGGTGCTCAGGACCCTGGGGGTGAACTCCCCAACTTGGGGGGGGGGGACCTGACCAGGATCTCAGCCCAGGGCTTTCAACCTGGGGTCCATGGAGGGCCTGCTGGATGGCCACGAACCCTTGAAACACAAAATCAAAATCAAGTGGGGTGTGTGTGTGTGTGTGTGTGTGTGTGTGTGTGTGTGTGTGTTGGTGGGGACTAACTCCTAGACAGGACAAATCTCTTCTTTTTAATGAGCAAGGAAGCGTTGATGGGTTTACTTGTCCAAGGAGCCACCTCTAAGGTGTGAGTGTGGGAGTATGTGTATCGTGGGTATACAAATGCACATGTGTGCTTCTGTGTGTGTGTGTGTGTGTGCACGTGTGTGTGAGCGTGGCAGTACTGGGTGGGTGTTGGGTCACAAAGGAATAGGTTGCGGTCCTGCCCCGGAGGAACTCACGGTCCAGTTGGCAGAGTGTGCAGCCTGGATGGAAGTGGTGCCACTCAGGTGGCCTCTGGACAGGCTGTGTGTCCTTGCCTGGGCTGTCGAGCTGCCTTTTATCTCAATGTGGCCCCGTGGTTTGGGGCGTCTCCCGTGCTGACCACCGGGTCTGGGGGAGTTGCTCTGAATCTAGCTTGTGCCAAGGTGGAGGACGAGAAGCCACCCACCAACCCTCCCCCGCCCCGTGCTTGGTGGGAGCTCCCTGAGGGTAGGAATTTTTATGTTTTGTTCAGTGACCCGTAGCAGAGCGAGGAGGGGCTCCATAAACATTGTGGGGCGAATGAATGAATGAACGAATGAATTCCGCACCACATTACTCCGTGGCCCACAGATGAGATATCTTTTTTTCTCCTCAGACCTAAGTACCAGAAAAAGCATAGCCTGTGTGGAGAAACCAGTGTTCATCCATTTATTTATTCAGGATATTTATTGAGCACTTACTATGTGCCAGGCACCATCCCAGGTGCCGTGGAGACCATGAAGAACAAAATAGGCAAACGTCTCCTGCTTTCTAGCGCTAAGTGTGTATCTCACAGATCCTGAAGGTCTTGTCACGGATACTGCTACTGTTTCCTCTCTGTTTTGGCTGCCCCGCCCGTGCCCAGTGCTAATTTTGTGAATTTTTCTGAGTATTGAAACTGCGCCTCCGATCTCATCTTGTTATTCTGTTTTTCTTCTCCTCGTGTCTTGACTGTTTTTAACAGGAAAGGGAGTGTTTCTGGCCCAGGAGTTTGGGAAGCTGCTGAGGGCCAAGGCTTTCTCTTGGTCTCTCTCTGGAGTCTCTGTCAGACACGATCCGCGGTGCCTTACCTCCATCTCCGGGTCTCTGCCCCTGTCTTCTGTCACTTGTGGACCGGCTTTCCCACTCCCATGGCTGAAGATGAGGCCTGGCCACTCTTTTGCTTTGAGGAAATGGTCCCTTTGTATGTTTGATCTTAGAATCTTATGCATTCTTTCAGAGCGTTTCAAGATCTTGTACAGCACATCTTACCCCTGCAGACGAGTGAGAGTGTGTAGGGGTAGGGGGTGGGGTGGGGCACGGCAGAGATGGAGGATGCCCCAGAGAGAGGAAGCTGAAGGTGACAGACCTCTTGGGTGGGGGGATGGTCCTTTGCTGCCCCTCCCCCTGACAGGCCCTCTTTAAGAGTCAGTGGGATTTGCTCAACCACAGATAAACTTTTGTTCCTAGTCACCTGATAAGCTCCCTCCTCCCTGGCCCCGCCCAGCCAGCCTTGGACTTCACAGCCTCATTCCCAGGTGAAGTCACTGCCCCTTTGGCTGTTGGCCTCCCATTACCATCACAGTGGCTGGTATTCAGCCATTCAGATTGCTATGAAACTGTACCATTCAGACTTCAGTATCTGAAGTTTGGTGCCAGGAAAAGGGACAGATGGATATGGGGGAGGCAGGAACAATTGGCACAGAGGGCCAGAGGTGAGGGACGCTCAAGGAGGAGATTGGGAGGCTAGGGTGGGGTGTGGGGTGGAAGGAACCAGGCAGAGGTGCTGGCCACACAGCCATGTGTCACAGGCATGCCTGTGTCTTTCTACCTTGAACCCTCATCGGCACCTTGGCCTTGAGCAGCACTGACCCGACTGTTGGGGTGGGGGAAGGGCTATGACCAAGAGAGAAGGGGACTTTGATCTGAAAGCCAGATCACCCTCCCCGTAGGCCCTAGGTCTGGGGTTCTCACTCTGACGCTTAGCCCCTCTTCACTCCATGGTCCCCCCCTGCTCCTCCCCAGCCCCCTGGTTTGGGAAGAAGAGCCTGAAGTAGGGGAAACAGCTTCCCTGGTGCCGGCACTGGGCTGTAAGGTGTAGTGGCTAACTGGTCATGTGCCTTCAAACCAGTTATATAACCGCTCTGTGCCTCAGTTTCCCCAACTGCATACTGGAGATAATAGTACTTATCTCATAGGATTGTTGTAAGGATTAAGTGACTGATACAATAAAGAATTCAGAAGAATGCGTGCATATAGTCAGTGCTCAGCAAGTGTTAGCCACTATTACTGTAATTTAAGGGTTCTAGAAGTTTCTTTCCACTCTTGTATTTCCTCCATATATGCATGGCCTGAAATTCTTCCTCCACATATTCCACTGGGTGATAGTCTTCCTGAAGGCTTCTTTTAAGAAACACAGAACAGTGCCTGAGAATGCAGGGTGCAGATCAAGGACAAGGACTTGAGGCCTGGCTCCATGCCTTGCCTGCTGTGTGACCTTAGGCAGTTCCATAGCCTCTCTGCATCTTGACTCGTTCTTCTTAGATGGGATGACAGCAGACCTACCTGCAGGGTCCTTGTGAAGACAAAATGAGCCCAAGTGTTTAAGACACTCTGCATGGTGTGTGGCATGGCATGAGAGTTCAAGAAGTAGGAGGCTGTTGCCTTACAAGCTGCCTGCCATTCATCATCATTGCATTGGAATGGCCTCACCTCTGAGCTGGTAGTGCGGAGCTCATCCTGCCCCTTCCAGGTGAGGAAATGGAGGCTGAGAGAGGGGAAGGGGCTTTCTGAACAGGACTGGAGCTTGGGCCTCTTGCCTCAGGCCAGTGCTCTCTTGAGGCCTCAGAGGCCTGGCACATGTGGCCGGTGCTCTGGGCATGATGGGGTTAATTAGGTGCTTTGCCCTGACCCTGTGGGAAGAGGGCCCACAGGGTGGTGAATCTGGAAGGCCTGGAAAGGGCCAGCAGGGGTGGTGGTAGCCTGTGAGTTTATGGATGCTGCAGGGGGGTGGGGGCAGGGGCGCATCAGGAAACAGAGCCAACCTACCATTTCACAGATTTGTGCGAACACAGTCCCGCTCTCTGCCTCTGTGAGCCCTCACCGCGTATGCCCTGCCCCTGCCTCTCCCAGGGCCTGGTCTATGGCCCTGGGGGACCCTGGAATAGAGCTCATCCACAGGCCTGGAAGCTGGGGTGCCTGCCCCACTCCACCCCCCCCCAGGGCATGGCCTTTTCTGATGCCTATGGGCCTCAGGAGGGATAGAGACTGGCCCCAACCCAGAGACATGATAGACATGATCTCATTTTTCCATGAGATTGTGAGGGAGGGAAAAAGGCAAGTAGCAAGTAGCCCATCTGGACTGAGCAGGGGAAAAAGCAATTTCCTTCTGAAATCTGTTTTTCTGATACTTGAAAGATGCAATTTGGAAATGTCTTGGTGGCTCTGGCTGGGGTGTGAGCCAGGCCACCTACAGGGCATTAGGGTGGGGACCTAGGGGGGTGGTTGAGGAGGAGGGAGGGCCACAGAGAAGGGGACCAAGCCCTTGCTGGGTTTCAGCTCAGCCTCAGAGACCTCCCTCAGTCAAGAAGAAGGAGGTGTGAGAGGGATGGTGTGGCAGAGGGAGAGCTGAGTGAGGGTGGCAGGGATCGAACAGACAGAAGAAGGGGGTCTGGGTCCTGAGTCCTGAGAGGTGCAGCAGTGGTGGAATGTGCTGGATGAATGCCAAGCCTGGATGGGTTAGAAGGATGGCCCATCACCTGAAGGATGTCCATGCTTTGAGATCTTCTAGTCTCAGGAGATTTCATGGGGCAGAGACAGAAATCCATCCTGAAGGACAGACAGTTTCAGTCCCCTTTCTGGAAAACCCTCTGGGTGCTAGGCAATCAGATGGTACCTTGGGGGCTTTGTCAGAGCCTGTAGGAGCAGCTGGGGTGCAGCATGGGATAGTAGAGGGCTATAGGCCAGCCTTAATGCCTGTTATCCCCTAGGGCCCCTCTCCCTGTTCTCCACAAGCCTCCTCCTCATGCTGCTGCTTCTTTTTGCAGAGGTGTTCCAGTAGCTGTGGCATGGCTGTGAGGGTTCCAGCTTGGGGGGAAGGCTGGACCCCTTTGGGTAGGGCAGAAGTGGAGACTGAGATCCACTGGCATGACAGGGGCTTCCCTGGGGCTTGTTTTTCCCTCTGACATGATGCTAACCCCATATCCTAAAGCACAACCTATCAACTGACTCTCCAATGAAGCCATCAGCCACCTGAGTCCAATGACCTGTCAATCAAACCATTACCCTACTAACTAATCCACCAACCACCCATGAACACACAACCCTACACCATGCCGCATCACCAACCCAGCAACCTTCTAAGCAACTACCAACCTGCCCACCAACCAGCCAGTCTGCCAGCCAACCAGTCCACCAACCTGTTTGTCCACATCCTACCATCCCACTAACGAGCCTGTCAGCTAACTCACCAATCAACCCTCACCCCCACTGTCCATTCACGAGATAGAAACCACACAGTAATATTAACAGGAGAGGTTTAATGTAAAGAATTATTAACTATGACCAGAGAAGACTTACTAAGGTTTACCTACTAACTATAACAGGGGATTGCCTATCTACTGTGAAGAAACACAGGAATAGCAGGTATGGAGAGTGGCTACTACCTCTGGGGCTGAGGCAGAGCATCATAAGAAGGAACAAATCCCAAAGAGCCTTCCTTGCATACACACACTCAGGGCTGACATCATGACCCTATTAAAAGAAGGTACAACGAGACCCACTGGGCGGCAGAAGAATTTGCTGAGTTGCCATGCTGGTGAACTCCCTGGAAAGCTGCCTTCTGGGGCACTGGAGGAAGCAGTATGCTGAGGGATGCCTCCTTGTGGGGGTCTGGAAGAGAAGTCCCTTCATCCAGCAGTGTTCCACTCCCTCTGACAAAGCTTAACACAGCCAGCTGGTACAGGAGAAGTCTTTACAGAGTCCAGCCATGATCACAGGCAATCAAGAGTAGACAGGAAATCAGATGGTAACTGGCACACCCATTTTCCCACTACCATACCACTCCAGCAACCCTCTAACAGATAAACCAATCCATCCACAATCAGCCTTCTCGTCCACCAACCCATCCTACCACCCCATCAACTAGCAACCCTCTAACCAGTTTGCCAACCCATCCACCCACCTTCCAGCCAACTCAAATCTAATATTCCTGGTGCCAGCCTGTTCCAGGCTGTGTGCTGAGAACTGTGAGGAGAGTTCCACCCTGCAGGAGAGACATTTTGGAGTAGTTCACCAAACTGGGGAGATGTATGCAACTTACACATATGACCAGCTATGGGCCAACAGGAACTTGTCACACAGGTGACACCCATTAAATGGACAAACAGTGGCCACCTAAAGTTAGTGGTGGGAGGGATGGCTCTGGCCTAATGGTATGGGACAGCTTTGTGGAGAGGAAGTGATCTGGGTTTTGAAGAATGAAGAGAATGGAAATTTAGACTCGACAAGGGCTTCAGAAAGAAGACAAGTGGGAACAAGCATCTCTGGTATCTCTAGCATAAAGGAGGATTCAGGCATATGAAGACTTCTGCACGGAAGACTCAGCATGCCAGGGAGTCCTTAACAGGCAACTGCCCTGGACCTGCAGGGAGCAAGTCTCCATTTTTCCCATGAAAATAAAGAGTCGTAATGATCCCACATGGGAGGAGATGGTGATCATATCATCAGATTCGTTCTCAGGCAGTGGATGGAATTTCTACCTAATAGCACTCTTCCCTTTTCATCAAGGACTAAGCTGGGAAAAACAAACAAACAAACAAACAAACAAACAAACAAACAAACAAACTCATCCAGCATCAGGCAGACATCAGGAAGAACTTCTAGTCCAGATCAGCAGGAGTCTCAGGAATATGCTTCTCTGTAGACCTTAAAGAAGAGAGACTCCCACCCATCTGGGATGGCTGCAGTATTGACCTTCTCAGAGGCAGGGGTATAACTCTGATGATCCTTCCTAACCCTGTTGTTAAAGCGTCCCCTGGGCCCCCGGTCCACCTGGTCCCAGGCTGCCATCAACCCAAGTGCCATCGAGTATCTTGGAAAAAAAACCGGACTTTCAGAATCAATTGATGGAGAGGGGTTCTCCAAACATTCACCAGAGAAGGTAATTAAATTCCAATAGGAGAAGATGGAGCTGTGTGACAGGGTGGTAGGGGCAGCGTGCTGGTGCTGGGCTGCTGAGCAGTGAAATCACAGGCGTGCGCAGCCCGAAGCTGGCAGCGGCACAAAGGAAATTGGAGCAGTCAAATATTTCCCTCCTCGCTGAGTTCCATTTACATGTTTATAATAGAGGTTCTTAAGGCCCTAATGAGAAGGCTGCTCATTGCCGGGAAGAGGATGATTAAGGCTCTGCCAGACGAGATCAGGGACAGGAACAAAGGCCTGTTAATTACTACAGAGGGACAGGAGGGGAGCCAGGCTCCACTTGCTGCTCCCCCAGAGCCTTCCCAGACTAGTACCTTCTTGCTCTCGAGGATCACCTTTGCCCCCAGCCCCAGTGACCTCCAAGGGATGGGTTGGATAGATCCCCAGGACTGCATCTGGTGTCCTTCAACACATCCCTGGCCCATGCCTCCTCTTCCGGTGATGGAGGTGTCTGGGGCTGCATAGGGGAAGAACAGCTGTCAGTCTGGTCACTTGCACCCTGCCTGCCCCTGTGTGCTCTATGCTGTGCACCTACCTGAGGACCTCGCCTGTGTCCATCCTACCCCTGGGCTTAGGTGATGAAAGGGAGAAATGAGAGGGAGGAGAGGAAAAGACTTGGGGAATCTCTCTGTCTTCCCCGTGGGGAAGAGGGATCAGAGGAATGAGTTATGTCACACAGAGTAGAGTGAATGTGGCCATCAAGAGTGGAATTTGAAAAACCTTGATTTTTAGGAAAATGATCATCTTGTAAAGGCCCAAACCAGAGATTTTCAATTAGACTCTAGAATCTAGGCCCAGGAGATATAGGGTCTAATGATTTTGGAGGAAAGGCAAAGGCCCTAAGATGGGAGACCCAAACTCCCTAGAGGATATGGTGCTATCTTGGTCTTCTCAGGGGTCAGTCTTGGGTGAATAGCTTAGAGTCATGATGTCATGGGAGGAGGTTGGGAGGGGGAGGGCAGCTAGGAACATCTCAGAGGCTCCTTTGCTTACCAAGGTGCTTTCCTTGGAGCTGTCCACGGTACTGGCCTCAGATCCCATCTGGAACTGTCTGGCCAGTTGTCTGCAGGGCCCCTGCCCAAGCCCGTAGCACTGATCCCCTGCTGCAGATCCCAGAACCTTCAGATATATCTAGCTCTAAGATGAATTTTAGCTGAAGCTTTAGTGCTAGCAGTAACCTAGTCCCTAATCACAGCCTGTACCCGAGAGCTCATCTTAACCAGAACTCTAACCAGAACTCACACTGGAACCCAATATGAATCTGAAGTTCGGCCCAACCCTATCCCTTCCCTATGATGAATCTTAAACGTTATCTTCAGGTGTAACATCAACCCTAGCATTTCACTTCACTCCTCACCCTTGTCTCAGACTGAACCTGAGCAGTCTGGCTCTTCCTATGCAGACTGGCTCTTCCCTTCCCCCTCTTCTCTCCCTCCTTATAAACATGGCTGAGCATCTGTGGCAGGCACTGGAACTTAGCCATGTGCTCCAACCTCCCTCACTGCCAGGGATCGACAAAGTCACATCAAAGTCAGTATTGAGAACATTTCCTCAAGGGGGGAAGGCTTTGGAGAAGACATTGTTATTATTTTGCAAAGGTGAAGGATAGGGTGGGCCGTGGCTCCTGTCCACTGCTCTCCATCTGCCGTGTGTCTCTGACTATGGTCTTCTCCAGCCTCTGGCCCATTGTGCATGCTGTGTGGGGGAGGAAGAGAAGAGTGGGGTACTCCTCATGGAGGAAACTCTCACAGAGGCAAAGCAGGTGGCTGGTTTGTACATAAATGCTGAGGAGTGCTGAGGATGCAGGAAGTTATCAGACATGATACTACCATCCAGAGGCCCCTCACATGCTGATCCCGTTAAAGCCCCACAGCACTCTCTGAATGGAATGTAGTCCCATGTTGAAGTCTAGAAAGTGGAGATTCAGAGAAGTGAAATAACTTACCTCAGATTGCAAGGATACCAGGTGGAGTTGCTTGGAGTAAAATATAAGCCTCTGGCTGTGCACCTGTGAAGCTGGGGAGGTTAGAAAGGGGAGGGTCCTAGAGAAGGGTTTGGGGGAACAGCTGTAGGGGCGAGAGCATGCGGCTTTTCTAGTGTCTGGAGGGATGAGTTGGGATTGAGGTGGGCACTGAAGGAGAGAAGCTAGCCCAGGCTGAGATGGGCTGATGGGACGGGGTGGCTGGTGTGAGTTGGTCTGGACATTGTCTTGGCCCAAAGGTAGGCACTGGAAAAAGCTCAGAAGGGGAAAAGAGCCCATGGCCAATTCCTACTGAGGGGGGCCTGCTCTTGTGTTCCAGGTAGAGAGCCCAAGGGGTGAGATGGAGAAGGTAATGGGGGAGAATGGCATCCAGGAGAAGGCATGCCACGTTCCTCAGGATCCACAGGAAGGCCTGTGTGTCCCAGTCTACTGACCCTCCACTCCTCTCATGCTCCAGTCCTCGGCTTCCATCTCCTCCCTCCTCCCTCTGTTGGGTCTTCTGCTCACAGTCAGAAGAACCTTCTGAGATCCTTGTAAGAGGCTCTTCTCCCCAAGAAGCTGGGTTGCGTCCTCTTTCCAGTCAAATTCCACTCAACTGTGCTCCTTGGCTTTCCAGTCACTTATAGCTGGGGTGGCCATTATCTGTCTTCCAGACGGGGACATTGCTGAAAATGAAGGGAGGGCTGTTAATGATTGTTCGGAGCAGCAGGTGCAATCCCAGGATGTACACCATAGTCTTACCCCTCTAGCCTGACCCCAGGGCCCCTGCACCACCACCCTCAGCTTCTTGAGAATCTGCCACAGCGCAGACCTGCAGCCTCCAGGGCCTGGAGGGGCTTTTACTGTGAGAGTTCTTTGCCAGCGTGGGGCCAGGACCCGAGCCCCAGCCCCAGCTCCCCACTCACTGTGTCGAAACCTTGGCTGGACACCCCTCCTCTCTGGCTCATCTCCCCGTAAAATAGGATAGTCACGCCTGCTCTGCTCTTCTCCCAGTGAAGTAGAGGATGTGTTGGCAGATGGATGCACGCACGCACGAGGCTTGCTAGGGTTATTGTCCCCTTTCCTGTCCACATTTTGGCCCCAATTATTATTTAAAACATTTTAAATTATGGTAAAATACACATAACATAAAATTGCCATCTTAACCATTTTTATGTGTACAGTTCACTAGCATTAATTATAATTACATTATTGTGCAAGAGATTCCCCAGAACTTTTTCATCTTCCCAAACTGAAACTCTTCGCCCATTAAACAAAAACTCCCCATTCCCTTCTCCCCCACCCCTGGCAAACACCGTTCCACTTTCTGTCTCTATGAATCTAAGTACCTCATGTAGGTCGAATCATACAGTTTTTGGCCTTTTGTGATTGGCTTATTTCACTTAGCACAGTGTCTTCAAGGTTCATTTATATTGTAGCGTGTCAGAATTTCCTTCCTCTTTAAGGCCGAATAGTACTCCACTGTAGGATAGACCCCATTTTGTTTACCTGTTTATCTGTTAGTGGATATTTGGATTGCTTCCACACCTTGGCTTTTGTGAATAGAGCTGACGTTGAGAACATTGATGGGCAAATCTCTCTTCAGGGCCCTGCTTTCAGTTCTTTTGGGTATACCCACAAGTGGGATTGCTGGCTTACGTGGTAGTTCTATTTTTAGTTTTTAGGGGAACTTTCATACTGTTTTCTATAGTGTCTGCACCATTTTACATGCACAGGGAAAGAAAATAATTTTTTCTTCCCTTAAAAAAATTTTTTTTAATGTTTATTTTTGAGAGAGAGAGAGAGAGAGAGAGAGAGAGAGAGAGAGGGACAGAGTGTGAACGGGGGAGAGGCAGAGAGAGAGGGAGACACAGAGTCCGAAGCAGGCTCCAGGCTCTGAGCCGTCAGCACAGAGCCCGACGCGGGGCTCGAACTCACAAACCGTGAGATCGCGGCCTGAGCCGAAGTCTGGACGCCCAACCGACCGAGCCACCCAGGTGCCCCTCTTTCTTTTTTGTTTTTAAATAGTAGCCATCCTGATAGGTGTGAAGTGATATCTCATTGTGATTTCGATTTGCATTTGGTCTCAATGTATTTTTTTGGGGGGGCGCCCCAATTTAGTTGAATTCCCTTTGTCTTAGGACCTTCATTCCCTGTAGCATCAGCTATCCTCCTCTGCACCTTCCAGGATCCTCAGGCTGGTCTTGCCTTAATTATCGCCCCTCCTATCAGCCCTGGACCTTCAGCTCAGTGCAGGGGAGGTGGTATCTTTCTCGAAGCTTTAGCATAGATAGCCCGGGGGGCCCAGGGGGCTCTGTCCAGTTGACTGGATGTTGGTTGAGCGGGTCTTTAGCTCAGCTGTTCTCAAACGTGACCATGAATCGGAGTTGTCTGGTGGGCTTGCTAGACCTCAGATTGCTGGGCCCTGCACCCGGTTTCTGATTCCGTACGTGTGGGGCAGGGTCTGAGAATTTGTATTTCTAACAGGTTCCCAGGTGATGGTGCTATTGCTGGTCCAGGGACCGCACTTGGAGAACCACTGCTGTTTTCAGCAAAAGCTCTGCTGGCCTTCCAGGGAGCCTTCAGCCTAAGGGGTGCACTGGCAGCAAGGAGATGGCCTCATGGGGAGCGGTGTGGGGCTCCCCACATGCTGGGTCAGGGGGTGGCGGTGTAGCACCTCAGACGCTCGGGAACTGAGCTCCTCTTGCCTAGAGGCAGAAGCAACCTCCACGGCTTTTGGAGAATGTAAGTGTTGGATGTCCTCAGCCAGAGCCGTGACATCCAAGTTTAATCTGCACGGAGCAATTAGAGGGAGGGGGCTGAGCGGGGAGTGGGAGCTGGGAAGGCGGTTGCATATTTCATGCTGTTCCTGGCTTTGAAGGTCCCAGGAAGGCGGGCTCTGGCAGTCGGTGACAGCTTCATCGTAATGAGGGATGGGGACGTGGGCCCTGCTGGGGGCGGGGTGCAAAACCCGGGGCTCCTCGCCTGGGGTGGAGAGGCAGTGGATGGGGAGGAGCAGGGGACGTGCCTGGTGGGCACCGAAGGGAGGGGGGAAGGAATTCTGTGATCTGGGCCCCTCCCAGCTCAGCCCCTCTTCTCCCACAGGGTGTAGGGGTGGCGGTGAGCTTCCCGGAGGACTTTAAAGTCCTACCTCTGTCCCCAAGGGCACATCTGGAACATCCCCCTCCCCCCCAAAAAAGTATCTCAACAGCTGCAGAAGCTTCTGGTAGAGCAAAGCCCCAATGTTCCTGAAAACTGTTCCCAGCTGGGCTTTGGTGGTATTTGGGAGCCTCTGGATTGCAAGAGAATAGGACTTATTACCATTTGGTCTCAGATCCACACTCCTCCTGCTCCATCCCCCACTCCCAGCCTCCCACCAGTAAAGGCCAAGGCCATTTCTAAAGAGTTTATAATTGAGGGCTTAGGGAGGATCTGTGAACATTCTGCAAAAGCCCTCTTCCTTTTTCTTCGTTTCGGCCACGTCGGCCCCACCCTCGGCACAGCCATGATGTAGCACCTGAGATCCAGGGTGAGGGGAGAGTGGAGAGGCAGTGTCCCTGATCAGAGACAAGCTTTGTTGGGGGACACTCTTCTGGGACCAGAGGTGGGGTGGGGGCCTGCACGGGGTGGGTGCCTCCTGGTCGCAAGTTACAGACTCAAAGCCCCTCAGCGCCCTTGAGTTGGCTGCATTGACCTACATGCCCCTCTGGGCTCAGTAGGGCACTGTGCCTGCCAGTCTCTGAGGAGACACAGGGCCATGTAGAAAACGACCTTGGTTTCTTTACTCACAGATATGCAAGGCATCAGTAAGAGACTGGATACCTGGGAACGACTTAAGCTGAGTCTGCTGCACTTCTGCCCTGCCCCTGCCCTGCCCTGCCCCATGTCTAGGGCTCCATTTGCCCTTCCAAAGGACTTTGCAACCATGGGATAGGACAGGGCCAGCGAGCTGGGAAGTAATGACAGCGCTGCAGTACGACTTGTGATCAGACAGACCTGGGTTCGAATTTTGCCTTTGCTTCCTAACTGCTGGAGATGTGACCTTGAGCAAGCCATGTGGCCTTTCGGGGTCTGAATTTGCTCATCTTGAAAAGGGGGACAGAACTTCAATTTTGCCGGGATGTTGCGAGAACGTGATACGTGGAAACACTTAACAGGGTGCCCGGCACCCTGCAAGCTCTTAACAACGGGCATGTACAAGACCTTGAGGTGGATGCGTGGAACACAGTTCAGGGTCTTACCCAGCCCCACAGCCCTTCCCTCCAGCCCAGGCAAGGTGGAACCGGGGACCAGGCCTCGAGGCCCCTCCCTCAGAGTGGGTTTGAGTGAGCATTCAATCCTGATTAGCTCCACCGGCTCCCTCGTAACCTTTTCATTAGGAAATTATGTTTAATAGAAATTGTTCTGACACCTCTCAGCGCGTTTCCCTGCAATTCATTACCATCTCGGGGGAGGGGGCAGGCAGCTGAGTGGCTCTATCAAGGGAGCCCCACCCCCCTCCCCTGGTCCAGTCACTGCCTGTGTAGGTGGAAGGGACGCAGGACAGAAGTGTTCCAGCTTGGTGTCCCCGGGGAGAGGTAGGCCAGCTGTTGAAGCACATCTGGATGGGACCGGCCTGCTCTTAGCATCCTCCCTTGGGTCTGATTTGGGACTACCCAGCTGCTGCCAGTGATGCTTGTGTGTTGATGGCATCTGATTCTTGTTCTGTCCTCAAACTGTCCCCAGCAGGGAGAGAGCCCAGTGGTCTCCAGCTGCCTTGGAGCCGGAAGACGAATATGCTCTGTGCTCTGGTGCCTCTGTCTGCCTGCCCACTATCTTCTCTCTCAGCTCCCTTCCTCCTGGAAGCCTCCCTGGATGAATCCCCTCCAGCTCTGCTGTCATTGTCTCCCCCTTCCGCACTGGGTCCCAAGATAGGAGGAGTTTACACCTGCTGGTCACCTGGATCCCAGGAGTCTGGTCTGCATCCTCCCTCCCCTCACCCCCTACCCCACTGACTGGGAATGGGGAAGGCAGGGACTTCATCAGTCCTTGGCCTCATCCATCAGGGGCTCTCAGGATTCAGTTCTGAGGACCAAGACCGTCCAGAATCCTCCTGTCTCTCTCCTAACTCTGGACAGTTCTGTTTCTCACGCTCCACCTTGGGAGGAAGCAGGGGGAGGGACACAGGTGGAAGGTCACCCCCATCTCTCTCCTTTCCACCTTCTTCCAGACCTGAAAACTAGCTGGGAAGTACTTTTCTATGTCCCTCCCATTTTGATCCCGGGCTCCTGGCTGCTGCTTTCCCCTTTCTTGGTGCCTTGGATTTCTGCTCCATGAAATGAATGGCGGCGTCCCTCATCCTTCTCTCCGCCTGAGAAAAGAGGGTGCCAGGAGCTTGGCGCTGACCCAGTCCCTGCCTCCCAGTGCTTGGAGATCTGGGGAGCCGGCTTGGATGCCCCAGCATGCTTTTCCTGACCCGACACACCTGGTGAGACCCCCATGCCATTTCAGCAACCAGTATCTGAAATTAGCAGCAGCCTAATCTCTCTCTGCCATATCACTCAATGGTGTAATTGTGCAGAAAAAAATGTATTAAAATGCAAAACACTCAGTTGTACTTCTTTATGTTAAATCCCTTCTTCGCTCTATCTCCCTCTTAATTTTACAAGGTTTTTTTCCCCTCTCCCCCTTTCATAAAAGGGAGAGCTGGGCATGCAGGGAATCATTTCAACTCCCCTATAAATCTCCAAAATGAATACTTAAATTCGTGGAAAAAAATACATTCTTACACCTTTAATTTCCCTGCTATGAAGTGTAATGAAAAAGCCTGATTATTTTTAATTCTTCCCTTTAATAATTCAGCGGCAGAGTGATTTAAGACTGGGATTCATAATTACCTTTCCACTTTCTTGGCAAATGGAGTTTTAATAGAAATGAGAGCTCTGGCAACTGAAATGTATTTCAACAGGTGGCTGAGGGGTCAGGCCTGACACCCACTGGTGCAGGAGCGATCTGAGGGCCCCTCCAGGCTGTGGGGTCTGGGCTGGACACATGGGCCAGGTGGATGGACGGAGAGGTGTATCGCTTGTGTTCACTGAGAACCCTCTCTCAGGACAGTAATGAATGGTCAAGGTGTGGGTGTTAAATGACCCATTTATCCTGGAAAGGAGAAACTGGTGAAAAACGGCCATGGGGAAAGTCTTCCTGATGAGCAATAATAACCCGATAACCCAGAGCTTAATGATGGGGGCTGCAATTAAGTGAGCAAATACTGTGTGCCGGGCACAGTGCTAAGTGCTTCAAAGGCGTTCTCTCTTCTAATCTTTGTAACAATCTGTTCCGCGTATGTGGAAACTGAAACTAAGGTGCAGAGGAAACTAACAGGCTGAGTCAAGGTAAATGGGCAGGACCTCATTTCTGTCTGACCCTAGAGACACCACTGTCTATACTAGACTCATTTCCCAAGCACTGTCCAGAGTCCAGAGTCTATTCCCCAGGCCCGGTACCTGCCCCCAAGGAGCTTACAGACAGAAGCAGACAAGGTAGTGGGGTAGGATTGGAGAGAGGCTGTGGAAAGGTGCCGGGCCAGGTAGGAGTCAGGAGCCCTGGGCACTTCACTAGCTCTACTGCCTGTGAGCTTGGAGACACTGGGAAAATCACTTCTCTGAGCCTCAGTTTCCTCATCTATAAAATGGGGATAATAAAAACTGACTTGTCTAGTTCAGAGGACTGTAATGAGACTCAGATGAGGAAATACATGTGAAGAGCCTTGTAAATCCTTAACTGCTCTACAGGAGTGAAGTATAGCTATTGTTATCTGATAACAGAATGCAGAAAACTGATCTGTTTCTGTCCTCCTCCCAAAGCCATTTTCCCTGCCACCTGCGTGTCTAGCCTTTCTACCAAAATCCAGCTCAGACTTTATCTCTTCTTCCAGGAAGCCTTCTGGATTGACCAGTCTCAGGACTCATTATTTTATGACTCTCCACCCGCTTCTTTCTCTATTTTTTTATATTCAGTTATTTGAGTCCTTAAGTTCCTTGAGGCATAGGGGTGTGTGTGTGTGTGTATGTTCTCTCTCTCTCTCTCTCTCTCTCTCTCTCTCTCTCTCTCTCCCCCCTTCTCCCTCTCCTTCCTCTCCCTCTCCGTCTCCGTCTCCCTCTCCCTCTCCGTCTCCGTCTCCCTCTCCCTCTCCCTGCCAAACCCACTACAAGGCTTTTTACTCCCTTTCTTTTTTAACTGGAAAACTCTGCCTCTGCATTCTGACTGTGACACATCAATACAGTTGATTCACTGCCTGAATAGAGACATAGATGGTGAAAACCCACAGTGAAAACCCAAACCATGAAATATTGGTATTGGAGTGTTATAGCGTGTAGTAAGGCAGCCGTATGCACACACACACACACACACACACACACACACACGCGCGCGCGCATGCTCTTACCATCATGTGCCTGCACCTGGCTCGTCTGAGCTTGTGTATATTGTGATGATGATCCAGTTGGGGACAATTGTACCCAGCCCTTATTTTATAGTTTATCAGCTGCTTTCCCATACATTAAAGAACAGGATTCTCACAATAGCCTCCTGTAGAGGAAGGCAGGGCAGGAATCATTCTCCTTTTTCTCAGAATGGGAGAGGTTATGTAGCTTGCCCAAAATCCTTCTCTGAGCTGGGAGAGCCTTAAAAGGCTTTCACATCCTGAGCCATGACTCTCTAAGATAGCAATGGGACTGTCTGGCTGCAGAGAGGGAGTTTGGTATGTGTGCCAGCGGAGAAGCCTGGCCTTGGTCCTGGAGGACTGTCTGAAGGAGGAATTGGCTGCCCGGGACAGGGACTCAGGAGCCCCAGGGCCATGAACTTTGGAGACAAAGCCCTTCTTGGGGTCAGAATCTGAGTTCTGACCTAGCCTTCCTGCACCAGTCTTTGAGCCTCCCAAGTTCCCCACTCTGGAGTCCCCACTGTCCACACTCTGGCTTGTGGTAGCTTGCCCCTGGGGACCTCAGGAGGAGAGGAGGGGGCTGGAATCAGAGGGGTGGGTTCTGAGGGCCTTCGCCCAGATCTGGGTGTGTTGGATGCCCCTTCCCCACCTCCCGTTAATGCTCCCTGGAATGAGAAGAGAGCAGAGGGGCCCTCAGAGGCACTTGAGCCCTGATTGGGAATAAGTGTCTGATAATGACTCCCATCAAATGTCAAGCGGCCTGCTCAGTTCCTCCGGGGCTGATTGCTCCCCCTGGGTTGGGGGTTGGGGAAGCCCAGTCCTGCATGCTTCTACACCATTGAGATCCCACCCTGGGGCTTTGTCAGGGTTTTGTCTCTGAGCTGAGCTGCTCCTGGGCTATGGATGCTTTAGCTCTCATCGCAACCCTCCCTGTTCAGAGCACTGGAGTCTTTACCCCTCCTGGATACTGCCATGGAATGGGTTTTGCAGGTGCCAAGATGGGTGGTCAGGGTAGGACTGAGGCTAGAACTGACCTCACTGGTCCTGGGGCTGGGTCAGAGCCTGGTGGCTGGAAGCTCAGTCAGGCTCTTTGCAGGAAAGGGTCCTGCTCCTTCAAGGCCCTGCTGGAGCACAGGCCCCAACTTCTGCATGGCTAGGACTTGTGGTCTTAACGCTCAATGTTATTTGTTAGCTCGTGCTTTATAACAAATCACCCCAAAACTCAGTGACTTTAAAACAATTAGATTTATGATTTCTCATGAGTCTGTGGATTTTCTGGATGGTTCTTCTGGTCTTGGCTAGAATCACTTACGTACTTGTGGTTGGCCCTGGGTTGAGGAGACACCTCTCTTGATCTCTGGGTTCTCACGTCTGGGGGTCAGCTGGCCCTAGGCAGGTTTTGGGAGGCCTCAGGTGGGACATCTGGGCTCTTCTTGACAAATCTCATTCTCTAACAGGCTATCCCAGGCTTGCTCACACGATGCTGGCAGGGTTCTAAGAGAGCATGGAAGGTCGCAAGGTCTCTTAAGGTCTAGCCTTGGGATTGGCATGCCATCACATCTGTTGACCTCTGTTGGTCAAAGCAAGTCACAGGGAAGCCCACGTTCAATGGGAGGGGAAAGACTTTGCTTCTTGTTGGGAGAAACTGCAAAGTCATATTGTAAAGGGGTATTGGGTATAGGTAGAGGAGGATTTGGGGACATTTGGCAACCAACCTGCTGTATCCAGCCTCTGAAGCCTCTTGTTTCCTCTCGCCCAAAGTGTGAATGGGAGAACTTGGCTTTCATTACCAGGGAAGGATGGGGCAGGGCCTTGGCCGCATGACCTCCCAGAATTCTTCTGAGATTTAGGGATGAGCTCCTATTCTCCTATTAGTGGGTCCATTGCATCACCCATCAAGCTGTGTAACCTTGGGCTCTTCACTTCTTCGCTCTGTGCCTCAGTTTCCCCATTGGTGAAACAAAGTGGTTGGATTGCACTTGATGATTAGAGTAGGTGATTAATTATTGGGAACCTGCTCTGTGCCAGGAGATGTGCCAGATATTAGGCTGTAAGGGCTGCAAGGGCTGCCAGGCTGGTGTGGGAGAACATGCTGGCAGGGGGCAGAGTGCCCAATAGTATGGAGAGAGAGAGGACAAGGTGAGTTCAATACCCTTCTCTACTGCCTTGAGGAAGTTGGTTCCCCGGTCTAAGGTAGTTTCCCCTTTGGCAAAACTGACCTGTGAAAACGTTTGGTAAGATATGAACTTAGAACGCATCGTTAACTGTGAAGTGTGATGTATATGTCTATGGCTGGAGCCACTAGCCCTCTCCTGGACACTGGCCTTACTGTCAAGAGCTGCAGGGATCTTATTCACTTCTGGTAAGATCTGATGTTGGTTTCTCACCATTAAATACATACTCCTTGGGCTGGAGAAACATGGTGGAACTTGCTGGGTTAGACACGGAGGGGTGAGTATTACAGAAATGGGGTCCTTCTTGGTCAGCAGGTGCAGGAGGCACGGGGAACTAAGTCTCCCCCACCGAGCGTTTGAACAGATCCAGATTCAACCACCATCTCTGGTCACCGGCCATCCCAGGCACTCTCTTAGGTGTCACCGCAGTTGTTTTCACCCTCACTGTGACTTTGCGGGGACGGTTCTTCTTTCCCACTCTACAAATAAGGCCGCTGTGGCGGGTGGCTCAGAGAAGCAGTGTGACCTTCGTCCGTCCACCCAGCGAGTCATCATGTATTTCGAATCTGTTTCATGCCGGCCGGATAGAAAGAGGTCATGGCTACAGACTCGAGATGGGGTTTGAATGTAGCTCTTCTGCTTCCAGTACCGTTACTTTTCCTACCACGTCACGCCGGGGACCGCTAGGTTCCATGACCATTCGGAGTAGGACATGCTGGAATGGCCTTCACAGGCAGTGGATGGCACTGAGGGTAGATGAACCGAGGACCTGCTGACTACAGGGAGTCATGATATAAACAGAAAGACTATTAAGGACTTTGTGTCAGGCACCGTGCTAACGCTTTGCAAACAGGATCTCGTTTAATCCTCAGAAGAACCTTGTGAGGTTTGTACCATTCAGGTGGCTTGCCCAAGGTCACACAGATGGTGAGAAGGGGTCTGGGGTCTGCACCCTGGTGGCGTGGCTGCATCTGCAATATAGCGCTCCTGGCTAACCAAGGTAATGGGCCAGGCGCTTTCTGCCTTAGGTCTCTCCAGGCTCCCGGCTGATGGGAGGCTGGGTGCTGCCTGGGGAAGGGGGAAGTGCAGGTCCTGTCGAGGCCCAGGAAGATGCAGCTAGGGCTTACGTTAGTCTGCACCAAGTAGAGCAACGTATGGGGAAAAAGTGGGTGTGGAGAGAGTGTCTGAGGTCAGGCTTTCTTTTTCAGGGAGTGATGCATCACTCAGATACCCAAGGCCATTGGCTCCCTTGATGGGTGCTGTTCTCTGCTTAGTTGTTTATCATGGCCAAAGGCATGAAATTGATTCCAGAAATCTTGTCCGTTTCCTCTGGCTCTTCCTGCGGAGGGGGTAGAGTGGGTGTGTGTGTGCGGGGCTGGCCAGGATGAGGGATGCTCTTGGGTTGGCAACATAACCCGTATGGTCATATCCTTTCAGGGGCCTTTGGGATGTCATCTCCATGTCCAAGAATGGACATCTTCCCAGGGCTGAGAGGGTTGAGGGTAGAGTGGCACCAAGGCAGAGATGGGAACAGCTGGTTGGAAGGAGTAAATGCAAGACTGTCAGGGGTAATTGGGGAACTGGGTAGGGGTCAGAGGACAGTCCTGTGGTATTTTAGGGGACTTTCTGGTGGGGACTGCAGTACTTGGAGCCCATAGCTGTGAACCTGGTAGCGGGTTTTGCAGAAAGTAGGAACAAAATACGGGCCATTCTCTGTGTGTGTTGCTCAAACCACAATCAGGCCTTGGTGGGTTTTTGTTGTCAATAATAAAGACAGTGGCAATAATCACATTGCAACATACTTAGGGAGCGCTAGATCCAGGTTCTAAACTAGACCTGAATGAAAAAGGTGTGGTCCCAGGGCCCGTGGAAATTAGTGTGTGTGTGTGTGTGTGTGTGTGTGTGTATGTGTGTGTGTGTGTGTGTTGTGGGAAGTAGTGGAGACTCCCCCAGGGGCTCATGCCTTTATTAAGATGGCTGTAAGAGGTATGAACAAAGTGCCTGGGCTTGGGGGAATTCAGAGAAGGGGCTACCCAATCTGGATCTTAAGAATGAGTTGGTTTCACCAAGGATCGGTTAAGTCAGTTGGGGTTTGTGGCTATAAGCAAAAGAAGCAACTCTGACTGATTAAACAGAAAAAGAATCTACTAGAAGAATACTGGGTGTCTTATCTGATCACAGGGAGGGTTGGGAGAGCCAGACTCAAGACGAAGCTTTTAGGCAAGATGCCCCCTGTACCATAGAGCCAGACTGATGGGGAAGCCCCAGCCACTGCTGCTGTCCCACTGGACGGACACCAAGGAACCTCTGTTGCTGTCACTCCCCATTGATTGCACTTCTGGTCCAGGAACTCAGTCCTGCTATCACTTCTACCCCAAAGCTGGACACCTCCATTTCCACCCTCACCAGCACAGTAGATTCTGGGCATTTCTTCCTTACTCAAATTCCTCCCTCTAAAGTGAAGTCTCCTATGGGTGAATCTGATCAGCGGGATCTGGCTCACAATCTGTGTCCTAGCTACAAAGGAGGCTGCATAACCAAGCTTCTGTTTTCTGTTTGACTCATGAGGTGGATATAAGGCTCTTTACTGCCCCAACCACCTTGTGGTCTAGTCTGACGATGATGGATACACACACAAAAAAAGAATCGTCGGGAAAGGAAACAGGACCAGACTTCCAGATCACACCAGATCTGCACCCAAATCCTTCCCTATCTCCAGGTTTCCAGAGCTAGTAAATTTCTATAACCTGAGCCACTTTGAGCTGTTCAATGTTCTGTCCTTTGCCTTTGAAAACCCTCTAACAGCTACATTGATCACTGGTTACTCATGTGTAATGGCGGCCCAATCCAAGAGACAGCAAAGTTGGCATCTGAGTGGTGCCGAGGGAGCTAAAAACTGGCTCCTCTCCTTACCCTCAAATGCCTTCCTATTGGCACATGTGAGGGTGCCCGAGATGTGTGAAGAAAGGTCCTTTCCTTTCAAGGAAAGCCCTTTGCCTAGGGACCACCCTGTCCCCCTTCCTCCTAGAGGTGACCCTGTTTAAGGTAGAAAGACTCCAAGAATAGTTGATGGCCCCATGGTCCAACTCAGCCCAAAGGGCTCAGAACATGACTTTGTCAGGGAGGTACGAAGCTGCCCACTGCTTGAGACCTTGAGCAGGTGGGGAGGGGGCCAGAGCCCCCTGATGCATTGTCACTCCCCAGCAAACCAAGATTGAGGAGTTGCATTCTGCCCAAATCCGTGGCCTGGCCTGGCCACAGTTCTCCCAGGGTGGGGTGGCATAGAACAGCCAAGGTGGGGTGGGGGAGCACTTGGCGTGTCTTGTGACCCCAGCTAGGACAGAGGCTGTCAGGGGCGTTTGTCTCCAAATCATTACCCCCCAGGGACATGGGCTGGTCCCGTATTACTTAAAGAGAAGTGGAGGGCCCTGTGCTCCAGAGGGCTCCAAACGGCTCCATATTTCCCTGGGAGGGGAGTCGGGCGGAACATAAATAAGACAATTTATTCAGAGAAACCATCTCCCCTATTTACATTTAAATTGAATAATTTAAAACACCTTTACCCATTTCCATAAATTATCCCCCATTGGACGGGCAGTCCAACTGCGTGGAGGGGGTGCCATCCTGGGGAAAGGCCTAATTACATTCCCTGCTACAGGGCTGGAGTGGGAGGGGAGGAGGGGAGGTGGGGAGGGGCAGGCAGGCCTGAGAGGAGGGAGCTCCAGAGGAGGCAGATATTTGCTTAGAATTGGCAGGAAGAAGGAGGGAGCTAATAAGAGGTGAGGTCCTTTTTAAGAGCTTTACAACTGAGAGGTGAAGGGCAAAAAAATTAAAAAAAAAAAGATCTTCCTTTTATCAGAGGAGTGAAGTCTTTGGTACCAGTCCTCTGCCTCCAGCCAAGGACATCATTCAGGTTCGATCTGGGTCAGCTGTTCTGTGTTTACAGCTTCTGCAGACCCAGTCTGGTGTAGGGGCAGAGGGGGCAGAGGGGGAAGGGACAGGCTTTCCTCAGGGATTGGTTAGTTAGGGGTGTTTCCCAAGCACCTGCTATTGGCCAGGATCTGTGCTGAGTGATGGGGACATGGGGCCAACCAGCCCAGCCCCGCCCTTCAGGACTCTCGAAAAGAAGGCTGTGGAAAGGAGGCTGTGCACATGCAGCCCAGCAGTGGGGGAGAGGACACGATTCGAGGGAGGCGGGTGGGGTGAGGGGCCTGTCCTATTGGAGCACCAGGCTCAGAGGAGAGGCTCTCTGGATGGCTCTGGAAGGATGGGAGGATTCAGGTAGGTGCCTGGGAAGACAGAAGGCCTTGCTGCGAAGGGACCAGTGTGGAGAAAAGGCTCCAAGAGGAGAAGGCTCACAGTTTCGGACCGAGGAGGCTGGAGTAACTTCAGGGGAGGAGAATGAGGAGTCGCCCGAGTCGGCTCAGGAGGCAGTACGCCTGCCTGGGCCTGGTGGTATTACCATGGCGGTTTCCCTCCACAGCACACTGAGCTTTCGTGGATGGAGCCTGGGCATTGCGATCCCCCCATCACTGACTCTGTTCAGGCCTCTGAGGAAGGGGGGCCCTCCTTTTGCCCAAGCGCCTCCATTTCCCCACCAAGGGCCCAGGGAAGCTGCAGGCTCTTCCCGGTCCCCCTGATGCAGAGGGATCTGATTCCTGGCATTGGACCAGTTGGTCTTCAGGGCCCTGGGGCCCCCTCTGCCTCCAGAATCTCCTGGCAGGTCTCCCTGCTTCCCCACTCTCCAGGGATCACCTCCCAGAGATGCAGCTCTTTCCAGCTTCTCTCCTCTCAATCAAGGCGCCTCTGGCCACAGGGTAGAGCCCCGAATGACTCCATCCTCTCCCCAGCTGAAGATTTGAAAAGGCAGGTGAACCATGTGGAGTAGGGGTAATTTGGCCTGGAGAGGGGACAGCGAAGGATGGCCTTGGAAGGAGGCTGGTGACAAGCTCTTAAATGCTTATGACAACCCGAGGAGGCAGGCGCGATTAGCTCTGCTTAAGAGATGAGGACATAGGGGCTCCAAGCTGGACAAACCAGAATCTGCCCTTTGCTCTGTCTGCCTTGAAGCCCCTGCTTTTGATTGCTCACAAGGATGTTGTGGCTCACAAGGATGCTGACGAGCGGTCGCCGGCCAATAGTGCTGTGCTGCGGGCAGTGGGGGTAGAGGAGCATAAACCTCTCTGGGAAAACTGATGAAAGGGTGGTGCTGTCCCCTCATACGTTAGTGGAATGGTTCCTTTGCCACCTTCGTGGACCCTTCGTGGACACATCCAGCAGTGAAAAATGCCTGTGGGTCAAGGCACACCTTCCGAGCTAAGGCCCCTAAAATAAGCCCCTCTATTCTAGGAAACAGATGTCTCCCTCCTGTGGCTGCTGGCCTCTCCCCAGCACCTACTGTCCCTGCCGGTCAAGCCAGTGGTTTTGCCCTCTCCTACTAGAACCAGACAGGTGTAGGTTCAGATCCTGACTCTATCATTTGTTAGCTGTGTGACCTTGGGAAAGTCACTTGCCCTCTCTGAATCTGAGTCTCTTTAGCATCATAACACTGATCTCAGAAGGTGGTTGTGAGAATTAGATGAGATTGTACGGTGAGCATCAGGGCTTAGAGCTCAGCACACAGAGCAGTTGCTTAATAAGTGTCAGCTTCTTGGGGCGCCTTAGTGGCTCAGTCAGTTAAGCATCCGAGTTCAGCTCAGGTCATGATCTCGTGGTTGTGAGTTTGAGCCCCGCATCGGGCTGTCTGCTGTCAGCACAGAGCCTGCTTTGGATCCTGTGTCCCCCCTTCTCTCTGCCTCTCCCCGCCTCTCTCAAAAATAAACATTTAAAATAAATAAATATCAGCTTCTTTTCCAATAGGTCTGCCACCTATTAATGACGTCCTCTCAGCTACCCCTTGCTTTTCTTGAAAAGTCCCAGGGAACCTCTTCTGGGAGACCTTCCACAGTTTGTTCCTTGCAATGACTGTCCACAATATGCTCGGGGTCCCCTAGACATTGAGGTGTTCAGTTTGCAGCTCTTGAATTAAAGCCATTTGTGTCTCGTTCTCCTTTTTCTGTTAAAAGGCGCAAAAATAATACTTACCTTACAAAGGTGCTGTGAAAATTAGGTTAGAAATAACTTGGGTTAAGTGCCCAGTACGGTGTGGGCACACAGCTGTCACTCAGTAACTGCACTGATGTTGATGGGGGAGGGGAGTAGACTGCCTCCCATCAGGTTGAGTCCTCCCAGGCAGAGACTGCCTGCTCCCTGACTTTCCCAGCGCCAAGCAGAGGAAGTCCCCTTCCTGGAGGATTCAGGCTCTGGTGGGGAGAAGTCCTTCCCCTCTTACTTGATAGTCTTTCAGGACATTCCTCTTATGAACCTGGTAATTGTGCATTAGCTATTGACGAAGTGGTTACAGGTGTGGCTGGGGTAACGGTGGAGCTATTTAGGGATGGTTTTCGTCCCTCTGATGAGGTTCCTCATTTGAGGTTAGGGGGTCAATGCTCTACAAAACGTGGATCTCCTATTTCATCAACAAAGAGCTTTTAGGCATCTAAAGGTTGAGCAGAGCAATCGCTAGGTGCATCCTGGGCTAGTACTTGGGCATCAGAGACACCTCAAGACCCCAGCCCAGATGTGCCCCCGATACCATCTTGCTCACGCCAGCCCAGTCCCAAGGATGGTTACTTAGCCAAGTTGCATGACCCTGGGAAAAGGAGGCCAGCCAGGGCAAAGACTGGTGTCATGGGAAGCAATGTCATGGATGTCCTGGATTATGGCTCAGACACAACTGGCTGTTTGATTTTTTAATGAATTTCTAATTTCTCTGGGCTCCAGTGGGGATTTTGTTAGATAAACTCCAAGGTCATCTGCAAATTTTAAAGTTCTGAATTTCTAGGTCTAACCTGAATCCCTCTTGCTGTATTTGGAAGCCAACAGAGACAATATTCTTGGTATATACACTTACAGTTGGTAATAAGTGGCCAACATTGGGTGAGTCCTAGAAGGCTGTGGTTTTTAGTCTCTTTTTAAAAATGTTTATTTATTTATTTTGAGAGGGAGAGAGAGACAGAGAGAGACAGAGAGAAGGAAAGAGAGAGAGAGAGAGAGGCAGAGAGAATCCTAAGCAGGCTCTATACTTTCAGCACAGAGCCCAATGGAGGGCTCGATCTCAAGAACCATGAGATCATGACCTGAGCTGAAATCTAGTCGAACTTTTAACCACCTGAGCCACCCGGGCACCCCTTTAGTCTTTTATCATAGAAGAGTTTTGATGGGATTGTATTCTAATTAAATATTTAATGCGGTGTATCTGCCTGTTAAAATCATTGCCACCACCTTGGGGATGGGCCTCCTTTGTGTTCTTATTTGCAGCTTGTCTGTAAATGACAGAGCTAAGAGCCACTGGAAATCTGCTATGTGAGATCCAGGGATCCAAGTGGGTTGTCCACAGGGCAAAGGAAGGTTTCAGGGCTCTGAACTTGCCTTCCTGCTCCACTTCCTAGAGCCTATTATGGTATCACAAGCAGGACCCAGGGAATGGGATCGACCCCATGTTTGGGGCTGCCCTTTATTCTGCCCAGCCCTCTGAGAGTTGGGGAGAGAATATGTGCTTTTTTTTTTCCACGTTAATAAAACCCCAAATGAGTCTTCATTAAGGGCTCCATTAAGAAGCCACTGTTATTCTTGGCACTCATTAGCATTGCTGCTTACTGCTAAGTTTCCACACTGGTGCTTTCTCGGGGCTTCACAGGGCCCCCTCTCTATGCTGGAGGGCTGCTCTTGAGAGAGACCTCAACTGGCTGAATCTCAGAGGGAGAAGAATTTGGACTTCCCCAGTCAACCTCACCCATTCCCCTGTCTCTGGACAATGGCCTGTCAGATTTCTAGAGCCTCTCTTAGCAGCCTGTTGAAGGGGTTTGTAGATCTTGGTGGGAGTTTTTCCTCTTGTCTAACTTCCCTCTTTCACTGTAGTGTGAGCCAGTTTCCAACCCTTCCCTAGGATAATGAAGAGTATCTTTCTTTCTAAGAGCACCTTGCCCTCTCTCTCCTTCTGAGTTCAGGTCCTAGATTAATTTTGATACCTGATGAAACCTGCCTCCTTTCTGTATCCCTGGGGTCAAACCCATTCCTAGATAACATATCTCTGTAGGTCAAGTGTCTCTTAGGGTCATGCCCATCTCTCCCCCATTTGTGCCATTCTTTTGTCTCCTTAGCTCCCATCGTCACCCTTGTTCTCTCAAGGCTTCAGGACGACTCCCGGGCCTTTTCAGGACCTGTGGCTGCCCGACCCCTTCCTCCAAAAGCACCACCTAACATACATTATTCATACTGTGTGCCAAGCACCATGCCAGGCCTTCTATCGCATTTACCCAGACTTGCAGTCCTACCAACAGATGGGCATGACTGGTACCATTTTGGAAATAAAACAAACCAAAACAAAAAAATGAGGGGCACCTGGGTGGCTCAGTCGGTTAAGTGTCCAACTCTGGCTCAGGTCATGATCTCGTGGTCCGTGATCAGGCCCCACATCAGGCCCTGGGCTGTCAGCGTAGCCTGCTTCAGATTCTGTGTCTCTGTCTCTCTGCCCCTCTCCTGCTCAACTCTGTCCATCTCTGTCTCAAAAATAAACATTAAATAAATTAAAAAAAAAACAAAAACAAAAACCTGAATCTCAAAGGGATTTAATTACACAGGTAATTAAAGGTAGACCCAGAACTGAACCCAGGTGTCCTGACTCCAGGTAGGATTCACCACCTGCTTCATCGAGCCACCCTTGTATTCTTGCCCCTTCTGGTTTCAGTGTAATGACCAGCTAACATGAGAAAGGGCTTGGGGTGGGGGTGGGGCGCCTGGGTGGCTCAGTTGGCTAAGCCTCCAACTTGATTTTAGCCCAGGTCATGGTCTTGCAGTATGTGAGTTTGAGTCTCACATCAGGCTCTGTGCTGATAGTGCAGATCCTGTTTGAGATTTTCTCTCTCTCCTCTCTCTGCCCCTTCCCTGCTCCTGTGCTCTCTCTCTCTTTCTCAAAATAAAGAAATAAACTTAAAAAAGAAAAGTGTTGGATCCACAGCTAGTGACTAGCTGCTGATGTGACAAGAAAAAATTAGACTAACTTCTTTTCTCACGCATCAGAGTTTCCACATCCAAGTGCGTGTGGTTCCTTCAGTGTAGCCCGCTTAGAAAATTTGATACATATGCCCATCATGTCACATTGTCGGCACCTTTGGAAACCCCCTGTGGCATTTGGTCTTGACTACTGGTGAATATTTATCTTTTTTTTAAGGATGAACTGTATCTTTGGAAATACCCTAAGGTCATTTGGATTCAACCCTGAAATACAAGGTAAGGCAACAAAATAGGTGATTCCACTTTGGCTCACTACCTTTTGAAACATTTCTCAGGGAAGTGTAGTGTAGACATTCACTGTTCCACAGGTCCCAGCTTATGTGCTGTACAAAAGATTTCCTGAATGTCTCAGAATCTTGACATGTGAAATAAAGCTGGAGTGGCTATTTGATGGGGGAAGGGATGAGAGAAAGGTGGGCAATGATGCTCACAACCAGATGGCCCATGACCTTTTCTCATGATTTTGAGCTACTTTGTGGGCCTGGGGAGTTGGAGTTCCCCTGGCAGATACATTGACTCTCTGATCTTGGGTCAGCTGGGGCATCAGTGACAATCGATGAATATTTTCCTGCCAAAGGTGTTGCTTAGTCTGACTTTATCTAGAAGACACAATAAATAGAAATGATTTCTCTTCTATCCATGACAAGAGTGTGGCTCAATCTGTTACGAAACAATATCATGTTTTTTTTACAGGAGTCTGTTTCTTTGCCTTAGTTGGACAATTCAGCCATCATTCTCAAGATGGCTTGAAAATGTTCTTCAAAAAGAACTAAATCTTTTACCTTTCTCAGTATTTTCACTGGCTTCAGGGAGGGCAGGAGAGGGGCTGGACAGTTGCCTTTGGCAATGTCCTGGTTACCTTCCTTTCTTTAAATTTTTTTTAACGTTTATTTATTATTGAGAGATGGAGAGACACAGAGCATGAGCAGGGGAAGGGTAGCAAGAGGGGGAGACACAGAATCCGAAGCAGGCTCCAGGCTCTGAGCTGTCAGCACAGAGCCCAACGCGAGGCTTGAACCCACGAACCGTGAGATCATGACCTGAGCCGCAGTCGGTCGCTTAACCAACTGAGCCACCCAGGTGCCCCTACCTTCCTTTCTTTAAACCTGGGAAGTCTGTGAGATACCATTGCCTTGGACATCATCTCACTTCTGTACACTTCGTTGAGCCTCTGAAGTGTCCTCTTTGCAAGATTTCCATGACTTTGGCCCTGACTGGGCTTGATTCTCAGGCTTCAGGAATACCTGCTCACTTTTTGCTGAACACCAACGCAGCATACACTTCCTGTCTGCATCAAACCAGCTGGGGCTGGCTGCGGTGGAGATGGGAAATACGTGACGGGCTGACATTGAGGGGTTGCTGCTATGGGCTGACACACGTCAATCTCTCCTCTTCTCCGTTCAGGGAAAACCTGTCTGGTGAAGTTACTGTCATATGAAGATTGTGCAGTTTATTTATTTTTTAAAATGTTTATTTTGAGAGAGAGAGAGAGAGAGAAAGAGAGAGAGAGAGAGAACAAACATGAGTAGGGGAAGGGCAGAGAGAAAGGGAGAAAGAGAGAATCCCAAGCTCATTCTGTGCTGTTAGCCCAGAGCCCTGAATGGGGCTCCATCTCATGAACAACGAGATCATGGCCTGGGCTGAAATCAAGTCAGGTGCTTAAACGACTGAGCCACCCAGGCGTCCCGAGATTGTACAGTTTAACAGGGCCCCCTGAAGTTGTGCCCTTGCCTTTGTTATTTTAGATAAGATCAATGAAAACTGTGGAGAATTACTTCACTTCTGTGAGCTTCAGTTTTGTCATCTGTGCAGTAATAATAACTCCAACCTGGGAGATTGTGAGGACCAAATGAGATGATTCATACAAAGAGTTTGGCTTGTGACTGGTACATGATAGGTGCTCAAAAATGAAAGCCATTATCGTGATTACCAATAGTGACTCCAGTTGGATGTGAGCTGGGGCTGTTTTTGGTCAGGTGAACTAACTGATCCCAGGGCAGGCACATGGAGGGGCTGGGGAACTGTCCATGGTTCTGCCTCCATTCAGCTGGGATGAATAAATGTCAGTAACCACCTATTTTGTGTCAGACATTCTTCTAAGCACCAGATTCTTTAGACACAGGGAAAGGCTTTTATTGGGACTCACAGACCGTCTCATATGTGCATAGGTGAGAGTGTGTGTGACATGACCTGTCGGTGAGCATGGGACTATCTCATGTACATGCATATGTGTAGGCATTTAAAAACCAGTGTGTGTGTGTGTGTGTGTGTGTGTCCGTTTGGAGGGAATGAATGGATGGGGGTTGAAGTGAAGGAGGGGTATTGCTATAACGTAGCTCACCTGGGTAAACTAGATGGCGAGAAGGCCCCAGCTTGGCCACGAGGAGAGGCTGACTTCCTAGAACTTCCTGGAGACACTGAAAAGTACACTGGCCCCCACCCATGCCCCTCCTGGCCCACCAGAACAGAGTAAATCTGAGGCCAGAGTGGAACTGCTCTCCTGCCGGGCACTCCAAACTAATTTTCTGGTACATTATACACTTGGCCTTTTGAACAATCAATAGCCTTAAATGCTGTTTGGTTCCTGCAGCCAAATCCAAAAGAAATAAGACATAATCCATCTGGCTGATATGGCCAGAGCAGGAAGGGAAGGAGAAAGAAAGAGGGGGGGCTAGAGCTGCCCTGGGGAATCTCTGCTTGGCTCAGGGAGGCGGGGGACTGGAGGGACCTGCCAGCTCTTGAGAGAATGGGCCTTTAAGAGATATTGATGGCTAGCTAATCACAGCCCCATTTGTCTCAATGCATCCTACCCATAGAGCTGTCACTACGGCATTTGTGGAGTTCAAGTGGGGAAGGGCTGGGATGAGACTCAGGATGCAGGGTTCAGAGCGAGGGGTGCTGTGGGTGTCTTAGAATCCTGGATGGAAGGGTCTGGCTTAGTCTGGGGTTAGATTTGAGATATAAACCCCCAGAAGTCCTGAGATGGCACTAGGCAGGGTATCCCTGGGGGGCAGGGATCTAGGGTCCCAGAATAGGCTTGGGGCTGCTTGGAGAAACCCACATCTGGCTTGAGAGAAGACAGCATGGCCCCTGCAGGCCCTGCCCTGCGCTCAGGCTAGCAGAGGGTGGGATGTGAGGAGGTGCATGGAGGGAGAGAGGGGGTTCCACAGAGTAGGAGCAAGTGCAGAATCAGCCTCCTTCAGAGCCTCTGCTCCCATAGGGTGGAACTCCTAGGAGGATAAACAGCGCCTTAGGTGTCCCTGGTCCTTCTGACAGCCTAGCTGGGAGGGCTGCATCCCAGGGGCCCCCAGATGTCCTCTGGTTCTCTTCCACCCTCAAACCTGTGCCCCACTCAGAGGGATGAATGAAAGGAGTCAAGTGCCCAACTCAGGGCTCAATTTCCCCATCTCTTTAAGACATGGTCACCGTCTAGAGATGGGTAGGTGGAGAACGCAGACCTCTGCTGGACCCAGGGGTTTGGGTCATTTCCCTTGGCGATGGAATACCCAGACGGTGGGAGAAATGGTATTCATGGTGTGAAGTCAGTCACGTAGCACCCTGGCGGGATGTGGGGGAGGCAGGAATGGCACATCTTTCCAGAGGATTATCTGGGAGTGGTTTCCCTGGGGAAGGCTTGTAGGTGGAGGGGGGAGGAGGAAGGAGGTGGCACCTCTCTTGCCTTACGCCGCACCTGGCTCTAGGGAACGGGACCCACTCTAACTGCCTGTCTGTATCTTCAAGCACTGTAGGTGACCCCTTAGTCTCTGGGACCAGTGGAGTAGGGGAGGGTGGGAAGGCCAAGGAGGGGGGTCAGGGCCGGGGCAGAGGGGCCACAGGCAGGAAATGGGGGATGGACACATCCCCCATCCAGAGGGAGCCTCAAGATGGGCGGGTGGGGACTAACTTGGGGAGTAGTGAAGCCAGGCTCAACATCTGTTTGGGCCACCGGAGGCTTCCCAGCTACTCACAGCCAGGGCCCGGGGAGCCTCCTAGGGCTTGGCTCTACCTGGCCCTGCTTAGCCGGAGAACTGTTTTGGCTTTGTAGGTCCAGGGCAGCTCAGCCTTCAGCTGCTGCAGCAGCAGGAATCCAGTGGTGGCGGCAGCTCTGTGATAAGGGCGGGGCCTGCGCACTTCTCCGATGGGTAATTATGCTTGGAGCATGTTCTATGGAGATGCAGGGCTTGTCTGACAAGGCACGCTCTTGTTCCTGCTGCTGAGGCAGCTCGGGAGGGGAGCAGAGAGGCCAGGGGCTGAAGGTGACGTTGCCGCTTGGGGAAACTATCATGGATAATGAGCTGCCGATCCCGAGGGGCACTCATCCAACTGGGCACCCCTGTCCCTCCCCCAGCCAGGGGAAGGCGAGCAAGAGGGGGCTCAGCGAGAGGCTCCTTTTGAAGTAGGGGGCGCTGGGGAATGCCATACGCTTATGGTAACGATGATAACAGTTTATTGTTCACGATTATTATAATAGCAGAGACACCAATCTTTATATAGTGTTCTGTACTTTTCAAAGCATTTCCACATTTGGTTTTCTCCATCCACCTTTCACGTAGGGACAGATCTTTATCCCTGCTTGAATAAGGAAAACCTAAGTCGCTTGGTTCAGATCACAGGGCAGAGCCCTGTCCACAGCCTGGTTTCATGACTTGGATTTCAGAGCTCCTTCTCTGTCTCCCAAGTGGGGCAGTATTTCTGTTCCGGTCACTCGCCACTCGCTAGCCTGGTGTCACTCTGGATGCTGTGTGTGAGGTCGCAGGGCGGGAGCTGAGGGAGGGGGAGAGGGAGGAGGCCTGGGTCCCCGCGTTGGGATGCGCCTGCAGCAGGACAGGCCTGGCACAAGACGGGGAGTGAAGCTGATCTGAAGGCACGGGCATGAGCCAGTGAGACGGGCCCGCTGAGTATTTCCACAGACTTGGTGCTGCAGCTGAGCCGCCATTCTGGGAGGAAGCTGTGACGCTGATTGCCATCTGCGTGAGCAGGTCCGTGAGCAGGTCCTCTTTAAAAGACATGGTGTGACATACTGTCCTTCCCATGCAGCACGCACATGAAGATGGTGCCAATGAACACCCTGCAGATTCCGCACTGAAAACCTGGGAACCGGAGAAGATGACAGGGTTGTTCAGTAGGGCCGTGTTCAACCAAGGAAGCCTTCCTGTTGGAGGCACTTCTGAGTGGAGTCTGGGAGGAAGGAAATGACAAGCACAGTAGAGGCAGAACAGAGGGCCAGGGGCAGAAGGGTGAAAGGCTTGGGATGGTGAGCATGTTAGCTTGGATGGGCCTAGGGGTGGAGAACTGAGGTGGGTGAGGGGCCAGGATAGCTGGGGATTGAGGTAAAAGGTCGGACGTGACATTGATAAGCCAGAAATCGAAGAGGCTCTGAGGATTGTTAGAAGGGAGGAAATAAGATCAAAACAGGGCGTGGAATGCTTTGCAAAGCTCTGTGTAGGATGAAGGTTGAAAGGAGAGAGCAGACAGGTATGGGCAGGTGAACCCTCCGGGAGATAGCCGTGTTCCATTCTGACTTGGAGTTCCAAGTGCTAATCATGGAACCTGGAATTCTCTGGATGACCTCAGGACTTTAGGACGCTCTGCACATCCTGACCCAGGTTGGGCTGTGTTCTGGAACTTGGCAGGTTGGATGGCTCCCCACACCTCATTGCCCCACCCCACGGTGCCTTCCTTCCCCCAGCAGGGACCCAGCCTTCCCTCTACAGGACACCAGTTCAGCACTGGATCCTGCCTCAGGCTCCAGGAGAAATCTTGCTGCTCTGGGAAGATGCCCCGCTGCTCCTTCTGCTCTGCTCTGGGGTGATTGATGGCTGTGGGTAGGTGGGTGAGCAGCCTTCCCTTGCCCAGCCCGGTTCAGATGGTTGGAGTGGGTGGGAGACAGACTCCCAGAGTAGCCAAAGAGGAAGTGGCAGGGAGGATAGGCCAGGGGATGACCCACACGCTCCAAGGGTGGTTCTAGACGAAGGGACTGGTTCCAGGGTCCAGGAGATGGTTGCAAAGTACCAGACAATTAGCTTAATGCTGGATTCTTCTGAGTAGGCAAAAAGTACCAGTTTGCTGCCTGATTTCTTGGTTTCTCGGGGCCACCCTGCAGTAAGGCCTTGAAAGACCCACGATGTGGAGAGTGAGGGGAAACTGAGGCCCAGATAGAAGGAGGTGGTTTGCTCTGTGTGCTCTGTGAGTCCCACTGTTAAGTGTTTTCTCTGAAGCATTGTCCTCCCCTCTGGACTTCCACGGTACACGGTTGGGAGGGGGTTCTCTGTGTCTCTCTTTGCCAGGCCTTTCTAAGGAATTTTAAAGGGACAAATGCTCTTCTCCGGATTGGGGATGGGGGGAACCCGAGAGCTATAGGCACCTGTAAAACCAATTTAAAAATCAGTCTAGCCAACCAGCCCCCAAAGGAACCAAAGGGAGCTATAGAGTAACTCAAAAGCAGACACTAATGGAGGAGAAAAGAAATGTAGTTACATATTCATCAGCTTTTAAATATTCATGAGGATTGTAAAGCAGATTAATTTTCATGCCTCATTTCTCCCGCGGTTCTCGCTGTCCATATTTTACCGCAGCAGCAGAAGAAAAAGGAGCTATGGATCACTTGGCCAGTGCCCTCGCTATCACTTAAGGAGCAGTGTGCGTGCTCGTGTGTGTATGTGTGTGTGCGTGTGTGCATGTGTGTGTGCGTGTGTGCATGTGTGTGTGCATGTGTGTGTGTGTGTGTGCCTGTGTGTGTTTGTGGGGGCGGGGGGACAGGAGGAGCCGTCACTGTGGAGGTGAAGATGTTCATCTCCTGAGGGGTGGGCCTGTCCGGCCAAGCCAGGACGGTGCGAGGACGGCGCAGGACAATGCAGGGAGGTCATGGAGGTGTCTGAGGGAGGGGATCCATCTGGAGCAGAGAGGACTCTGGAGGCATCGAGTTGATTCCTGGCCTCCCCAGGGTGAAGAGGGATGAAGGACGTTCACCAGAGTCAGCAAGGGTTTTCTCTACACTCCCCTAAACTAACTGTCTGAGAAGAACGATCCACTGATGGACTGAGGTGAGAGAGCAGGGGCGGGGGCACCAGACGGGGTGAGGAAGGTGCGGGAGACACCGAAGAACAGAGGGAGAGCACCCAAGCGGGAGCAGAAACGGAGAAGGAAATGAAGGGGTGGCTGAGGGCCCATCTGTTCCAGGTGGAGAGCATTAGATGAAAGGACAGAGTTCGAAATGATGAGATTGGAGGCTAGATATCTGGAAGGACTTTCAGATCCCGGGGCTGTTGGACCTTCTCTCTCTGGGGAGGGGAGAGGGCTGCCTCTGAGTCATACCCCAGCTGCTGCCACGCCACAGAGTGGAGGGAGCCCGGAGTAAGAGGTGTAGCAGGGGCCGCTTGGGAAGCACAGCCAACAGGTGTCCTGCTCAGAGCGACCAGGCAGAGTTGGGGGGAACTCAGTGTCAAGAGCAGGGTATCAGGGTGAGCCAGTCTAGGGCCAAGGGCAGCGAGTGTTGTCATCCAGAGTCATGAATGGGAGCCAGGCAGCCTGTGAAGTAGCAAAGATGGGCCCTGGGGGACAGAGTCGCCGATGCAGCCTCTCCCGGGGGTCCTGGAGTGTGGCCCCTGGGCGCTGAGGCCATCTGGCAGCCCTTAGTGGTTTGGGCCAACTTTCTTGGAATTAGAGGAGGGACGAGCTGGTCCATCCTGGTCTGCCAGCCCCTGCCCCACTCTGTGGAGGCAGAAGGGTGTTCTGTGGAGCACAGTCCTCGGGGTGCTCTCTGGTGACCTTCGAGTATCACTAGGCCAGACCTCCCGGGTGGGTTCCCTCCCCAGCCTTATTCCCCGCGTACTGCCTTGGACCTGAATTCTCAACCAGCGTCCAGCCGCCCAATGGATACCTGCACACGGCTGTCTAGCACACATCTCAGACCTAACACATCCACACTCAGACTGACTGCCCCCAGCACCCAGACCTGTTAGCCAGCAGCCGTCCCTATATCGGTCAATGGCAACTCTGCCCGTCCAGCTGATCGGGTCACAAAACTGAGGAGTCATCCTTGACCTCTTTCTCATCCTGTCCTTCAACGTTAACACCCGGAATCTTCTGAGTTCACTTCCACCAGCTCTGTGGCCACCGTTCAGGCCCGAGCTCCTGCCTTCTCTTATCTGGATAATGACGGTAGCCGTCTGCTCTCTTTCTGGGGCCTGTGGGAGCTCCTCGTAGTCTGGCCCCTCCACTTTGTCTCTCTGACCTTGTGTCTTTGTCACTTGAGCCCCCAGAGCTACGCTGATCTCCCCGCTATTCCTTGAGTGAGCCAGGCCTGAATGTGGGGCTCACGCCTTCCCTTCCTCTAGGACTTTGCTCAGTTTGCCTTCCTAGCGAGGCCTTCCTGAGCACTCTAAAACACTGATCCCTTCCCCAGTTCTCTCTCTCTCTCTCTCGTATTGCTCTATTTTTCATAGAACTTTCACCTTCTAACATGATGCATGACTATTATGTTTTTTTGTTGTTTATTGGCTGCCCCCCCTCCCCCCACCGCCCCGCCGGACTATTAGCCCCTTGAGGGCAGAGATTCTGTCCATTCAGTTCAATGCTTTATCCTCTGCACCTAGAGCAGGTTCTGGCACACCTGAGCTCTCCTAGGAGATTTCCCCAACGAACAGTCATTGACCAGGAAGCTTCCCCTTCTTCCCACAGAGGAGTAACTGCTCCAGTAACTGTACATCTGATGAAAACAATGGAAAAGTGGGTAAAATACCTGAAACCATTACTTTCAGATAGTAGGCCACAAGTAGCACAAGGTGGTCCCTGGGAGAAGAGAGGCCCTGCTTTCACATCAGTTTATCCCCAGGCCAAAGCAAAGGAGCAGGGATCCCAGACAGAGCCCAGGGGCTGAATTGGGAAGACTCAGGTTTGGGGATTGAGACTGGGGCTGAGGAGGCTAGAACTCGTAAAGAAGAACACCGGAGAAGGGGTGCAGCTGTCCACGGAGAGTTCTGAAAATCTGCAGAAGGGTCCTCGAAACTTTAGCTGAGCACTGATCTGGGCATAATTGGGGCGGAGCACCGCGAGGTTCTGGCGGACAGCAGAAGGCTGAACAATTCCTGAGCTCACACAGGAGCTGGGGATGGTTCAGATTTGTCCCTGTGAAGGTGGAGAGAGCTTGTAGCTCATGGTGCATCGGATACAGTCCTCAGAAGGATGTGAGCTTAGTCCGAGGCCAAAGGCTGCTCTGGACCCATCCAGTAGAGCTTGAAAGCAAGGTTTCATAGGATCACAGTGATTCCAAATAACTGCGAGCCAGAAAGAAATCCAGTTCTGTCTAAAACCATATGACAAAGTCCAGATCCCGAGGTGAAATTCACAATATCCATCACCTGATGATGATAATGACGATAATAATAAATCATGCAGAGAAAAAGGAAAACATGAACTGTAACCAGAAAACAGACCAAGCAACAGACACAGACCCCCCCCCCCCAGTCCCCACCAAATAAGAAAGATGGTGGAACTAGCAGACAGGGATGGTAAAACAGGGATTACAAGTCTGCTCCATAGCCTCAGAACTGAAGAGGAAGACATGAACACAATCACGAGAAAAATGGAAGGTTTCAAAAAGCACACGGAACTTCTAAAGATGCAGGCAGAACTGAAGTGAAACCCAATTGTCAAACACACAAGTGATTTTATTTCTGCCAGAACCACATGGCGGGTGGGGGCACTTTTCCCTTCCAGCTGATTCTCCCAGCAGTCCGTGCTTGCCCCTCCTGTGAGGGCGCTACGTTTGGTTTGTCGGTTCCCCAGGACTCTGGAAAAGCAGGCTTCTTTTCTGTTCGACCCCCAAATGCAGTCTGGATTTCAGGGAGCAAGCAGTGGCCCTCTTGAGTCTCATTTCAGCTGCTGTTTCGTGAATCCCTCCTGTGTCTTCTGATCGGAGCACTCTGTCACCTGTTCCAGCTCGGTGGTGAACCCCTCCTCTCCATCAACAACTTACCCGAGTTGTTCCAGAGCTCTTATAGTGGTGTGATAAGCCAGAGCTGGCCTGCCCCGTAGAGTTACACATTGAGTGCGGCTGGCACAAGGCAAGGAAGAAAGGGACGAGGTTCAGGAGATCTGTGGGGATAAAGAGGGAGAGGGCAGACTTCATTAGGAGGTCAGGGAAGGCTTCATGGAAGATGTGGCATTTCTGTGGGGTTTTGAAGGATAAAGTTTGGGCCGGTGGGAATCAAGGGGCAGGCGCTGTAGGTGAAGTAGGGTATTGTCTTGAGTTGTCCTCCCTTCCTGAACCCCCAGGCTCCCCCCTTCTCCTGGGGTTCCCGTCAACTCTCTTCCTGTCAGGAGTGAGTTCTGCAGGCTCCAGGCACCCAGGTTTTCCCAGCAAACTAGTGACACCAAGTGCGGGCAGCTTCGGAGCCCAGCTATTCCTCACCTCCTTGGGCTCTGACCAGATGGAACGAGGCCCCAGATGGGCGGCGTGTGTTTCTAGGACAGGCTCAAAGACCAGCCCGAGGGGACAGGTCTGAGCCAAGACTAGATGACTCTGTCTCTCTGGCCCTAAGCCCCCGTTCAGCTGCTCCTTGATCCCCAGGTCAGTGTTGCTGCCATGAGGCACCCCTGCCTGGTTTGGGGGCATTGGAGCATCTCATTTGTCGTCTTTCTCTCATTTCGTTTTCCCCGTCCCGCCCCACCCACCCGCTCCCTCCCTTCCTCCATCTTGAGTGTGTGTGGTATGATCAGCTCCCAAAAGGGGCTCAGTTTTTCCCAGGCTGCTTCCCACATATCACCTGACCTTCAGAGTCCCTCTTGGGGGTGGGCGGTGGCGGGTGTGTGCAAATAAGCAGGGCTGGGGGAGCGGCGCAGGTGCCCCTCCTTCAGGCGTGTTTGGTATAGATAAGGAAGAGCTTGTCAGCCATGGTGATGTCACCGCACAGAGCCCAAGGTGGGAGGACCAGAAGCAGGGTTCGCCAAAGTGGGAGGTCTGAGCGAGGTAGGTGGGGAGCTCAGACACGGGCTTCGAGGTGACGTGTGCACCCCTCCTCACCTCCCACCTCCCCGCGTCTGCCACGTCATGGCCTCCACGTGTCACCCAAGCCAGATGTTCCTCCCCTTCCTCCCCCACAAAAGGGTGGAGAGATGGTGTCCACCGTGTGGCTGCCAGGGCGTCTCGATCCCCTTCGGGCTTCACCCACCTGAAACCTCAAGCCCTGAGCTGGGGCAGTGCTGTCGTGGCCCCGGGCACCAGGTGGGCCCGGTCGGGGGAGGTTGGGGTGGTTGTGAGCCCTGACTTTGGCGCCCAGTGGAGCTGGGCCTGAGTTTCATCTCCACTCTCTGTATGCCTAACCTCCAATCCTCAATTTCCTTATCTCATCTGGAAAAGTGGGATAATGGCACTCCGCCACCGTCTAGTGGGGGCATGTTGGGCCCCGAGTAAATGGCAGGTGGTGGTGTTTTGTTGTTGTCGACGGACTTGCTGAGACGGAGGCAGGACCTCCACAGGCCTGTCCTGGCTCCCCTCTGCCTGGCTCCCCACCCCAGCTGCTCTGCTAAGCCCCCAGCTTCCAGACCCTTGTTCTGGATCCTTGTCTGACAGCCCCCCAGAGGGACACATCGCATCCTTAATTGCAGTTCTCTTGCTCGGCAAAGCCATCAGCACCTAATGTCCCATGTCGTTGCTGCTTCTCTGCCTGCGGACACCTCGCTTGTGGGGGCTGCTCAGTCACCCAGGGCAGCTCCATCTGGCCAGGACCGGCCATGGTGGGGAGAGGGATGGGCAGGCCAGGATGTTCCACGGATGCTTTGGTGATAATGTGCTTACAAGTAACTTAATATCAGAGGGCAAAGTTCTCCGTGACTCTATCACTGGTCCTTTCTACCACTTTACACCTTTATTTATGGCCCCCTAGAAACCACAGAGGTACCTCTGGTCTCTTAACACCGGAGCTTTGTCCATCTCTCCAGTGCAGGAAGAACCCTGAACCCAGGGATAAACTGAGCCCCCCCGCCTCCCTGCCCCCGCCGATGCCCATGCAGAGTTTTAAGGTAGGACCCAGCAAAATGTCAGGGCTGGGGAAGTTGAACCTGGAGGAAGACCTGGATGCTGCTGGAGACCAGGATCAAGGGAGAGCTTGTCCTGGGTGCTCGGATTCCCATTCCCTGGGTCCCGGGGCAGGCCCCCTCCTCTGGGCTGGCAACTGTGTGATCCCCGTCCCTGCTCCCGCACCTGAGGAGCATCCAGGGGCATAGCTCCTCAGGAGTTCATGTTCAAGACTGGCCCGAGGGTGGCCTTGGCTGGCCCCCAGATGGGGCAGACAGGAAGTGGGCAGCACTGACACTTTCTGTCAGTTCAGGACAACAGACTGTTCAGAGGAAGTCCAGGGGTTCCCCATTTTTGAGAAAGAGCTTGGCCAGGGGAAGAGGGAAGAGGAGCCTCTCAGCTGCAGCTCTTGTCCCCCCTTCCTGCCCCTCCCTTGTCCTCCTGGCCAGGTTCCTGCCACCTCCACTCCCAGGCTCCAGGATGTGTCTCTTTTACCTTGAGCTCAGGAAGAGACACAAGCCCCTTTGCTGGTTCGTCTTAGCATTGCTGGGATCCGCTGGCATTTTCACAAAGGACTTCCATAAATACTAAGGGAGAACAAAAGGGAAGTAATTACAGAAAATACAAACAGCATGAAAATAGTCAAGTTTCTAAAGTACAGGTTTCCCAGCCTCGGATAACCACCCTGGAGCCCAAGAGGCTGGCCCGCCTTCCTGGCAGGCCCCGTGCCAGGACTCCAGCCTTCATACACTGGCCTATCACTGAGGGCCAGGCCGAATCCCCTTGCCCTTAACTTTCCCACCTGAGGATTTGCCTCGGCCGCAGCTGGCCTCCCGAGCTGTGGTGTCTGAAACATTGAATGTGTGTTACTCACCACTGGGCTTCAGGTGGAGGCCTTGACTGCCTTGAGAGCACCTGCTGAGACAGGTAAGCCCGAGTCTCCGCCCCCAGGCCTGTCCACCGCACACCCACTACCCAAGCATATTTCCACTGCCTTGACCGTTGTGGCATTACTGTCTGCTCACTGTGGCTCCTGAATCGTCCTGCTCACACGCAGTGGTGAGCACACGGCAGCCATTTGTTCAGCGGGACCCAACCCCCTGGACTGAGGTCAACTGGATTAGAAGAGGCACCCGAGCAGAGCTGGGCCAGTCAGAATTCATCTTTGGGGTATTATAGGGCCTAGAAACTGCCTCTTGACACCGTTCTTTATTACACGTGGGCTTGGGAGCCATGATGACCATTGCGAGTTTTGACATCGGCCCAGATGCGCAAGGAGAAGCAGAAGGGTGTGATGGGCAGCAGGAACTCCTGGTTCCTTGATATCAGTCCTGACTCACGCTTGACCACGTTCCTGCCTACCAGACCCTCCTGTGTCCTTTTAGCAAACTTTTCCTTTTATTTAAATGCCAGTTTGAGTAGATTTCCGTAGCTTGCAATCCCCCAAGTCTCAGCCCATCCCACCACCCCGGAAGTTGGGACAGATACAATAGGGCAGCCAGGCTGTCAGACAGCCAAAGCTTCGGCCCCCGCAGGGACTTGAGTGAGGCGCTGAGAAGTCCCTTGGGAAAGCGTGAGAGCAGCCAGGAGCATCAGCTTGTTCCACGTTGTTGTGGGTGGGGAGCCCGGGGAGCTCACTGATGGGGCAGCGCAGTGCTAGCAAAGGGGGACCTTGAGAATATTGCTCGTCCCTTGCGATCAACATGGAATAGTCTGTGAAAGGGCCTTGGCTTTCCTTCCAGCATTCCACCTTCTGACCACTCCTCCCCACCCTGTTGCTCCTGTCCATGGGGGTGTAAATGCACAGACTAGGAGTCTGAAGTCTGAGCTCGAGCCCCATCTCAGCCACTGATGAGCTGTGTGACTTAGATAAGTGACTTCCCCTCCCTAGGCCTTCCTCCACCCCCCCCCCACCCCCCCCCCCTAAAAAGTGGTAATGTACTCTGCAGGGCTCCATCAAACTCTTCCCTCCCTTGTCCCATCCTTGCTTCTCCACCTATCTTCTCCTGCCCAGCATGTGCCTCCCCAGCAAACCTTCCCCTCTGACTCCATCCCCTTCAGGACCTTGTGATCCCCTTGCTGTAGTTCAGGGCCATCATGTGTTGGGCATGGGTGTGTAGGGTTTCTTTGAGCCTTACTTTTGGGTGGGGTGCTGACTCAGTCTCCCCCATCAGAGTGAGACTCCCCAAGGGCAGGGCTCCTGTGCTTCCTCCTCCCTCTAGACCCCTCAATGTGCCTGGAGCAATACAGGGACCAGAGAGGGTGCCTGGAGGCAGGCTGCCTTCCCTGACCTGTCCATCTCCTCTTTCCTTTCCCTCTCCCGACAGGGAAGACATTCCAGAATCTACTTTCTAAACTAAGCAAGAGTTACGGGCTCCCCAGGCCTCTTTCGAAAACTAGCTCTTGCCATGGGAGGGGGCATTCTGGCTAAGTCTTCCTTACATGGCTGCCCCCCAACCCCCATCCTGGCTTCGTTCTCTCTGCAGGGGCTGCGGCGCGCCCCGCCTGAGCCAGCCACCACGCGCCCACCCCCCTTGCGGCAGGCTCCTTCCCTTCCTCTCCCCCTCCCTGGCTCTCCCTCCTGTCGCTGCCACCCATCGTCGCCCCCCTGCCTCTCCCAGCCTTTCTATTCCCATCCTGGCTTGTCTCCCCAGGCAGCTGGGAGCAGGGCGCCTTCGATTTCTCTATTCAGTCTGAGGCGTAGCAATTTTCTGCTCTCCCGTAATTAGGGGAATTTTAAGCAAACTCCCCGACGGATGATTACAGCAGGTTCAATCCAAGCTCCTTTGATCAGGGAAGAATGAGGACGTTGTTGGAATATTCCTCGACCTGCTGGCCAGACAGGCTCTGAAGCGGAAGTCTGGCTCTTGGGCTCCCCCTGGAGGGCTCTGGACTTTCATCCTGGTGCCTGAGTGACCCTGGGTGCCGGGGTCTTTCCAGGGGAGGACTGGGTTCAAATCGTGCTTTGTTAAGGATTATCCCAGAGGTGGCTTCTCTGGCTTTGGGCCCATATCTGGACTCAAAGCCAGGGTCGGTGACTTGGGCGTGGAGGGAACTTAAAGAGGCACATCGGGCGGTCTCCCAGGTCATACAGGCGCTCTACAGTGGGACATCATTCCCACTGCAGCCTATGTGAATGGGGATTCCTAGGGTTTTGCAGTGTCCAACCTGCACCGCACACTTGTAACCTTGAACCTGCCTCCAGGAAGCTTGAATGGCTCCATTTTTCTAAAACGTTGCAGGGATGTCAACTCCTTCGTGTTGAAAGAGCCTCTTTTCTTTATTTTGTCCGTTTCCCTGAGTCTTTTGTGTCTGCCAAAGGCAGTGAGGAATAACCGGAAGAGCATGGCCTTTGGAGCAGCCTAGGGAATGGATTCCATTGCAGCTACTTCCTGGCTGTGTGACCTCCGTTAGTTAAGGAACTTCTCTGAACTTGAATATCTATCCCAAAGGGTTGTTTTGAGGATTAACCAAGGAACAGATTAAAAACACTGCTTGGCTCATAATAGGTGCTCTCAGTAAATATCATTCCCTTCTCCTTTCCCTGCCCACTTCACACAGTTTAAAAACATCACCACCCTTCAGGGCAAACCCTACTCTCCTCTGTGTTCCCTCCCCCCCCCCAGCCCTGTGTCCCCCCAAAGCTGTGCTAGAGAGCAGACTGAGTGTTATTAATAGACTATTAATGTCTCCGGCATTCCCAAGCAGTGGGCCTGGCTTTTCCATAGGTTAATTAGGTCATATTTCAGGATAATTATGACGGTATATTCCTACACTAATTAAGTGGCTTTAAACCATCTTCACAACGCAGCTCCATGAATCATAATTAAGCCTTACCGCCGAGTGCCTCTGCCAGCCACGGAGCCCCGCACGCGGCCCGCTCCGCCTGCGCTCAGTCGCGGGAGTGGGTACACTGGAACCGCGGGTTTGAAAAGGACTTATGTTCCTGGGATCATGTCAGGATGATTCCTAGTGAATATCGGATGAGGCTTTGCACGGTTTCTCTTTTGTTTCCACAAGGAGGGAGACGAAGAGAAATACAGTGTTCATATAGGTTTATTCTCTCCTCCTTGCTGCTCTGTTGACTAGATTTGAATAGATTCCCAGGGGATGCGGGTGGGGGTGAGAGAGGGAATGCTGGAACACATGGTTGCAGGTGTCGGTCGGCGGTGAGTGTGCGTAAGAATTTGCATTGTACCTGTTGTTCGCTAGGGACCGTGTCTACCACGAGCCGGCTTAGTTCGTGACTACCTGGGAAGGAAAACAAAAGCATCAAAACACACGTGTCCGGGAGGGCTGGATGTACCTCCTCCTTCCTGATTGTTTTGCTCCTGACATGCCTTGCAAGTTGAGCGGCTCACACCTCAAGAATGGCCACCATTTTGCTACTGTCCGTTCTAGCTGAGTCATGGCGGGATTATTGGCACCAGCGTCCGGAGATCCAGTTTTGAGTCTGGGCTCTACAGCTTGCTGGATGTTACCCTGAGAAAGCCCTCTGGCCTCCTGAGCCTCAGCTTCCTTATCTGGAGAATGAAAACAACACTAACCGTCACGTGGGACTGCCGGACACGTTGAATAAGACAACGGGAGGGTGCCAATGACTTCAAGGAGGAGTCAGCAAATTCTGAGCTGTTCTTCCAACCATGGAGAAGGGCTCACGTGGACAGGGCCACACTCCCTTCCAGGACTCCTTGGCACTTATCTGTCTGATGGCTCTCGGGTCTGGTGTGTTTCGCTTGTGTTTGTGGAAGCCACAGAGGGTCCCTGTGGGACCAGGATCTAGGACCTCGGGTGCCGTAGCACCGAACATTCACCAACCGGGGCCACCGGGACACACGTTTTCTCCTGCCTGAGAGAATGTACAAAGCCTGTCTTACCAACTCCTACTACTGGAGCTTGGAGAGGCCACCATGGTGGCACGAAGAGGATAATCATGGGATGTCTGGGAAAGGTTTATGAATCAACGTCTGGGAACCTCGATCCTAGGCTCACAGTCCTCAAAACTCCTGGCCTCTGTGGTTCTCCTTTTCCTGTCTCCCTGACTTCACACTACACCATCTCCCCACCCTGCTCCCTGCAGTCCTGCCTCCCCCAGGCAGCACCTTCCCAGAGCCAGAGGCTCAGGCAACAAAGGGGAAAGGGGGAGACTTGTTTCTGCTCGCTCTTGCTCTCTCTCTCTCTCTCTCTCTCCCTCTCCCTCTCCCCTTCTCTCTGTGGAGAGATGGCCCCAGGCATTTTGAGTAAGATACTAATCAAATAAGGACAGGTCACAATACACCAGCATCTTCTGCAGAAGCCAGGGAGCCGCTCCGGTGTCCTCAGCAAAAGGACAGGGAATTGGGGGGCAGGGGGATGAGGAGGAGGCAGCATTGATTTAACCTGGTTGTCACATATAGCCCCTGGCCCCTCTGACAAGAGAACACCATGTGAAGGCGCAGATAAGCCCAGCTGGAAAATTGACAGCAATGAAGGTAGCCCTGGTTCCCCCCTCGCTGCTGTGGCCTGTGGATTACGGCTCTGTTAGAGTAGAGAGAGGTGAGAGGCGAGCGAGGCTTCCCCCCGGATACCACCTGTAGATAGAGGGAATGAGCCTTGTTCTCCCTGATGAGCAAATGGCCATCAGGAGATGAGAGCTCTGGGGAGGGGGTGGGGAGGTGGGGGGTGGCATCCTGTTGAATTCAGATGGAGAAGAGGGGCCGTTTCTTTAGTGGAGGCGTAGGTTGGACCCAAGGTGAGCTGCCTGCTGTCTGCACTGAGGAAGGGAAGAGAGGGCCGAGCAGCGGGCAGCCCAGCATGCAGCAGTGGGAGTGGGCCGGCTTCTGTGGGATTGGACGGCTGCCCCGTGCCCACGGAGCTCTTCTGGAAGCAAGAACAGCCTGTTGGAGATCTCAGCCCGGGAGGAGCAACTCTTCTGGAGGGGGAGGCTGGGCGAGGGTGGAGAGAGTACAAGGATCGGACAGCCGATAATGGGGGTGGATGGTTCTTCCAGGCAACAGTATGGAGCCGCGGGGGCCCAGCTTAGGGAGACAGCTCCCCCTGCATATGGCATTCACACTGACTTCTTGTGCCCAGGAAGCCTCCACCATGACATTTAAACATGCGTGTTCACGTGTGAACGCACATCTGTGCGTGTGCGTATACCCACGTAACCACGATACATTGGCATGAGGTGGTAGAGGACGGTCCTCCTGAGACCACCAATTCAAGGTCACAGTGCAGCCTTTGGTATATGACTCTACCTTGCTGGGCCTCAGTGTCTTTGTCTATATAACAGGAATGAGCAATCCCTTGCTTGCTCACTTCAAAGAGCTGTCATATGGGGCGCCGGGGTGGCTCAGTAGGTTAAGCATCTGACTCTTGGTTTCAGCTCAGGTCATGATCTTGCGGTTTCGTGAGTTCGAGCCCCGTGTCAGGCTCTGCCCCGGCAGCACGGAACCTGCTTGGGATTCTGTCTCTCCCTCTCTCTCTGCCCCTCCCCTATTGGCACTGCCCCTGTGTCGCTCAAAATAGATAAACTAAAAAAAGAAAAAGAAAAAGAAGAGCTGTCAAGGTAAGATACAGAGGGTGGGCAAACCCTCTGCAGACTATAAAATCCGCTCCAGCCATGAGACCTAGTGAGGGTCATGTTGTCCTACCTGAGCCTCTCTGGACAAGGAGGAAGGGGTGGGGATGGGCACAGTGTCAGCTCCTCACGCCTCCTCCACCAGCACCCAGCCCGTGGGGAGGAGGATGAGTGGGAATCACTCCTTCATTACTCTTGTCAGAGCCAAAGGGGTGGAGGGAGAGGCTCTGGGGCTGAAGCCCAGTTACATAATCCATTCGACCAAACCCAACCCTGTGGAGCATACAAGGGTAAGTAACTCTCAAGGATCTCTCCCAGGGATTGAGACACGGAAGACAGGAATACAGCCACTAATAGGTGTCTATCATGGAGAAGAAAAAAGATAAAAGAGTACACAGGAGAAGCTATTAGAAGAAACAGTGACTTAACTTTCCCCAGAATTAAAGGGACATATACGCGTTCAGAGAGAAAGGGATAAGAGAGTGCTGAGCAAGATAAAGAAGAAAAAAACCTCATGCACAGATACATGATGGAGACATTTAAGTGCATCTCAGGGAGAAAACCTCCACGTAGATCACCTACCAATAAGGAGAACCAGAGTGTCGTGATAGGACAACCGAGTGATATCCAGAAACTATTGAAGTTTGTGTATAGCGAAATATTTATTTAGCTATAAATAGGGGCGAAGTAAAGATAAATAGGGGCATAAAGATGTATGCAGAATGTATTCCAGTGATTAAAAAGAAAAAGGGAGCACATACAAGATACCAAAAATAAGACCGAGAATGTATTATTCTTCTTATTTTACTATTGGTTGAATAGATGATGAATATATGTCACAATCTGGAACTATATTCCAGATAATGTCAACATGATAGCAGTCAGGAGAGACAAGAGGTGGGAAGAGACCAAAACCAAAGCAAACCAAAATCACCAAAATGTCTTGCACGTGAGAAAAATAAAAACATACTACCAACTAGCCCTTGGACTAAAGAGAAAATCTTAAGGGAAATTATAAATTACTTAGAATTAAAGGTCAAAAAAAAGCTCTGCATGACAGAATGTATGTCCTACAGCTAAAGTAGTCCCACGAGGAAAATTTATAGCTTTAAATACATCTATCAGAAAACAAGAAGGGCTGGGGCGCATGGGTGGCTTGGTTGGTTAAGTGGCCGACTTCGGCTCCGGTCATGATCTTGCAGTTCAGGAGTTCAAGCCCCGCGTTGGGCTCTGTGCTGACAGCTGAGGGCCTGGAGCCTGCTTCGGATTCTGTGTCTCCCTCTTTCTCTCTCTGCCCCACCCTTGTTCACATTCTGTCTCTCTCTCTCAAAAATAAACATTAAAAACAAATTTAGAAAACAAGAAGGGCTGGAAACAAATATAGTAAGTAAATGTAGTAAAATAAAAAAGAAAGTAAAGTAAATAAAGTAAAATAAAAAAAACAACAACAGTAGAGAAAACCCAAATAAGCAAAAAGAGAATAATAACGATTAGAACAGAAATAAAGAATAATGCCAAGAACAGCAAAAACAGTATAAATGAGTACTAAAAACAAAAATTTCCCTGAAAAGACAAAATAAACAACTTTGAAAAGACCCATAAAATAAACATCAAGAAAACAAGAGAGCAGATTTTAAAGTAAACTACAGAATTAACCCAACTCTGTGGAGCATCAAAGGGTCTCTCCCAGGGGCAGGGAGAAAGACTATGGGGTAGAACTAAAATTTTTAAATATAAAAATAATGTTAGAACAACAAACAGGTATATGCAAGTATATACATTTGAACCTGGATGAAATGTACAGATTTCTGGAAAATATGCTGACACAGAGACAAGGTAAATAGAAGTCCTGAACAGACTAATAGGATTTGGAGGGAAAGGACTCCTCTTACACTGCTGGTGGGAATGCAAACTGGTGCAGCCACCATAGAAAACACTAGGGAGTTTGCTCAAAAAGTTAAAAATAAAACCACCCTATCATCCAGTAATTCCATTACGGGGTATATATCTGAAGAAAATGAAAACACTAACTCCAAAAGATATCTGCACCCCCGTGTTGCCGTGGAGGGAAGTTGGGGTGGAAGAGAATGCAGTCTGGACCAGTTGTGGTTACAATATTGTGGTTAAAATATTCTACTTTTGCAATTTTGCAATGCACAGACACATTTCTAGGACCCTCCCAGGATCCCGGAGAGGACAGTAGGCCTGTATCTGACAATAGCAGTGAAAAAATCACAAGGGCTTCAGGCACTAACAACAAAGGCCCAGGATCACAAAGTGGAAAAAAAAAAAAAAAAAAGCATTAAACTTTAGGAAAGCCATTAAATGAAAGACCTAAATAAAAAGAAATACTATATCCACGTTTGGGATGACTTAATTTTGGAAAGATGTCTATTAGCCTCCAAATTAATTTCTACATTCAATTAAATTCAAAGTGAGCAAGAATTTTGGGGGGAATTTAACAAAGTGAGTATAAAATTTCTATTGAAGAATTGAGGTCCACAAATAGCTAATCCAATTAAAAAAGAAGCAACAAAGAAGCAACGTTTGTTCTGCTGATGATCAAACTGATTACAATTAAAGCGTAATAATAAAAAGCAGTGTGTTCTTGGCATAGGAACAGACACATAAGGCAGAGGAACAGAATAAGAGACCAGAAACAGATGTAGACACACAGAAATAAACTGAATAAAAACAAGTCTAAATGAAAACAAACAAACAAACAAACAAACAAACAAAAAAACACAAAATACAAGGGAACTCCCTCTGAGAGAGGTAGCATCACAAATAGTGAGAGAATGAATTATTTAGCAAAAGTCATCGAAAAGAAGATGGTTCCCTGTTTTGGAAACGAATTAAATTGGATTGGTACTCAACACTAGATTTTTAAAAATTCCCAAGTGAAGAAAGACCTAAATGTGAAAAGTAAAATTATAAACCCAAATGGAAGAAAAACGTATTAAAAATAACTATGAGCCTCAAAGTGAACGTTTCTTTGAAAAGATTTAAAAAATAACCAGACGCAAACCATAAGGCACAGAATAAATAGATTTGATCACACCGACATTAGAGACTTTTGTTTAAAAAAAAAAAAACCCCAGAATAAACAAAGTTAACAGAGGAGTAACAGACTGGGAGTAGATATTTTTGGAAGTCTAAAAACTGACAAAGGTTTAATATGCAGCATATACAAAGAACTGCTAATCTTTCTAAGAGAAAAAAGGGAAGAGGGATACAAACAAGGCCATTCATAGAAATGGCCATTTGAAGAGCTAATGGCTATATAAAGAGTTACTTAATTTCTTGAACACAAATTAAAATAAGAAGGTATGGGGCACCTGGGTGGCTCAGTTGGTTGAACGCTGAGTTCATGATCTCACGGTTCATGAGTTCAAGCCCCGCATCAGGTTCGCTGCTGTTAGTGTGGAGCCTGCTTCCTCTGTCCCCCTCTAGCTGCCCCTCCCCCGCTCTCTTGTTCTCAAAAAAAAAAAAAAAAAAAAAACCAAAAAAATTAAAAAAAAAAAAGAAGGTATCATGTTACCCCCTCAGATTGGCAAAAAATTCGAAAATTGGAAGCCTATCAAATACTAGTGTGGAGGCAGGAAAAAGAAAGCCTTAAGCCTTCAGTCCCTGTTGGTGGAAGGTGTAAACCATGCAGAAAGAAAAACCTGGCTGACCTTGGTACTGAGAGTCTGTGTGCCCTTTCCCTGCCACTCGCACGCTCTGGGTGTACGACTCAGAGTCTCTCACGCTACCACGGGAGACGTGTGCAAGGAGGTGCCTGTCGGTCCTGGTCAGGATCTGAGCCAGCCTGGTGTCCTTCACCGGGGGCTGGGTGAAGAAAACGTGGCATTCGAGTGTGATGATGGCATACCATGCAGAAGTCAGAGGTAATGAACTGCAATCTCCGTTCGACAACTTGGGAAGATCTCACAAGCAACCCAGAGGGAAGAATCCTAAGAGACAGAATGGAATTGGTAGCATGAAACCTGTTACGTACATTTCCAAGCACAGACCACAGTGTGGTTTTTTTTTTAAATTTTATTTAAAAAATATTTTTTAACGTTTATTCATTTTTGAGAGAGAGAGAGAAGGGGAGGGGCAGAGAGAGAAGGAGACACAGAATCGGAAGCAGGCTCCAGGCTCCGAGCTGTCAGCCCAGAGCCCGACGCGGGGCTCGAACTCGTGGACCGTGAGATCGTGACCTGAGCCGAAGTCGGACGCTTACCCAACCGAGCCACCCAGGCGCCCCACAACAGTGTTTTTAAAGGGTGCCCATGTGTCTAAAACGAGACTCCTCCCAACGTTAGAATGGAAGGGCGTTTTAACTCCTCAGGCGTGACACAGGGACACCTTTTGATGCTTTTGACGCACCTGCACCGAACGGTAGTAGGTCTGTAACTTGTTACCCAGAAATGTTTGCCGTGGAGACTTGCCACTTACCCCGCCTCTGGGCTGAGGTTTGGGGATGGGGTGAACAATCTGCTTTGCAGATAACCTGTCAATAAGAGGAAGCTAAAGGTTTGATGACTGCTTTAGAGGCCACATCAAGTGTCTTTGTGTCAAAATGCATTCATCAAAACAAAACAAAAACAAAAACAAAAAAACCCCAAAGTGCATTCATCAGGGCGTCACTAACCCTCCCAGAAATAAGTTAAAAAACCCCTGTGTTCCAGTAAGTTCTCTGGCCTGTGGAGGGGCTAATCTTATCTTCTCCTGTGAGAGGCATTTGTCCTGTGAATCTCTGTGCTGCTGATACAGGTCATTTTAAAATGGGAACATTGGTCTCTTCTGGGGGACCACATCTCGAGCCAGGGTTCATGCTCCGGGGTCCCAGGTCTCATTAGACTCCCTCGAGGCCTCACTTGATGATACTGCTACCTCTCTGTTTGCATTTAAAAGAAAAAGAAACAAAAAGAAGTGAAATAAATGAGATGGGGGAAGAAAAGTGAAAGGATTACTTAATAAAATAATAGGGATCAAAACAGTAAAAACAGACAGCTCTGGTAAAAAGACAAAAAGCCCCACTGGATGGGACCATAAAGGGCCAAGTGAGGTCTTTTGTCTAAATTAAAAATAACTAAGCCATAAAGTAGGTAGACCGAGGTTCAATATGTGGAATTTCCAGAGGCTGCAGTACACGGCCGGGCACAGGGAGCTCCCCTGCTTTCTCCCTTAGGCTCTGGATCCTGGGCCAGATACTGAGATGCCCCAGCTGATGGGGCAGAGCTGACAGAGGGTTTCTCCCCGCTTCTTGCCCCCCCCCCCCCAGGTCTGCAGCTCTAGGTTGGGAGCACAATTCTGGCCTCAAACTCACCTTTCCTGGCCTCTGCTCATGTGTCCACCTGGCCTTTGCCCAAGTGGTCCTCTCCCCCTTCCTTCCTTCTGCCCTCCTCACTACACCTACCTGCCCAGTAGGGAGGGGAGGAGTCACCACCTGTGGGCTCGTGTTCCACTTCTGTCCCCTGTGGGCCATGGGACTGGGCAAATAGTGTCTCAACTTCCTTAGCTCTCAAATGGGGAGAATCGTAACATTGGCCCTGTCTGCCACCCAGGCATCCTTTGGAACCCTAGGGAACCACAGAAAGCTGAGGGACTTTTGCTGATGGAGGGTCAGCTCAGGACTCCCTCCCCCATGAAGCTTTAAGTGAATACTCCACCCAGACTGAGAGAGTTGCCCTGGGTATCCTCAGTCTGCTGTTAGCACCCGAGATATCCCCTCCATGCCTGGAAAAGCGTGGAGGTTATTAGTCGGAGCTTAATAGATATTGATTAATTGATCAAAAACGCTTGCACTCTCATTGTTTTCCCGCCTCGCCAACCAGACTGTGAGTTCTCTGAAAGAGAAATTTCTTCTTTCTCCTTCCCTCCCTTCCGTTTGTCCCATCAACCATCAAATACTTGCGTACCTACCCTGTGCCAGGCCTCAGACACAGTCCTGCCCTCAGAAAGCCTGCATTCTGGGTGACAGAGGAGGGAGGAGGCAGTTAAAAGCCAAGGAAACAAGCAAATAGCAACAGTAACTGCAGATTCTGTGCAGTGGTCACAAGACAAGACAGGCAGGGGGCCACTGGGGAGGAGTCTACTTTAGGTCCAGCGGCCAGGGCAGGTCTCTCTGGGGAAGGGGCATTAGGATGGGTGGAAAGATGAGGAGGGGCTGGCTGGTGGCCACGGTGGCAGAGCTGAGGGGGAGCATTCTAGAGAGAAGGAACCATGTCTGCACTGGCCGCCAATGTGTCCGAGGGGGAGAGGTGGCCCATATGACTGGAGCGGGAGGAAGCAGAGGTGGGGAGGTGGAACCTGAGAGGGAATCAGGAGCAGGTCCCAGCGGCCCAAGAAAGGGATACGGATTTTCTTTTTCAGGGCAACAGGAAGCTACAGAGGGCCTTTTTTATTTTTTTCCTTTAAGTTTATTTTGAGAGAGACCTAGAGAGTGGGGGTGGAGGAGGGGCAAAGAGAGAGGGAGAGAGAGAGAGAGAATCCCCAAGCAGGCTCTGTGCTGTCAGCAGGGAGCCCGATGCAGGGCTCGAACTCACAAACCACGGATCACGACCTGAGCCGTTTGGTCGCTCAACCGACTGAGCCAACCAGGTGCCCCTACAGAGGGACTTTAATCAAGAGAACTGTTAAACGTTTTTGAGGCAACTGGGAAATTTGAACATAGATTGCGTATTAGATAATATTAGGGAACCATTGCTAACTTTGTTAGGCGTGTTAATGGTATGGTAATTAGGAGAAAGGAAAAGAACTCCTTATCTGTTAGAAATATAGATTGAAGTCTTCGCAGGTGAAATGGAATGATGTCTGAGATTTGCTTTAAAATACTGCAGGAAAAAAAAAATTAGTGTCTGGGAGAATAGATGAAACGAGATTAGCAAAATGTTGATAAGGTTTGAAGCTGGGTGATGGTACATGGGGTTCATTATACCGGCTTCTGAAATTTTGCATAATAAAAAGTTAAAAAAAAATTTTTTTTAATGGGAGGAATTGGAAGGAAACCATCTGTGGACACTCTGCTCATCGCTTCAGGCATAGGCCCATCCTGCCCCAAGCAGAGGTATCTGACCATGAGCTGTGGACTCAGACAAACCCAGTATAGTTCCCAAGTTGGCCAGTTGCTTTCTGTCCCCTTGGGTAGAGCCGCTCAGTTTCTTATCTGTAAAATGTGGGATTGTTACAAGCATTAAATAAAATAGTGCACGTAAAGCCCAAGCTTAGTGCCAGGCAATGGTTACTGCGCAATTCCTGGCAGCCGTTGTAGACGTGATGCAGACTGGTCCGAGGCACGGCGTGACTGGATTCGAGAAACTTCTCTTGGCGATTAGTCTGCAGTCTCTAGGAAGCTGAGGCCAAATACACGCGTTGGAGTATACAAGCCGTCAGGCATGCGCACACACCCCTGGCTTGCATTCAGGCACCTGCATGCACGCACAGACACCCTCCGTGGGGAGGCCTCCTCATGGCACAGCCTGAGCGGGCTTGGGGTGTGACCTTTAGGAGAGGCTGGGCGGTCCTCCCCGCAGGACCAAGGGCGAGGTGAAGAGGGCTATGCTCAGATGAGACGGGCTGTGTGGCCCATGGAGAAACGTGGCACCTGGTGGTCCAGGTAGGAGGGCACAGCTGGAGGTAAAGGTAGTGCCGTGGGGTACGCAGGGGGCTGCGGAGACCCCATAAGTGAGAGGGGGGGACAGGCTGGGGCCGTGGGACCCTGCGGGAGAGCCAAGAGGCAGTGCCTGACTAGAAAGTCTTCAAATACAGGAAGAACAAGGAAAGCAACTACCAAACCTACCCGCAGCGTGAAAACAGTTGTTTCCCAGGGGCCTGGTGATGGACTCCGAGATGCTAACCTTGAGCCGCCCGAGAGCTGGGTGACCTCACAGGCCCCTCGCTGCTCCTCCATCCCCCCACACGACACCCGGTGCTCTGTCCATGGTGGGGCCAGAATGCAGGCTGGCCGGGCCTCCGGAGACCCTTCCTCCCTGTCCTGGTTTTTGATCTGAGAGCCATGCAGCTTCCAGAGCCAAGAAGGAAAGGCTTGGGGTTGGAGAGACAGCCCCGATCGTATGTGTGGGAGGGTTAGCCCCCATCTGCCCAGGTATCAGAAAGAATCCCAGGATCCTATGCCAAAGGGAGACAAGGGAAGCATGGGGCGGGGGTGGGGGGGTGGCTGTGCCCCTAGGATAGGGAGGGAGGGAGAGAGAGAGGGCTGGGGGCAGAAGAGGCTTCTGGAACTCAGGTCTGGGGGGAGGGGCAGGTATGCCGAGAGAAGTCTGGGGAAGAGAAAGGCAAGGAGGCGGGGCAGAGAGGCCAGTGCCCCCTGCCTACACCCTTCTTCTTCCCACTGCAGGTACTGGGGCCACGGGCTTTTGATGCGATTCTGTCATCATTGCTGGGAAGACACTTTTAATCAAACCCCGAGTTGAGTGGCAGGAGGGAGAGAGGAGACCCATTCTGTCTTCACTTACTCTATTCCAGAGAACAATTCGGGGAGTTGCTAATCCTGCCCCCGTCACATTAACAGTAATAAAACACCCTGGCGACTCCCACTCTTCAGATGTCAACATCGATTAACTCCAGAGCCTGGCGCCCACTTCCGGGCGGCCTGCATCCGAGTGCGGGGGCCCTGTCCTTTGACTGTCACTGCCTCCTGCCCTCAGTTTGGCCTCGAAGCCCTTGGGATCAGTGCTAGGCGTGGGGGCTCAGAGCCCCCAGAGTCTCGTGGACACCTGTGTGGGAAAGGAGGCTTCTCTTGCTTGTCCCCATCCGAAGGAACGTGTCCCCCTTGCCCATCCTAAGGAGGATCAGTTTCCATGGTAGCCCAGTCTCCTCCCTCCCACTGTGGAAAGGGGTCCCCCTGGTGGTATGGTGGGGGGCGCCTTGCTGGAGCCTCAGGCTTCCTTAGGCCAACTGGGGCTGGGGGCTGGGGTTCCTTTCGACCCAGACCAGACACCTAGACACCAGAAGGTCAAGTGATCTGCTCAGGAGCTTGGGATCAGGGCCCGCAGTCAGATGAGCTTTGTTCTGCCTGGTGCCTCGTGGGTTCGCAGGGCTGTGCTGCTCTGAGCACCACTGTGAGGAACGCTCTTTCCTGAGAGTGCTCCCCACCGGGGTGGTGGCATCGGCCCGGGCCTCGGTCGCTCTCCTTCTGTCTCTGCACTTTGGTCTGAGCTTCGGGGGCAGCGTGGCTCACAAGGAAGGTGTTCCCCGGTCCACAAGCATGGTGGGGGGTGGGCAGCCACCCCTGTGTACCGTCCGCTGCGGGCACCCGTGGCCGCGGCAGGAGGAGCTCCAGACTGTCTCTCTGGCATCCCGGCGAGGGGCACGGAGGCAGCCTCCAGCTTTCCTTTAAGACCCTGGAAAGTGCCGTGCAAGCGGAGAAGGGACTGGCTGGGGAGAGGCTTGAGCGTTTGCTCTGCGAGGAGGGACCCGAGCCCGTGACTGGGGAGGGGCCACTCTGCCTACGTTATCATCCTCTACGTTGGAATCACTGTTGTCCTGTGAAAAATCCCCACTTCTAAGGCAGCACGCTTATGCCAGCAACACCACCGTGGCTCAGAGCATCTCTTAAGCTCCCTTGGGGCACTGCCATCAGAGTGTGTTTGCATCAACCGATGCCTTGCTTTCCAGTCACTCCTCATCGTTGACCTAAACAGCAGCCCACAGCCTGATGGCTCCCTGCGTGCCAGGCTTGGCTCTGAAACGCCTCCCATTATAAAAAAAAAACAAAAAAACAAAAAAAAAAACCCCACATCTGGTGCATTCAGTGGCCTTCAGCCAAAGCCTTTGAGAATCCACAAAGGCAGCAGGGCATTCATTCTTTGAGGTTGGATGTGGGTTTTGGAAATGATGGTGAGGCTCTCTGAGCTGAGGCATAAGAGCTCCAGAGGGGCTGGCGTCTCCCGCTCTCAGCCCGCCGTCCTGCTACTGTCGCACCTCTGGTGGCCATAGCAGATGCGGCCACACAGTGCCTGGCCTCACTCGCTGTCTGCTTCAGTTGCCTCTGCCGGCAGAGCCGTCGCACCCCTTCCGTGTCCTGATGTAGTTTGCATGGTTCACAGGGGCTCCCCGGCAGCACTGAGCCCCGGTTGCCCCCACCAGTAACCAGCTCAGTTACCTCTGGGTTGGTCTTTCTCCTTCCTTGTTTCTCTCTTCCCACCGTGGCTTTCCCAGGGATCTCTCCCCCAAAGAAGCAACCTGCATGGAAGACTACACGTGGGGGACCCAGACTGACAGCTGCCCTGCGGGATTTCTTTAGAGGCTCATGATTGAACTATTTCCACGGAGCCTGGCAATTGATAGCATCTAGTGAGCTGTGTGTCAGCCATTGTCTCATGGGCCATTTCTCCCCCCCCCCCCTCCATTCTTCTTTTTAAAAACATGGTTTCTTGAGATCTAACTCACCCATTTCAGGTGCGCAATTCAGTGGTTTGTAGTGTATTCACAGAGTTGTGCAAACAGCACCGCAATGAATTTTAGGATGAGTCCATCATTCTAAAAGGAAACATGGTACCCGTTAGCAGTCACTACCCATTTCCCCCTCAAACCTGCCCCCCACCCCAGGTAACCACTAATCTGCTTCCCGTCCCTAGAGATTTGCCTATTCTAAATGGTTCATTTAAATAGAATCATACAATATGTGGCTTTTTGTGTTTGATTTCTTTCCTTTAGCATAATCTTTTCAAAGTCCATCCATGTTGTAGTGTGGATCAATAATTCCTTTTTTTTTTTTTAATCTTCATCATCTATTTTACCCATTCCCCCCACCCACTTCCCCTCTGTTAACCATCGGTTTGTTCCCTATAGTTAAGAGTCTGTTTCTTGGTTCGTGTGTCTTTTTTCCCTTTGCTCATTTGTTTTGTTTCTTAAATTCCACATATGCGTAAAATCATATGGTATTTGTCTTTCTCTGACCAACTTATTTCACTTAGCATTATATTCTCTAGCACCATCCATGTTACTGCAAATGGCAAGATTTTATTCTCTTTCATGGATGAATAGTATTCCATTGTTTATTTTTACCACTTCTTCTTATCTATTCATCAATCGATGGACAGTTGGGCTGTTTCCATATCTTGGCTATTGTGAATAGTGCTGCTGTAAATATAGGGGTGCGTGTATCCCTTTGAATGAGTGTTTTTGTATTTTTTGGGTAAATACCCAGTAGTGTGATTAGTAGATTGTAGTGTAGTTCTATTTCTTTTTAATTTTTAATTTTATTTTTTAAAGTTTATTTATTTATTTTGGGAGAAAGAGAGGGTGAGCAGGGGAAGGGCAGAGAGACAGGGAGACAGAGAATCCCAAGCAGGCTCTGGGCTGTCTGCTCAGAGCCTGGTGCACGGCTCGATCTCACGAACCGTGAGATCATGACTGGAGCTGAAATCCAGAGCCCGACGCTTAACTGGAGCCACCCAGGCGTCCCAGTGTATTCTATTTTTAAGGTTTTGAGGGACCTCCACACTGTTTTCCACTGTGGCTGCTCTAGTGTGTATTCCCACCAACAGTGTAAGAGGGTTCCTTTTTCTCCATGTCCTCGTCAACAGTCGTTTCTTGTACTGTTGACTTTAGCCATTCTGACAGGTGTGAGGCGATACCTCATTGTGGCTTTGATTTGCATTTCCCTGATGATGAGTGATGATGAACACCCTTTCGTGTGTCTGTTGGCCATCTGTATGTCTTCTTTGGAGAAATGTCTGTTCATGTCTTCTGCCCATTTTTAATTGCATTATTTGCTTGTGGGTGTTGAGTTGTAGAAGTTCTTTATCTATTTTGGATACTAACCCTTTATCAGATATGTCATTTGCAAGTATCTTCTCCTGTTCTGTAGGTTGCCTTTTAATTTTGTTCATTTGTTTTTCTCTGCTGGGCAGAAGCTTTTTATTTTAAAGTAGCTACAATAATTTATTTTTGCTTTTATTTCCCTTGTCTCAGGAGACATACCTAGAAAGATGTTGCTATGGCCGACGTCGAATAAATTACTGTCTGTGTTCTCTTCTAAGACTTTTATGGTTTCAGGTCTCACGTTTAGGTCTTTCATCCATTTTGAATTTATTTTTGTGTATGATGTAAGAAAGCGGTCCAGTTTCATGCTTTTGCATATTGCTGTCCAGTTTTCCCAACACCATATGTTGAAGAGACTTTCTTTTTCCCATTGGATATTCTTTCCTGCTTTGTTGAAGATTAATTGACCCCATATAGTTGTGGGTTTATTTCTGGGATTTCTATTCTGTTCTATTGATCTAGGTCTCTGTTTTGTGCCAGTACCATACTGTTTTGATTATTACAGCTTTGTAATATAACTTGAAGTCTGGAGTTGTAATACCTCCAGTTTTGCTTTTCTTTTTCAAATATGCTTTGGCTATTCAGGGTGTTTTGTGTGTCCATGTAAATTTTGGACTGCTTGTCTAGTTCTGTGAAAAATGCTGTTGTGGAGTGCCTGGGTGGCTCAGTTGGTTGAGCATTCGACTTCAGCTCAGGTCATGATCTCATGTTGGAGGGGCGCTGACAAGTTCGAGCCCCTCATTGGGCTCTGTGCTGATAGCTTAGAGCCTGGAGCCTGCTTTGGATTCTGTGTCTCCCTCTCTCTCTGCCCCTCCCCTGCTAGACATGCTCTCTCTCAAAAATGAATAAACATTGAAAATAATAATAATAAAAAAACCCAAAAATATTTATTTATTTTGAAAAAGAGAGAGAAATAGAGACAGAGAGAGAGAGAGAGAGAGAGAGAGAGAGACAGCGTGAGCAGGGAGGGACAGACAGAGAGGGAGGGAGAGCATCCCAAGCAGTTTCTGCATCGTTCAGCACAGATCCTGATGTGGGACTCAATCCCACAAACCGTGAGCTCGTGATTTGAACTGAAATCAGGAGTCAGATGGACTGAGCCACCCAGGTGCCCCATTTTGAATTTATTTTTTGTGTATGGTGTAAGAAAGTGGTCTAGTTTCATTCTTCTGCATGTTGCTGTCCAGTTCTCCCAGCACGATTTGCTAAAGAGACTTTTTTCTACTGGATACTCTTCCTGCTCTGTTGCAGATTAGTTGGCCATATATTGGTGGGTCCATGTCTGGGTTCTCTATTCTGTTCCATTGATCTATGTGTCTGTTTTTGTGCCAATACCATGCTGAGCTCTCTCTTCTTTTAATTTTTAATTTTATCGTTAGATTCAGCACTGCATTCCCATATTATTTCGCAATTTAAAAGGTACGGAAGAATTCCTATTCTCTCTTCAGGGGCAACCAGTATTTCCCAGTTAAACGTATTTTGGGGGGATGTTTCTAGCATATATGAACAGTTATGAATATGTGTTCTTCCTCTTTTTACACAAATAGTGACAGATAATACACACTGCTCAGCACCACCTTTATTTAACATTAAAGCTTATAGATTATTCCATATCACTACCAAAATAACTTAAAAAATTTCTTTAAACGTTTATTTATTTTTGAGAGAGAGAGAGAGAGAGAGAGAGAGAGAGAGAGAAACAGAGTGTGAGCAGGGGAGGGGCAGAGAGAGAGGGAGACACAGAATATGAAGCAGGCTCCAGGCTCTGAGACCCCAACTCAGGGCTTAAACTCACGAACCGTGAGATCATGACCAGAGTCGAAGTCACACGCTCAACTGACTGAGCCACCCAGGCGTCCCAAAGGAACTTTTGATTCTTTTTATAAAGAACCTGGGTGGTTCAGTCCATCTGACTCCTGATTTCAGTTCAAATCATGAGCTCACGGTTTGTGGGATTGAGTTCCACATCAGGCTCTGTGCTGAACGATGCAGAAACTGCTTGGGATGCTCTCCGTCCCTCTCTGTCTGTCCCTCCCTGCTCACGCTGTCTCTCTCTCTCTCTCTGTCTCTATTTCTCTCTCTTTTTCAAAATAAATAAATATTTTTGGGTTTTTTTATTATTATTATTTTCAATGTTTATTCATTTTTGAGAGAGAGCATGTGCTAGCAGGGGAGGGGCAGTATTCCCTTGGATGGCAGGAAATAATTTATTTAATTTATTATTAAATAAATAAGTTATATTATGTTAAATTATATTAAATTATATTATATTAAATACACACGTTGATTTAATTAAACTTAAATTAAGTAAAAAATAAAATAAGTAGTAAAAATTTGTTTAATTTAAATAATTTATTTTATCAGTTTCCTATTGAAAGGCATTAGGTTCTCCCCCAATCATTTGTTATCACAAACAATGCAATGAAAAGCCCTGAAACAAATACCGTTTCCCTTATGTTGAGCTCATCCATAGGATGCACGAACCTTATCGGAAGGTACGTGAACTTTAAATCCTGCCCCATAAGGCCAAACTGCCTTCCCCAGAGGTGGTGACAACTCACTGTCCACCAGCCGGGTAGGAGTGGCTGCTTTGTCCACACGTTCACCAATCGGACGGGTGAAAAATGGTATCTCTGTGTATTTTAATCTGCAAGTTTCTTACCATTCTGTAAAACGTTCATATCTTTTGCCTGTTCCCTCCTGGATGTGGTCATTTTGCTTGATGATTTGCGGGTGCTTTTTATTTACCAGAGAAATGAGCTCTTTGTCTGCAGTATGAATGCCTCAATCTGTTTCCAACAGGCGAAGCCTGCTGCTTTTGTGTATTCCCATTCATAAACATGCAGGTGTTCCCCCTGAGAAGGTATTCTGTTGCCCACCCCATCGACCGGAGGTAGCCGGGTGGCTTGCTTTAGCCAATAACGTGTGGACAGAAGCGTGTTCGTCATTCCGGCTGAAGTTTGAATTGCGGGCGCTTTGCACATTCTCTTTCCTGCTGTCATGGTAATTGGCATCAGCGGATGATGGCTGTGCCTTCAGCCGAGGAACCCAAAGCGAAGGTGGCAGTAGTGACAGCATGGGAGTAGGGCCCCTGGCCAGTCTGCAAGAGAACATACAGGGTGGGCAAGAAAGAATCCTTTGTTGTCTTACGCTACCAAGTCTTTGGCTTTTTTCTTGCTGCAGTGTGGCTAGCGATATTATCTCAGCAGATACAGATGATTCTTGCCACAAAGAAAACGTTTTCATTTGGATGAGGTTAAAATGATCAATTCTTTATTTTAAGACTGCTGGGTTTGTAGATCTCCCCCACTTCGGGAGTATTATTTTAAACATTCTCCCATGCCTTGTTGCAAATCCATGATTTCTCTCCCAATTTGAAATGCCGTCAGGCAGATCTGATTGTTGTTGTTTCAGAGTTGAAGAAGCACAGCCTGGGGTAGCGGCTGAACCAGCCACCGTAGCCGACGTTAGATTATGTCTGGCTGCTACTAGACTTGCTTGCCTGTAGATACTTACCCCAATTAGGAGCGTGTTCTTTCACACCAAAGTCCAGAGTTGGGTATTCTGGGGCTGCCAAGAGCAGTACCAGGGGACATCAGGGACTCAGGCTTCATATGTACTTCTGCTTTACTCTCCTTAACGTGTGACTTTCTTAAACTTCATGGTCTAAGATATCTGCAGGAGCTCCAGCCATCAAGTCTGAATTCCAGGCAGGGAGTAGAAGGAAGAGAGTGGGGCGGAGGGCCCTGGACCAATTGTTCATCTCCCTTTTGAGGAACTTTCTTGGAAGTCTCACCGAAGGATTTTTGCTTATTATCTCATTGCTCAGAACTTCGTGAGAGGGTCATGACTTGATTCAAAGGGGCCAGAAATGTTTTACTATGTATATTTTCAAGTAGTGTTTGACTAAGTAGCTGCTGGGCGGTTTGGGTGTTGGCGTGACTGAATGGTGCAGGCTACCACTGAGATGTGGTGATAAAGCTCTCTGACAGCTTCGGGGCTTTCGAGGCAGGACCCGCTCCTAAAAAAGAGCTCCCTTTGTCGTGAATCCTGACAGAAGGCACCATAGCGTGCCCTCCTTGCTTCTTTGCCATTCCCAGGCCATCTGCAGCTTTTGGGGCCTCCCGGGATGTGGCTGCACCTGTGTATGGGAGGGGAGCCCTAGGAGGGAGCTGGCCTCCGCTCTGAGAGTCAGAGCTCTGGTGGTCTTTGTCCCATCCAGCCCCAACTGGCACCGATTGGCTGTGGCTTCACCTGCTCTGAGCCCATTTCTTGCCCTGTACACCTGGGTGACGAGAACCACCTCCCAGGGCTGCTGTGATAACAGAACGGAATCACGTCTAGCAAGGCCTTTGGGTTTGCCGCTGTTGACCTTGGGACGAGAACAGAAGGCCGCCTGAGAGTCCCCACTGCCCCCAGCCCCGCCCACAGAGCAGGGGCGGCCGGTGTCGTCAGAGAAAGGCCTGGAGGACAAGGGTGTGCTGCTCACCTGTTCACCTGCTCCCACACTTCCCACTGCTTCCTGACCTTCCTTTGAGATTTCTTCACCAGCTCCACAAAACTGGAGTCACTCACTTCCTATCAGATCCAGCTTCCTTCCCCACTCCAGCCCTGCTCCGGCCTCTCCCGGACAGTGGCCCGTCACCAAACTCATCCTTTATTTACTTCCTGCTGCCCTCAGTTACCATCTCTAAACATCCCTCTCTTCTGACCCTTTCCTTCTCCCCACCTCTACCCTCTCCCTGAACTGAGTCCCCTCAGCCTCCTGCTATTAGTTCGTCAGTTAGGAGAGGCTAGACTCACACCCTGGTTGCTAAAGACCTTCCTCTAAGTGGCCTAATCAGTGTATACACATTTGGGGGTGCCTGGGTGGCTCGGTTGGTTAAGCGTATCACCCCCTACTTGTGCTATCTCAAAATAAATGAATTAATTGAAAAAAAATCTGCATGGCTCTCTAGGACAGCTGTCCCCAGTGGTCCTAGCAGCGCAGACCTGGTGAAGGTGCCATCTCAACACGTGCCACACTGGTCACAAAACATGCAGGGAGACGAGGGGATCTGGTCTTCCATGCTTCCGCCAGGAGGGACACCAGAGCAAGGCGCGTGGCTCCCGCGGGTGGCTGGGAAACGTGGGGGAGCACACGTCTGCGGTCAAGTCTCTGCTTCCAGCAGTAACACGTGCAGTCACCCCGCCTGCCAAAAGCCTATAGGAGCCTCCTCCCAGTTCATGTCCAAGTTCCTGCCAGACCCTCCGTGATTCGGCCCCACCTGATGCTCCCCAGCCTCATCACCCGCCCCTCCCCAGTGTGAACTCCGTGCTCCAGGCATATCGCGCGAAGTCCTCCCTCCACAGCCTCTGCTCGCCCGCTCCCCTTGCTTATCAATCTTCCCCCAGTCTTTCCTGAGTTCTTCAGGGCCCAAGTCAAGGTCAATCTCTTCTGCGAAAAAGCCTCCTTTTGGCTCAGCCCCTCGTGCTTTCCCTCCTCGGAGCTCTTCCACGGCTTATTTCGAAGCTCTCACTCAGCCCCGAGCATATGTTCCTTCTGTAGCCTGTGTAGATTGTAACCCCTGGAGGTCAAGGGCTGTTTTCATCCTCTTTGCCTTCTCAGTGACCTACTCAGTAGGGCTCTCAGTGATTTTAATTTGAGAACGGTTATTAAACACCTATGAAATGCCAGACACCCAAGCTCGGCAAGGAGGAGGAGAAGAACAAGGAAACATGATCCCGGAAGGAAAGAAGCTAGCATTTTTATGTGCCTGCTGTGTAACATTTAATGATGAAGAGAGAGAGAGGGAGCGAGAGAGAGCTCTAGTGCCTGCTTGGGGTCGAATCCTGCCTCTGGTTAAATGAGCTACAGGACCTCGGGCGAGTTACTTAACTTCTTTAGCCTGAATTTTCTCACTTCAAGGATAATACTGATCATTATCTAGGTATTGGCTTCTTAGGACTGCTTTGTAACAAATTACTGCAAACCGGCTGGCAGGAGACAACAGAAGTATATTCTCTCTAGGCTCTGGAGCCCTGCAGTCTGAAACCAGGGTGTTGGCAAGGCCATGCTCTCTCTGAAGGCTCTAGGGAAGAATTATTCTCTTCCTTCTTCCTAGTTTGGTGGCTCCCGGCTTGTAGGTGCGGCATTCCAATCTCTGCCCCTGCCTCTGTATGACATTCTCTCTCTCTCTCTCTCTCTCTCTCTCTCTGTATGTCTTCTCCTTTTTAAATAAAGACATCAGCTGTTGGATTTAGGGCTCACCCTAATCCAGTATGACCTCATCTTAACTAATTACATCTGCAAAACCCTACTTCCTAATTAGGTCATAGGGGTGACATATATTTTGGGAGGGGACACTTATTCAACCCACTACACCTACCTCATAAGATTGTTGTGGGGATTAAATAAGGTGGTTCTTGTAAGTCATTTGGCACAATGTCTGGCATACAGTAAAAACTCATTGAATGTTAGTCATTTTTAGAACAGTATCCATTTTTTTCTTTAAAAAAATTTGTTTAATGTTTATTTAGTTTTGAGAGAGAGACAGAGCACGAGCAGGAGAGGGGCAGAGAGAGAGGGAGACACTGACTCCGAAGCAGGCTCCAGGCTCTGAGCTGTCAGCATGGAGCCCGAGGCTGGGGCTCGAACCCACGAACCATGAGATCATGGCTTGAGCTAAAGTCAGACGCTCGACCGACCGACCGAGCCACCCAGGTGCCCCTAGAGCAGTACATTAATCAGGGTTATTTTATTAGCAGGTATCAGAAACCCAGTTCAGTCCTGGTGTGGCTAGATCTGGGTGCTTAAATGAGGCTCTTAGGAATTTTCCCCTGTTCATTTTGCAGCTGTCTGTGTCATCTTTATTTTGGGGCACCCTCTCCCAGTGAGGTCACAGAGACGTCACTCAGCAGGTCCAGGGCTCCATTTGACCAGCGGATCATCCTCAGTGGAAAAGCAACACCTCTTTCTCAGCAGCTCCAGCAAAAATCTCAGGGCTGCCTTCTGTGGAGCTAGTCTGGACCATGAGTCCATCCTGGAAACAATCTCTGTGTCCAGGGAGATGAATATCTGCCTGAACGGGGGTGGGGAGGGTGGGGAAGGGGGTGGAGGATTAGCCATAGCGGAACCACTGGGACAGCAGATGAGGGAGGGGGGTGGTTTCCAAAAGGAAAATCACAGTGCCGGGAGATCAGATACCGAGCAGGCAGAAACACAGGGCACCTACTACAGATCATGGCAATGCTGTGTGCCAGCTCCTAGCCCAGTGCCTGGGACAGTGCGGGAAATGTCATCACTTGGCTAATCACACGATGACTGGATGACTGCGTGAATGATGCTAGAAGGAACATGCTAGTCGCCAAGTCAGTTGCTCATGTTTTTTTCACTACTTCCTACAACAGCATGCAAAGGAGGTTTTATTATTTCCAGTTTGCAGACGTAGAAACTGAGGCTTAGTGAGTTTAAGTGATCCGTCCAAGATTTCCTAGTCACCTTGCCACGATTTAGCACCTCAGAAGCTCAAATGCCCCCTTTTCCTTTGTCTAGTCACTGCTTCCAATTTACTGCCCTTTGTTAAAATGGTATAAAAGCCCCTGGACGTAACCACCTCTTTGGGTTTTCACTTCTTTTCTGTGAGGCTCCACGAATGTCAAAATATCAGCATCAATAACATTTATATGCCTTTTCTTCTGTTAATCTGCATTTCATTAGTTTAATTTGCAGACCTCAGGTACTGAACTCAAAGGGTAGAGGAAAAGTCACTCATTTCCTACAATGATGTTTAGGTGGCTTCTAGTTTTCAGGTATTGGGAATAAAGCCACTCTGAGCATTCTTATGCATGCCCTTTAGTGGGCATAAGCCAAGGCGCTCATTTCTGTTAGCTACACACTTAGGAGTGGAATCTTTGGGTCATCTGGATATCTTCTATCAAGCATTTGTTGTTCTCTGTCTCCTTCCTCTCAGAGTCCCTCAGACTGTGCAGAACCCCTGCCTGTCTAGACCTTGCTAAGCCTGGAGGCAGAGGGTTGAACAAAATGACCTCCTGAGGCCCCTCAGCACTTCTCAGAAGGATTTAGCCATAGGTCTCAGGCCCCAGTTCCCGCCAGAGCCACTGTTTGCTCATGAAAACGTTTCGTGTGATTAGCCAAGTAATGACATCTTAAAACTGTAAAGCTAATATATTACGTAATAAAACACAGGAGCAAATCTCTTTGACACATACTGGTGATTTACTCTGCCAGCCATAAAGATAATTACATTTCAGGTTGCTATATAAAAGGCGGCAGGCAGAGCTTATGTAGAATTAGCCTAGCTGTGTTTCGGACCTCTCCATCCACACGGACCTGTTCATCATTCCTCCCGCAACCGGCCAGCAAACACTGACTCAGCTGGGCCTGCCCGGTCACTGGTCGCCACTGCCACTGGCAGGACCTGTTGGTGGCATTGAAGGAATAGGTGGAGAGGCTCAGGTTTGGGGTATGAGGCATTCGTTCCTATAGACGGCTCTGTAACATTGCAGGGAACACAGCCTGGGATTCAGGGCACCTGGTCTCTGAGCCTGCAATGCCACCTCCAGCCTTAAGCAAGTCACCGCCCCTCCTGGAATCAAAATATGCCCTGGGGCTATGCTCCTCCACCTCCGTGGCCTGTTACCCAGGACTCTGAGCTTTTAGGACCAGTTTTCCAAAGCAGAAGTCAAGTCTCTCATTGACAGGAGCTTCCAAGGACAAAGAAACAAGGCATTTATACCTGGGGCTCTCCTGGTGTCACTGACTTCCAGGATTTCCTTCTCCCAAGTTCCCTGCTGCCCCAAACCAGGAGGCAAGGCCCCAGAGGGAGACCAGGGAGAAAGGAATCTGGAAGGACACTCAGCAGAAGTATCCAAATCTTGGAAACAGGAAATTGAGGAAGAGAGAGAATGTGTGGCCATCTGTATTCACAGAGAAAATCAGTGTCAGAGCTGAGACTAGAAGCCGAGACAAAAAGTATAGGGCCACATATGGGGAGATTTTGTTACCCTTCCAGGTGAGGAAGGCTGGAATCCCATTCGGTATCTGCTCCTTTTACCTTGGCACAAACCTGGATTACAGAGGGAACTCTGCCCCAGGCTGCTTTGCTCTTGCTTTCCCATCCTTTGTCTGTTGCTCTGGTCGGTGGTAGCTTGTCCAGGGGAAGGTCAGGCTGCATGCAGGGGGATGGACAGAATGATCTCCAGAGAGCCTGGTGGCTGATCCTCAGACTTGGGGAAAGGGGTGACCTGGGAGAAGTGTGGGTGACTACGGTTGGAGTAGCCATCCTGGTGAGCCTCCGGAAACTGGACGCCAGGACTCTTGGGGTCTCCTGCCCTCCCCCCTCTTCTCTTGATCTACTGAGGCCCTCACCTTTGGTTTTCCACTAGAAAATGGCTTCATTTTATCAAACCTAGGCAGAGCGCCTCCTCCTGGTCTGGTGGGGACCTCAGAGTTTGGGAAGCAACACTGCAAATGTGTGGTTCGTCAAAACACACACACACACACACACACACACACACACACACACACAAGCCGTTTCCAAGGGGTTGGGGCTGAATCCTGTGAGCTCCCAGCCCCTCTTCCTCGGCTTAAACGCAGGCATGGCAGGTCTGGGGCGCAGTTAGACTGGTTGGGGGCGGGGGGTGGGGTGGAGAGCGGAGGAAGCCTGTTCGCAGAGGCCCAGAAGAACCAACAGAGGCCCTTCCGTGTTCTGGAATGTGCAAACTCAGACAAACACACTGCACATCCCTCAGCTTGCAGCCCCAACCCCCTGCCGAGTCATTGAGGCAGACAATGGGCGTTGGGAGGGGTCTTCCGAGCCCCTCTGCGGCCACAGGGGTCTCTAGAAACCCCCATGCCCCTCCTCCCGCCTGCTGTCGCTCCCCTCCCCCCCCACTCCCCTGCAGGCAAGTCTCCTGCAAATCCGTCTCGTCTCGGGGCCGGGAGTCCGGGAGGCAGTTTCGCGGGCTGCGGAGCGCGGGAGCGCGGGCTCTTTGAGTGACAACGGGGCGGGGGGACCGCGGGGCGTCCATTTGTTCTCCTCCGCGGAGGTGGCAGATAAACAGCGCCGCTAACGACCGCGGCTCCACGTCCGCGGGCTTCGGGGAGCCGTCCCAGCGGGGAGCCCGGGAGAAGATGAATCGCGTTGAATGACACAGGACATGGCAGATTGGATGTTTAATTTGGGTATCTCTTTAGAACACCCCCACACCCACCTCCTCGGCTCCCACTTAGCATCCTGCCGGCGAGAAAGCCCTGCTCCTCACAAATTGCCTTGTCAGGCGCCGGGAAAAATCCCAACGTGACTGATGTCTAGGTGGGCCCCTCCAAGTGCGGGGAAAGGGACCGGCACGACTGCAGAATGTTCCTTCCTACGAAGACCGGGCGTTGGGCCAGGGCCAGAGATTGGAGTCAGACATCGGGAAGGACCGCCAGCCAGCGGGGAGGGCCACCGGCTGGGGGTGGGGGTTTGTTCAGGGGTCTGCTGGAGGCAGCAGGAGGGCCAGGCGACCCTCTCAGCGGAGGACCTTTGGGGGCGGGGGTGGGGGTGGGGGTGGGGGTGGGGAGGAGGCCTGTACTCGGTCCTCCAGGGCGTCCTCCAGGGCGTCCTCCAGGGCGCGGTGCAGGCCCGGGGCGGCCGCGGGGTGCAGAGGCGAGCGCAGCCTCCCGCAGCCAGCCGGGCTTCCCCAGAAGACTTCTCCGGAGCTGTCTGATCACAACCTGTCAGTCCCGCTTCTCCTCCAGCCTCACCTGCCTCCAGATCTTTCCAAACAAGGAAGGGAGCTACAAACATGGCAATCACCTTCCCCGGCAGAGGCAGACAGCTGCCAGGGCACAGCTAGGGCTGGAGCCCGGCCCAGCCTGGGAGGGGGAGCGGAGGGGGAGGCCGAAGCGTGTTGTGGCAGTCCTCTGTGCCTGTCTAGAGCTCAAGCCGAAGCCCCTCCCACCCCCAGTGCACAGATGGTGAGGGTGGCCGTCGGCACCCCTGAGCACCCCTGAGCACCCCTGAGCCAGGCCAGGGATCAGCATGTGAGAGGCCACCTGCTCAGGCAGCAATTCTGGAAAGAGCCCTAAGGGCAGGGGTGAGGAGTGAGAGTAGGACTAGGATATTGGCGTTTCTGGAACACTTGGGTCACCTGAGTGAGTCCCCTTGGCCTTGGTCTCTTCAGTTGTGACACACAGCGGCTGGGGGTCTCCTCCATCCAGCCTGGTCATTCTGTGGTCCTGGAGATCCCTTAGGAGGAACTGGGGCGGCATTTAGCCCCCGAAGAAACCACACTTGCTAGGCAGTGGAGTGGCCCTGTCCTCTCTTCATGGCCCCCACAGGCTCTGTGGGACGAAGAGGCCCCAGTAGGACAGACTCCCCAGGCCTGAGTGATCTGGGACTTCTCAGTGTCCCCGGAAGGCTGGAACTAAGAGGACGACCGAGGGGCATTTGGATGCTCCCCACCTTCCTTCCAGATTCCCCAGAACTGCCTGCCTCTCTTATTCCCTTGCGCTGTCTCTCTGAGGCTGCATAACTCCCTCTGAGCTCTTGAAAGCCTGGGGACAAACAGAAGGGGGGGGGTGTTCTCAACACGAATGTGGATTATTTGCCTCCAGTGAAGGCGCAGCGTGGATAATTTATCGGTGCAGATCGAGACGGGTTCTCCATCTGGTCTCACTGAGATTCCTCTCAACAACATCTTTACCACTCCGCCACCAAGTCCGCCTTCCCAGCTTTCTCCCCTGCAGTGGCGAATGGCTACCCCCCCCCCCCCCCCAGCCCCAGCCCCACCATGCCACTCAGGGAACAGGGCCGTCAAGGTGGGGAGAAACCTGAGAGCTGAGGGGCAGGCGGGGACTCTGAGGGAGAAGGGCCACCTAAAATATCCCTTTGGCCTAAAACATGATGGAGGTGGGGGACACTATGGTGATCGTGTGGAAGTTAGGGCGGCAAAACGTGTCACCAGCTCATTGCGACACATCACAAGAAAGCTGTTGGGGCCGGCACGCTGAGGTGATCCCCAACCGGCTGTGTCAGAGCTCAGCCTCCTATGCCACACCGGTTCCCGGCCCTCTGCAGGGGCCTAATACCCTCATGTCCTCTGCTCCCTCTCGATGTTTTTAGCAAAGTGTCTCCAGGCGCCGTTTTCCACCTGCATTAGAAGATAAGTTACCAGGTGACGTATGTAAATTCCTGGGTGATCTTTTCTGAAGGTTTTGTCACCAAGTTAAGTAAGACTGTTAAAAACCGAACCCTGCCCTTTGTTCCCTGGTCACATCAGACCAGTACTGATGGCACTTGGGGTCTCCTGAAAGTAGCAGTCAGGAAGCACTTACTCTGCCATCGGATGAAGTGACCCTGCTGAGACGCTGGCAGTAGAACAAGCCTGAAAGAAGGCAGGTGGCTCAAGCGGCCTTTCTCTTTTCCACCTTCTGCTCCAGGTTGGTGGAGGGAGTCCCCTCCTGGTCCTCTTCTGAATCAGCCCGCTGGTGGCCTCTCTTGGTTGGGGTGACTTGGCAGAGCAGATGGCACAGGCAGAGCCGAGGGCAAGAGTGAGGGCGTTGCTGCAGCCCAATGTCAGCAGCTGCCCCCTGCCGGTCCCAATGCCATCCCTCTGCTGGTTAGTGGGTGCACATGTTTTCTAGCTGCTCGCTCTCTCCTGGCATCTCCACCCTGAGCTGTGCTTGGCGGAGGCACATAAATGGGCCTGTGGGTTGGAGTGGCTTGTCAGGAGCCGCAGGAGAGGCTGGGGACGGACTGAAGGATGCTGCGCCTTTTCCTCTCCCCAGCCATTGCCGCCCCCTCTGTCCTCAGGTGAATCACCCGTGATGGAACAGAAACCCAAGGATGTGCACCCGGAAGACCCAAGTCTTCCTCGGGTAACTGTCCTCTAAGTTCATTTAGCCTCAGTTTCTTCATCTATAAAGAGGCGGGTTGGCAAGACAAACACTGAGCCGGAGGATCAAGGGAGCTTTGGGAGTCTGCAGAACGACGTGCAGATGAGAGTTACCATTTCGGTTCCCGCTCCTTTGTAGCAGGAAGGGAGAGCCTGGCCAGGTCACTTCAGTTCATAGCCTGCGTGGCTTATCAGGCCACTCCCCCCCCCCCCACCCCCCGACAGGTGCATGGTTCACAGTAAGAGGGGAAACAACAACCACCACCCCAAACTGGGGGTGTGATGCTTAGCCACATGGGTCCCTCTCCATCCAACAGGAGACTCTAGGACCTAAACGAGATGAGGACCCTCTGAGCACTCATGGAAACTTTCATGGGATCCTGCAGAAGGGACGGAGGCTGGAGGAGGGATGGTCTCCTCCAAGGAAAAGTTAATACAAACCAGGCCGATCTATGCCAACCAATGCTGTTGAACATCCCCCCCCGGTGCCCATTCCTGGCTGGATGTTTTATAGGACCTACAAAAACTCTGAAGGGTTTTGCAGACCAGTTGAGATTGTAAGGTAACCCTTCAAACCGGGAAATAATAGGCAACGTGGACTGCTTATACCCACAACTGTAGAATGAAGGAAGTGTTCACCCCCCATGCTCTCCTGGCAACAGTGGCCCTGTTCCTGTTTCCTTGGGGGAAATGGAGTCTTCCTCGGCTGGGCAGGGAGCTTGAGAGGTGGGGAGAGGGGGACGTGGGGTGCCAGGCATCATGCAGGCCCATCCTCTACCTTTCAACACCAATTCTCTGACACCAGCTGGGTGTCCTACAATTCAAATCAATTCTGACACCAGCTACCCAGAGTTAGTGTGGTGACCCCACAGGTCACAGGGCTTGGTCCCATGAGACTGTCCCCGCTTCAGATGCCAGGTGCAAGTCTTGGGTCCCTGAGCCACCCACACTTCTTCCTGGCCAGCTATAAATTCTGGAGCTCTGCACCGACCCCCACCCCTTTCAGGTTCAGCAATTTTCTAGAATGACTCAGAAGTCACTGAAAGTGGTATACTTATGATTATCGTTTTATTGTAAAATACACAGATGAATTGCTAGATGAACAGGAATATAGGACCAGGTGTGGAAAGGGCCAAACACCAAGAGCTTCTGCCCTGATGGGGTCAAGGTGCATCTCCCTCCCGGTACATCTGCTTTGATACGTTCACCAACCAGGCAGTCAGTTCTCAGCCTCGTTGTTCAGAGTTTTAATGGAGGTTTCATTTCATAGGCATGATGGGTTAAATCACTGGCCATCTGATTGAATGCCATCTCCAGCCCCTCTCTCCTCCCTGGGGATCAGGGTTTAAAGTTTCAACTCCCTGATCACTTGTGCTTGGTTTTCTTGAAGGCCAGCCCAGCCCTCATTCAGAAACTATCTAGTTCCCCACCATGAGTCACATCATTAACATAGACTCAGGTGTAGTTGAAAGAAGCATGAAAGGGACAAGTTATGAATAACAAAAGATACTCCTATGGTTCAGGAAATTCCAAGGGGTTTTGAAGCTCTGTGCCAGGGATGTAGGACAAAGACTGAATCTATTTTTTTTTTTTTTTTCCAAATTGGAACACAACCTTCCTACTCACAGAAGCGTCCAGAGCCTGGTTGTAATGGGGAGAATCCAGAGGGTGGTAGAGGGGCTGGTGGCTTCCCAGGAGGAGCAGCTGAGAGAACTGGGGGTGGGTGGTTGAGCAAGGAGAGTATGTGGAACCCAGGGGCAGAGGTCATCTTTAGTTAACTAGAGGTCTGTCCTGTGGAAGACGAAGCTCTGAAGAATGGAATTTGGACCGTGAGTGGGAATAATAGGGAGCCATGTTTCAGCGACAGCTTCTTGGCAACAGGTGGGCTGTCTTGGGAGGTAGTGAGCTCACAGCACTGGAGATGTTTTAACTAAGCTGAATGCCAAGTTCCACGTGAGCAGGGACTCAGGTTTGATCTCAGCTGTATGCCTGGGACCTGGAGACTATCTGGCAAAGAGTAAATATTTGGTAAATATTTGTTTGTTGAATGCCCATTTGTCAAGGTTCCAGAAGTTAGATTAAATAGCAAGAAGGCACAGGCCCAGTCATAAATCTTTAGAAGCTTCTACCCTATCCAGCCATTTTGCTGTTTGCGGTTTGTTTTTTTGTTTTTTTGTTTTTGTTTTTTGTTTTGTTTTGTCTTGTTTTGTTTGTTTGTTTTTGAGGCCAAAAAGACAAAAGCAAAAAACCAGAAAACTAACCAACCAGCCAAATAAACAAACAAACAAACAAACAAACAAACAAAAAAGGGAACCTCTTAAGCTCACAGTTAGTGGGGAGACAGGTATTTATATCTAGAAAGAAGTTCAATAAAGAACAAAGTAGTTTCGGGGCACCTGGGTGACTCGGTTAAGCATCTGACTTCAGCTCAAGTCATAATCTAGCGGTTTGTGAGTTCCAGCCCCATGTTGGGCTCTGTGCTGACAGCTCAGAGCCTGGAGCCTGTCTTCGGATCCTGTGTCTCCCTCCCTCTCTCTCTGCCCCTCCCCTGCTTGTACTCTTTCTCTCTCTCTCAAAAATAAATACATACTAAAAAAAAAAAAAAAAAAAAAAAAGAACAAAGCAGTTCCAGTTAAAGATGACAAGTTGAAACCATCCATTGGTTTCTACACTCCTCAAACCCCATGAAAATGTCAGTGAAGGGATTTTATTAAGAAGCATGAGGCCGTACGTTCAGAGGTGAGAGGCAGATGGAAACTTCTAGGTAAATATAGTGAACTGAACACACACAATTAATTTTGCTCTTCTTGAAAATCCTACTGAAGTGACCATAAAAGGTTTTTTTGAAAAGCCGGAAACCCACAAAGATGGAGACAATGGGTGTGGCGAAAGAGCAAAAGAAGTTTGGAAACTAGAAAAGCAATGAAGGAGGGGATTTAGCAAACTGGAAACCGCTGGGGGGGAGGGTGGATCTAAAAATCCCTCTGCCCCCCAATCCCTCCACAGTCTCTGGTGTCTCTGGAGGTAGGGCAAGCGGGGGAGCTAAGTAAGGAGGCCTGGCTGAAAATGGAGAACTTTGATCTCTGGGTCCCCTCCCCAGATCTGTGCAGGTGGATAGTTGCTTCTTCCCCATGTCAGCAGAAAACTGAGGTTTGTTCCCAGAAATGGTAAAATAGAGGATCTCTGGATGGGGATACCAGGTTGAGGACGGATACCATGCTGAAAAACTTGGGGTGGCCAGGTGTGAAATGAGCTCGTCTACACAGGGCGCTGAGAATTCCTCATTCCTCTTCCTTGAATGCTGGTGGCCAGGTCTTTACTCTCTGGAGACTGGAGGCAGGAGGCCGGGAGGTTTTCTCTGGAGAGTCTGATCACTCAAGAGGGAAGGCTTAAAGGTACAGACATCAGAGGTTCCCCAGCGAAACAGCCAGTCACCCTACATGAATCTCACTGTCAGCAAGTCCCTCCCATTCACCTAGAAAGAGCTTCCATTCAGCAGTTGGTACTCTACTGTTCCATAGTTGCTGACAATCCAGGATTGCGATTTATATGAGGAAAATCACCAACATGACAGATAGGGGCCAAGACAAACAGAAAGAAACTACTCAGCAGAAAGAAGTATATGCAAGAAGAGGAAGACATCAGAAAAGTTGTCATGAGTACCTTTCGTGAGATACATGAAGAGAATTATAGGAAATAAGAAATGGATGCTATAAAAAAAGAACAAAAAAAGAGCTCTTGTAAATCAAAAATATGATCGCAGAAATGAAAAAGTTCACAGAAGCAGAAGAGGATAAAGTCTAAAAAACATCTCCCTGAAAATAGAACAAAGAAGACAAAGAGATGGAAAATAGGAAAGGCAAGAAAATTGAAGGGGCGGCTGCTAGCTCAGTCTGTAGAGCTTGTGACTCTTGATCCCAGACTTTTGGGTTTGGGCCCCACTCTGGGTGTAGGGATTACTTAAAAATAAAATCTTACAAAAGAAAATGGAAGGAGCAATTCAAGAGGTTCTCTACGTGAATCAAAGGGTTTCTGGTTAAAGAAAACCGAAGGAAGGAAGTTGGAAACTAACTGGAGCCGCTCTAGGTCTGGAGGATTCTAGTTTCCCTACTGAAAAGCCCCAGCGAGGGTCCGATGGTGGAAAAACGGCCACTACCAAGGCACAACGTAGTGAAATTTCAGGATCCTGGGAACAGACTCTACAAGCTTCCCACAAAGGATCAGACCTCAGAATGGCATCTTTAGAGTCAAGATCATGTACCTATAGATCTAACAGAAATTACAATATAAATAAATAGGGTGGGGAGGGTGAGAAGTGTGCGTGTGTGTATGTGTGTGTGTGTGTGTGTGTGTGTGTGTGTGTGTGAGAGAGAGAGAGAGAGAGAGAGAGAGAGAGAGAGAGAGAGAACGCGAGAGAGAGACAGACAGACAGGAAGGAGGAGAGCCGGAACCTCATTCTACATAGTGGAAAGTCAATACATAATGCCAAAAATGGAAAAAACCAAAGAAGTAGCAATGTAAGCACATTTTAAAGAGAGATGGAGGTAAATATCCCAAGAATCAGCTAAAAGCAGTGAAAGTCATTGCCTCTAGGGAGTGGTGCCTTGCCTGGGGTGTTTGTGTGTGTGGCGGGGGAGTAGGGGACTGCTGTTGTGTTTTGTGTTGTTTTTAACATCAACCCCGGTAGAATTCTGTAACTCTTTAAATTATGTGCATTATAACATTGATAAAATAAAACCGTAAAACTAAAAAAAAAAAAAAATTGGGTGCATACATTTTGTTACATTATTATACGTTTTTGGATGTCTGTAATCTTTCATAATAAAAATGTTTCAAAGGAAAAAAAACCCAGGCCAGGGATTTCTGTGGGTTGGAGCTGCCAGACAAGCCTGCCGGAGGGGCTTCCTTAAGCTGAGTGCTGAGCTTGGAGAAGAGTTCTATAGGGTTGGAGGGGAAGCAGGAGGACTTTTGGGGAGGAGGGATGGCCAGAGTAAAGGCTCCGGGAGGTTCTGAAATAGGTGTATGTAGTAGACTGTTTGATCTGATTGGGTGAAATGCCCAGCTTACCTGTCCTTTGCTCAGAGGTGGAAAATAAGGTGGATTGTTGGGGAGACTGAAAACCAAGCAGAGGGATGTGGACTTTACTTGGGGGCAGGAGGTGGATTAGAGTGCCTGGGTTTTGCTTTTGGTGTGCCTGAAGAAGGTGAACTGTCCCCTCTGAGAGCAGGACAAAGCCATAGGAGAGGCTGGAGGCAGGGAACCAGCCATTGAATTTGCAGAAAAGCAATGATAGGCTCCAGTGGAAGGAGAGGAAGGAAAAAAGAAGGGTTGAAAGTTGAAGGAAAAGAAGGTGGTGGTGGCTGGAGGGAAGGGAGGGAGGAGGGACCCTGAGGGGAAGACTCGGAGTGAGCGGATGGGATCCAGTTCTAGACGAGATGCCCCAGGTGATGACACAAAGCCCACTGTGACAACTGACATGTTTCTGGGGCTTTGCACTTAAAGTACATCCTCAGACTTGGCCTCATTCAGCGTTGCCAGATGGGGAATGAAGGCATCATTCTCCCCATCTCACCAGTGGGGAAACTGAGGCTGTCCAGAGGTTAAATGACTTATTTCATGGGCTCGTAATCAAAATGCTCATCTTTTGCCCCCAAATTCCATAGCTTTCCCCAACCTGCCCTGGTAGGTGATAGAAGTAGCAATTGCCTCTGAGGGAGGCTTGTGGAGGGACAGGCATGAGGGGGTCCAGGGGGCTGAGTGCCCTCGGAGGGGATGCAGGAGAGGCAGAGGAGGAGAAGTCTGGCCAGGCTTCAGGATGATGTTAGCGACGAAACCCTAGGCAAATGAGGTGTCTTGGGCTCCTGCCCTGTGCCGGGGGGGGGGGGGGGTTGCGCTCAGGCCCTCATTTGGTCCTGTGTGAAGTAGGGGAGGCACACGGGAGGAAACTGAAATGACACACTTTCCAAGGTCATTTCATCCGTGCGCGGTGGAGCGGGGATTTGAATCCAACCAAGCATCTGACTCCGAGACCCGGAAGCTCTCCTCTGCCATGTGTCCAAGGCCTCATGGCTTCCAGCCCCCGGGGGGTACAGGACAGGAGTGGGAGGGGTTATTATTATTATTATTATTATTAAAACATCTTTTTAGCATTAAATAGATTTCTTTTTTGCCATTTACCCAAAGTAGTGATGCTCGTACGAATAAGGAAAAGGAAACCGTTCTTGAAAGACAGTAGGACTTCCCGGTCTCCTCTTCCCTCCGCCCATTTGTGCACTCAGCCTAGTGAGGACAGGAACAGGATTGCCTGGGGCCCCCAGATTAGGGGACTTAAAAGCTGAAGACCCTGGGCGGGTTTCAGAAAGGATATAAATCCTTGGAATGGTGTGCAAAGGTTTGTGTGTCCGCACATTTTTCTCCGTGGGGACAGCCATCCCTCAGAAGCTAATCGGCTGCTGATAACTGCCTCGCAGCCTGGCCTGCCGTGGGGGTTGAGGGCTGCCTGCGTAGTGAGAGGGGAGTGTGTGGGAGAGAATTCATCAAAGCGTGCGCACGCATACACGCATGTTTGTGAGTTTCATTGTGTGAGTCTGTGTGCAGGCCTTGTTTGTGATTATGAATCGTGTGCCTGCGAACAGATAGTGGTGTAGGTGGTACCTATAAATCAGTGTGCGTGTGTGTGTGCAAGTGTGTGTGTTCGTGGGTGCATGCGAGTCTGTATGCTGACGGTTTGTGATTGTGAGTCCTGTGTAAGAGAGCAGATTTGTATAAACGTGTGTAAATCATGTGAATTTGTCATGGGTGGAGGTGTGAGGGTGTGTGTGGTTGTGTGTGTGTGTGTGTGTGTGTGTGTGTGTAGTGGTACCTGGGAATGAATGAGTCCATGGGTGCAGGCCTGCATGTGCTGGGAAGGAGGGACATCCGAGGTCCGTGCCATTTTCCATCCCAGCCCCCAAACCCTCTGGTCCTGCTCTCATCTGGGTCTAGAACAGCAAGTTAGAGAGAACATCCTCTCAGCTGCCTGTCACCTGCCCGGGGAACAGTGACAAGAAAATGTGCTTGTTTATATCCAAATACCTTAATAACCATCAATTTCACATGTGTCAGGGGGAGGGGTGGGGACAGGCAGCATTCAGCTTGAAGGACACACGGATATTAAGCTCAGCTCGCAAGTTAATTTGCGAGCCCTCAAGCCAGCAGGTGCTGGAGCCAGACTCCTAGGCTGCCCAGAGATCCAAGCACCGTCTCCTTTTTTCACTCCTCTCTCCCTTACATGCCTTTGAGCAGAGCCTTGGAATAACATTAATTTATCCAACGCGTGCATGCCATAAGTTACTTTTTTAATTATTATGATCAAAATATTGCTTAAAATTGACGCCAGCTGCATGTGTTTCTGTCGGAGATCATAACTGCAATTGTAAATTGGGGAGCAGCTCAGAGCCGGGAGCTTCCCTGAGTAACGGCCCCGATACCATTATAGAGAGGTGGATAAAAATAAACCCGCAGATCGCACGGCAAAAATACGCCAGTGCGAGTTAAAAGGATAATTAGTAGAGCAGAAAGGGAAGACGCCAGGCTCCCCCGCTCTGAGGCTCCGGGGCTGGGACTGGGTACTGTGTGGGGGTGGTGAAGAGTGGGGTCTGCTGGGGGAGGGTGGCGGTGGGGGACTGGGATCTGGGGGGAGGAAGGGGTTGGAGGAGGGAGAGGCAGACAGGTGGGGTTCCCTCTCTGGACCCCAGTTTCTCCTTCTGTAAACTGGAGATGATAAAAACACTCATAGCAGTTCAAACCAGATGATGCATGTGAAAAATTTCCAGAATCCACAAATTCCATATCTCAGTAAAGAGATCGTTACTGATGTGGAAAGAGACACTGGGTGTTTTTTTCTTCTGGGCCAGGAGTTGGTTAGGCTGCATTTATTTATTTGTTTATTTAGAGAGAAGGCACAAGTGATCGAGGGGCAGAGAGAGAGAGAGGAAGAGAGAATCCCATGAGGGGCAGAGAGAGAGAGAGAGAATGAGAAGCAGGGCTCACCCAAAGCAGGGTTTACGTTTCCCCAAAGTGGGACTCGAGCTCACCCAACGTGGGACTCGAACTCACGAACTGTGAGATCTGTGACCTGGGCTGAAGTCAGATGCTGAACCACCTAGCCACCCAGGTGCCCCTAAGGCTGCCTTTAAAAGGAGGCTGCCTGACAGCATAATGCTTAGGAACACAAGCCTTGGAATTCTTCTATTCGCTCATTCGTTTGACAGTATTTATTGTGTTCCGGACGCATTGTAGGCATTCGGTGGTCCTACAGCAGTGAACAGCATAGAGAGCCCTGCCATCCTGTGGCTGTGCCACCCTTACGTCCACACTCCTGTGCCGTATTTGCTCCATGTCTCTCTGAGCGTGAATTTCCATAGCTGAGAAAGTGCCCAGCATGCAAATGTTGACAAAATGCCTGTGAAAAGTACTTAGCACAGAGCTCAGCTCACAGTCAGCTTTCAAGATGCTGGCTTTTGTTACTAACCAGGAAGCCTTGACGGGGGAGTTTCCAGAAGCTGGTTGGGAGCAGAGAGAGGGGGGTTCCCACCCATTAACTGTTAACCAGGCAGTCACTGGGGACACATGGCTGTGAGAGACAATTTCGAGGGGGAAGAGTCTTTTCCCTGGGCTGTTCTCAAATAAAGAACAAATCAGGCCGAAGTGAGGGGAGACTTTATTCGAAAACACAATTGCAGTAGCAGGAGGGGACCTCAGCGTCGCAAGGGTCAGACAGAAAGGACTTTTTTTTCGTAGTAAAGGAAAGTAAGGGCTAGAAGAACCAGATGGGGGATGGGCCAAGCAGGTGGTCTGAATGGGAAGGTTCTTCTCCGTGGTCAGCTGATGCCTGGGAGAGGTTGTTAAGGAGGGGTTTTTCCCAAGCTCTGATGCTGACTCAGGCTGTGGGTGGGTCAAAGTCTAGGGGAGAGTGGCCTAACTGAAGTTTGGTCAGGTCAGGTGAACAGGCATTTTGTCCCTATTGGCCAGTGGGGACAAACGGTTTGGCTTCTCATTTATTACTGGTTTTTACAGTTTATTGATTTATTCTGAGACAGTGAACGCTGGCAGTGCAGAGCCAGACGCGGGGCTCGAGCCCACAAAACCGTGAGATCATGACCCGAGCCGAAACCAAGAGTCGGATGCTCAACCCACTGAGACGCCCACGCGCGTATCATTTGTGAGACGATAAGTTTGCGGGGTCTGTGTCTCGTGTTGTCTTAGGTAAACAAGGGGACATCTTTGCATCTAAGTCATATGGGAAAGTGCGGTTTTCCGCAGTGAGCCTTTTCCTGGAACAAGAAAGGGTGGGGGATTTCTGTAAAATTGCGGTTTTCCAAGAACACAGAACTCATGTAAGACACTGTCCCTGACCACTGCAGGCTAGAGTGAGAGATGAAGAGAGGAGTTTGGTTGGTTGGTTGGTTCCTGATTCCCCTGGCCCCCACATTGGAAGGGGCCCCAGGTGGGGGATGCTTTGGGGGGCTAGTCCTCCCTGGTAAGATCGAGACCCTGGTGCCTCCGGGCAGCTCACAGCCTGCTCGGCCTCCCCACCCTCCCCACCTTTGGCCCAGGTTGACAACAGCGGGGGCTGGGAACTCAGGGGTCTGGGCCACCTCTGAACCACCCTCCCTGTTTGCTACAGGAGCTTCCCTGAATAACAGGAAGAGGAGGGGCTCTGTCCCTCTGAGTCTGAGCAGAAGGTGAAGGTGACCACCCAGGTCCCACCAAGTCAAGTTTACAGCCAGCTGCATGCCTTTTCCCTCCCAAATCCTTTCCCAGCAGCTGCCCCGAGTGCTGTGAGTCTGCTCTGCACTTGTCTGTGGTTGCAGGGGGGCAGTGAAGCCGACCTGGCACCCAGAGGGCAGATTGAGGGGCACTCCTTTGTCTGCAGCCCCCTGCACCAGGCCGGCTGTTATCCCCACCCTCCTCACGCACTTCTTACTGTGCGGGCTGTGGGTTGTTTTAGGGCCACATGGATGCCTCCCTTGCAGAGAGAGGGCAGGAGAGGAGCCTCACCCCTGCTCTTTCTCCAGGCTCTGCTCTCCAGCCTGAGCTGGCCCAGTCTCAGCTGCAGCCGCCTCCACCTTCCAGGCCACCGCCACCCGCCTGTCTTCCTGTCTCTCTGGGTGACTCCCTAATGACTATAATCAGGGTGTGCACTGAGAGGCAGGGGGGAGGGACGGCGAGTGGAGAGTGCTTCCCAGCCACCCAGTCCATTAGTGGGGCAGCGGCCTGTCACTGCACCGGAGGCAGAGGACCGGGGAGAGGTTAGGCAGGAGCCCCTGTCTCCCTCACCCCTTCTTCCCTCCTCTCTCCAGGCCTGCTCAGAGCTCTGCTCTAATTATAAATGGTTTGACAACTTTAGGCTGGGCCCTGTAATTAAAAATAAAGAGGAAGACAGACAGCATTGTCTCCTAACAACGCCTTTAATTGGTGGAGTTAATTTTAACGGGGTGCCTTGGAGGAGGGAATTCCAGAATGGGGGCTCTTGCTGATATCCCCTGTACCGCTCACCCAGCCCGTTTACCCATCTGTCTCCCCATCAGATGGGAGCTCCGCGGGGCAGGGGCTCTGTCTTTCTTTATTCGTTTTTATCCCTGGTGCCTGGCACCCAGTAAGCACTTAACAGATATTTGTCGAATGAACAAAGAGTGAACGGCCTGCTGTGAGGCACACAAGGATCATGAGCTTCTAAGGGTGGTGTGTGTGTGTGTGTGTGTGTGTGTGTGTGTGTTTCTCCCTTCTCTGCCCAGAATTCTCACTCTTAGAATCATGCCTTTGGGCTAAGATGTTCTCCTAGTCAGGGATGGTGACTTACAAGTAACAGAAAGAAAGCCTCTCAGACCAGCTCAAGTGACAGGGGAGATATTGAAAGGGCAAGGAGGGGGCTCTCATGGGTCCCCCAGGACAGAAAGAGAGCTGTGATTGGAACAGCTGAAACCAGGGGAATCAGGACCCCGGCCTGTCTCCATCTCCTGAGGCCTCCCCACCAGCCAAGACTCCTCCCTGCCCCCCCAGGGTTCTCCGATCTGCTTGGGGATTAGCCCCTAAGAGGGAGGGAACAGCATTTCTCTTTCAACTTCAGCTCAGGCTGGAGTTAAGTCTTTCCTTTGGTTCTCTAAACATGGCCCAAGACAGGTGGCTATTTTCAAATTTCACTGCATTTTTTAAAAGACAGAGGGTAGGAATAGAAAATACAAATAGCAGAATCTGTTTCCCAAAGGGCAGGTTCTGAATGCTAGGCATCCTGCTAGAAGTTACAGGCTCACTTTTCTAAATTCCAAACCACATGATAAGCTCACTCTAGCCTCCTGAGAGCCAGGACTGTTTTGCCTGCCATCCCCCAGGTGAGGTCCCTGCAAGGTGCTTTAGGTGGAAGTCACAGAAGCAACACTGTCCCCATCTTTGGGGGAAGCCTTTGGAACAGAACGTGCCTCAGAGTAGGCGCCCAGTACATATATATGCTGTCCAATTTCCCACCAAGTAGAATAGTTTAGCAGGCTTAGTTTCTCCTAGGAGGAACAAAAAAGTCCCCCCAAAGACCAACCTTTCCATAAATCAAGTCTAATCCTTCTGTCATCCCCCATCCCCCAAGCCTCATCCCTAAATCCTGCCTGCATAATGGTTTTGAAATATGAAGCCCACGTGTTCAATGCAGGGTGGCCTGCACCCACTCAGTCAATGGCACCCATGCCTCGGGGGAGGGCAGCTGCAGCCTAGAACAAAGAAGTCAATTGAGTTGCTGAATGGATTTTTCGACCTGAGGCAGACACAGATACAATAGTCTGTGAGCAAAGTGATTCTGATTGGCAAGATCTGGAGCTTAAGAGAGAAACAGTTTGGCTTTAAATTCCAAGAAGGCTTAGCTGATCCCTGAATTTTTAAAATGTAACCATAGAGTGTTTAGGGAGGTAGCAGATGCTTATGTACTGATTGAACGAACCTTTCTCCACGTGCAAACATCTATAAGGACTCAACTTTTATTCTCATGCAATGCTTCTGACATTAGGCTGAAGATTCAATGAGTGATGGTCGTTAACATTGTGCTTACATTGTAGCTTCCTCAGCTGGGCACTGGGCTAAGTGTTTGATAGATCTCATTTATTACACTCAGCAACCTTGTAAGGGGTATTATGACTGTCCGCAGGTTACAGATAAGCTCCTGTGAATTGCCTACTACTACGCCCTATAATAATGCCTCTCTGTCTCTCTTTAAATCAATCTTGTGACTTTTCACTGCTGCTTCTCTAGTCCTTTTGTGTGCTCTTCTCTAGGGGATTATCTATTGACGTTTTGTTGGCTTGGGGAGACCCAACCTCCCTTCTCCCCCTCCGGAGGCTTCCAGGGAGAGGCGATCCTCCCCTCTTCCCTGCTATGACTAAGCCTGTGCGCACTTTGATTTTTTTTTTTTTTTTGTACTTTAGATGCAAGACTTTACTGTAATTATTTGTGTGTGTTGGTCCTTCTTATTGTTCGCTCCACGAGTAGTGTGGTTTCCTCTGTTTCTGGCCCCCGGCAAACGCTTGGCACAGAGTAGTGATCTAGGATCCACTGCGAACTGAATGTGTGGATGAAAAAAAAACACTGTTCACCACAGGGCGAGCACTTGAATGTGGTTGCTCTACTACACGGGAAGGCACTCCTTCCGAGGAAGCTGGGGAGCCACGGGAGCTCAGTGTTGCGCCTCGACGCAGGTCACGATCTCACGGTTCGTGGGTTCGAGCCCCGCATCGGGCTCTGTGCTGACCGCTCAGAGCCTGGAGCCTGCTCAAGTGTAGCTTGTCTCTGTTCTGCGATGACTGTGGTCACAGGTGGAAAACCCAAGGGCTCAGGGCTGGAGTTATGTCAGGACTCCCCTGGCGTGAGGACCAGCTTCCGGGGTGGTGCATACCCATGGCTGCCAAGCTGATGCTGGCTGTTGACGGCTGTCCACAGGGGGGTCCTCATGGGGATGCTTGGGTATCCTCGTGGCATGGTGGTGGTCTTTGTCCAGAGTGAGCAGTTGAGGGGGACAAAGAGAGAGGGAGACAGACAGACAGATGTATCCTCTTATAATCTAGCCTTGAAAGTTATATAGCACCGTCAGCCCCATTCGGTTAGTTAAAAGTAAGTCACTAAGTTTGGTCCACATTTTGAGGACGTGAAAAAAAATTTTTTTTAATGTTTATTTATTTAAAAAAACTAAGAGACAGAGAGAGAGCATGAGCAGGGGAGGGGCAGAGAGAAAGGGAGACACAGAATCTGAAGCAGGCTCTAGGCTCTGAGCTGTCAGCACAGGGCCTGACGCGGGGCTCGAACCCACAAACCGCAAGATCATGACCTGAGCTGAAGTCGGACGCTCAACCGACTGAGCCACCCGGGCGCCCCATTATTTATTTACTTTTTGAAAGAGAAAGCAAACAAGCCAGGGAGTGGCAGAGAGAGAGAGAGACAGAGAGAGAGAGAGAGAGAGAGAGAGAGAGAATCCCAAGCAGGCTCCACTCTGTAAGCACAGAGCCCGACGCGGGGCTCTGACCTACGCACTGTGAGATCATGACCTGAGCCGAAACTAAGAGTTGGGTGTTTAACCGACTGAGCCACCCCAGCGCCCCTGAGGACATTATTTAAAACCACCACAAAAATGAAGCTAGTGATAAAGTCATGTTTCTGCACACTTCAGTTGTGACTGTGTATGTTTAGACGTGTTACATCCATCCTGTATGCTTCTTGGATCTGACCTTTTCCGTCCACTTCCTTTGTGTGGGCCGCCCCCACCCCTCACCGAGACCCTGTTACAGCCTTGCAACTGTCAGGATTTTTCTGCCTCCAGTCTGTTTTCCACTCCGGGGCCAGAGCACATTCCTTCCAAAACGCCGACAAACCCCATCGCTCTCCAGCTCAAAACTATTCGGTGGCGTCCTTTTTGTTTTTATTGACATACAATTCACGTATCATGAAGCTCACCGTTTTAAAGTATACAACTCGGTGGGTTTTTGTATTGTCACAGAATTGTGCAGCTATCAGCAGAATCAATCTTAGGACACGTTCCTCGCCCCCGAAAGAGACCGGGTTCCCATTTGAAGCCATCTTTTTAGTCCCTGTTCCTCGGCCACCACTAGTCAACTTTCTGTCTCTGTGGATTTGCCTACTCTGGGCGTTTCATCTAAATGTAATCCCATAATATATGGCCTTTTATGTGAATCCTTTCTCTCTGCATATTTTCAAGGCTCATCTGTATCATAGTATGTATCAATACTTCATTCCTTTTTATGGCTAAATAAAATAAAATGGCTGTTTTGTGGCTAAACCATATTTGGTTTATCTCTTCATCAGTTTAGGGACACTTGGATTGTTTCCATTCGTTGACCATTATGAATAATGCTGCTATGAATATTAGTGTACAAGGTATATATAGACATATATTTTCAGCTTGCGTAGGCGTGTATTTTGGATTAAAGTTGCTGAGTCATATGGGAACCCAGCCATCCTAGTGGGTGTCGTGACTGTCTCATTGTGTGTGCGTGTGTGTCTTTTAAGTTTGGTTTTATTATTTATTTATTTATTTATTTTTAAAGTTTATTTATTCTGGGAGAGACCTTGCAAGCGGGGCAGGGGCAGAGAGAGACAGGGGGACAGAGGATCTGAAGCGGGCTCAGTGCCGACAGCAGTGAGCCCGACACAGGGCTTGAACCCATGAACTGTGAGATCATGGCCTGAGCTGAGGTCGGATGCTCAACCGACTGAGCCACCCAGGTGCCCCTGGGTTTATTTTCGAGGGAGAGATAGAGAGCAAGTGGGGGCGGGGCAGGGAGAGAGGGAGACAGAATCCCAAGCAGGCTCTCTGCTCTCAGCACAGAGCCCGGCACGGGCCTGGAGCTCACAAACTGTGAGATCACGACCTGAGCCGAAACCATCTATCTGTGGGTGTTCAAGTGTATCTATTGTGTATACCAGAGCCTTACCAATGGCTTCTTTTTACTCACAGAATGAATTCCAGTCCCCTTCATCTGGCCTACAAGGCCCTTGCCGATCTAACCTGGTTTCTTTTATGTGGTTCTATCTCCTTCCACTTCCTTCCTTTCTTTCACGGCTAACCTTTTTTTTTTTTTTTTTTTTTTTTTATGTTTATTTTTGAGAGAGAGAGAGAGAGAGAGAGCATGAGCAGGTAAGGGCAGAGAGAGGGAGACAGAGGATGCAAAGTGCCCTCCAGGCTGACAGCAGAGAGCCGATGTGGGGCTTGAACTCACGAATGCGAGATTGTGACCTGAGCCGAAGTTGGTCACTTAACTGACTGAGCCACCCAGGTGCCCACTGCTAACCTTTTTTGTCACTTGCTCGTCCAAGAAATGTTCTCTATCACAACTAGCTTTTTGCAGAGACTGTTCCCTCTGCCAGGACACTATTCCCCCTTCTTGCCTGGTTAACATCTACTCATCCTCTACTTAAGGTCCCTCCTTGAGGGCTAAAAAGATGGTGATTGCAGGCAGGTTCGGTGGCTGAGTGTTAGTACAGGTTCCAGCCTCTGAGGGGATTCTAGTGATGTGCTGATGATAACGAGGTCTAAGGCTCTAACAAGAAAGCTCTTTGTTTCTAGGGTTGCAGTAGCAAAGTACCAAAAACTAGGTGGCTTACAACTTCTGGAGGCCAGAAGTCTGAAATCAAGGTGACAGTAGGGTCATGCTCTCTCTGAGGTTCTAGAGAAGAATTGGTTTCATGACACTCTCCTAGCTTCCAGTGGTTTCTGGCAATCGGGGGTGTTCCTTGGCTTATAGACTCGTCATTCCTATCTGTCTTAGTCTTCACATGGCATTCTGTCCCGTGTGTCTCTATTTCCTGATTTCCTTCTTCAAAGGACGTCGGTCATACTGGATTTAGGGTCTACCTAATCCAGTGTGAGTTCATCTTAACATGATTACAACTGCAATCATGTTTATTTTCAAATAAAGTTCACGTTCACAGGTTCTGGGTAGACACGAATTTTGGGGGGACAATATTCAATCCACTACATTCCACCTTGTAGTCTCCCCAAATTCTTACCTGTCTCATATGAAAAAGACATTCACCCTATCTCACCATTCTCAATAGTCTTAACCATTCTATCATGAACTCTAAAATCTCCTCTAAATATTATCAACTCAAGGGGCACCTGGGTGGCTCAGTCACTTAAGCGTCCGACTTCGGCTCAGGTCACGATCTCGCGGTCCGTGAGTTCGAGCCCGGCATCGGGCTCTGTGCTAATGGCTCAGAGCCTGAAGCCTGCTTCGGATTCTGTGTCTCCATCTCTCGCCCTGTCCCTCCACCACTCATGCCCTCTCTCTCTCTCTCTCTCTCTCTCTCTCTCTCTCAAAATAAATAAATAAACATTAAAAAAATAGTGTAAATATTATCAACTCAAAAAAGTTCCATATCTCATCAAGTAAGTCATTTACATTGAGCATGGATGGGGCTGTGTGCCTTCCTGGGGCCGAATTGCCCTCCATCTGTGGACATGTGAGACTAGAACACAAGTTATTTGTGTCCGAAGTTTCTCCACAGGTCCTTCCTAGATAATCACACCTCTATTCCCAACATCTGGTGAGACGGGTAATTGAATCCATAGGTCACATGCCTAAGCTCTTTAGCAAAAGTTGTTCAGTCATACCCTTGGCCCTATCTCTGGATCACAGTATTTAGATAGGATGAGAATTTTCCACATCAAATGCTAGTTCCTTTTTTTTATTTTATTTATTTATTTATTTTATTTTTTAATGTTTATTATTTTTGAGAGGGAGACAGAGAGCAAGCAGGGGAGGGGCAGAGAGAGAGGAAGACACAGAATCGGAAGCAGGCTCCAGGCTCTGAGTTGCCAGCACAGAGCCCGACGCGGGGCTCGAACTCACAAACCGCGAGATCATGACCTGAGCCGAAGGCGGCCGCTCAACCGACTGAGCCACCGAGGCGCCCCTAGTTCCTTTTTTTAAAAAAAATATTTTAAAAATATTTATTTTTGAAAGAGAGAGGGCAAGCAAGGGAGGGGCAGAGAGAGAGGGAGACACAGAATCTGAAGGAGGCTCCAGGCTCCAAGCTGTCAGCACAGAGCCCAAGGTGGGGCTCGAACTCATAAATGGTGAGATCATGACCTGAGGTGAGATCATGACCTGAGCCGAAGTCAGACGCCCAACGGACTGAACCACATAGGAGCCCCCTGGTTCCTTTTTGCTTAACAATCCATTTTTCAGTTTCTCTCTTTCCTCTCACGTTTTGATATAAATGGTAAGGAAAATCCAGGCCATGGATCCATACTTTGTGTGAAAAATCTCTCTGCTAGCTATCCAAGTTCTACTTCCTAACCAATGGTAGAACACAGATTGACAAGGATTTCTTTATAACAAGAGTCGTCTTTCCTCCAGTGTCCAGTAACATGAGCTGGACACCAGAAGCACCTTTAGCATTCACAGGATAGCAGTCTTCTGTTCGTGACAACATATGTGTTCTTTAAGATGATGCAAGTTTTCTCTAAAGCTCTTCTCATTTCTTTCTGAGCTGTCACCAGAATCCCTTTGAACGTCCCTATGTCTACCAACAGCCTCTTCCAGCCAGTCTAGATTTTTTCCTACCATAAACCTCAGAATTCTTCCAGCCTCTACCCATTACCCAATTCCAAAGCCACTTCCACATTTTTAGGTGTTTCTTTCAGCAGTGACCCCCCTCCCTCATACCAAATTGTCTCTCAGCTTCCTAGGGCCGTAGTAACAGAGTACCACAAACTTGATGGCTTAAAACAACATGTGAAATTTGTTTTGGCAGCTTTGAAGGCCAGAGCCCCCAAATCAGAGGTGCCTGGGTGGCTCAGTGGGTTAAGACTCTGACTCTTGATCTCAGTTCAGGTCATGAGTTCCTGGTTCGTGAGTTCGAGCCGTGAGTCGGGCTTTGCCATAACAGCGCAGAGCCTGCTTGGGATCTGTCTCTTCCTCGCCCTGCCCCTCCACCGCTCTCTCTCTCTCTTAAAATAAATAAATAAACTTAAAAGAAAAAATAGAGCCCCAAATCAAGGTGACAGCAGAGTCATGCTCCCTCCAAGGTTCTAGAGAAGACTCTGTTCCTTGCCTCTCTCCTAGCTTTCGGTGGTGTCCCACAATCCTTGGTGTTCCTTGGCTTGTGGAGTCATCACTCCGGTCTGCCTCTGTCTCCACATGGTATTCTCCCCTGTATGTCTCCGCTTCCAAATTTCCTTTTCCTTAATAAAAGGACAGCAGTCATATTGGATTTAGGGCCCACCCTATTCCCAGTATGACCTCATCTTAACTAATTACATCTGCAAAGGACTTATTTCCAAACAAGGTCATATTCATAGATGCTAGGCGGGTGTGAAGTTTGAGGGGACACCGTTCAACCCAGTACAGGAGACAATCCCTGCTCTCAGGGAGCCAAAACTTGAGTGGAAGTGGGGGCAGAGATATGAAAAGGTGTGATACAGTGACGGGGAGAAGGGCATGTTGGAGCAGAGAGCTTCTGCGGGGAGGGGTGTGGGAGGAGGAGGGGGGAAGGAGGACATCTGAACCACACCTCCCAGGGGATAGGAGTTGGCAAGGGAAAGGAGGTGAGGCCGGCTCTCCAGGCAGCAGAAACAGTGTGAGTAAAGTCACGGAGAGCTGGCTCAGGGTGTGCAGTGAACCGCCAAGAGTTGTGACGTTGGAGGATGAGGTAGGGGCCAGGAAGTGAAGAGACGAGGCTGGAGTTGTAAGCAGTGTTGGTGTGGCTTGCCTTGTACATCATGGGCGTTATCCTTAGGGGACTGGAAGCCGAAAGGTTTTAGGCAGGAAAATGATAGGGCCAAATATGTCTAGAATGATGGCTGGCATCCGGGTGGCGTGGGTGGGAGGTGGACCTCCCGGGTGGGAGGTCCATTCCCAGCTGCAATGGACTGAATGTTGTCTCCCCCTCAGACACATGTGTTGAATTCCTAGCCCCCCCCCCCCAGTGTGATGGCATTAGGGGGTGAGGCCTTTGGCAGGCGATCAGGTCATGAGGATGGGGTCCTCATGATGGGATTGGCGCCCTCCCAAAAGGAACCTAGAGATGTCTCTTGTCCTCTTTTCCGGCTGACCATGCTGCTCCAGCCTCTAGAACTGTTGAAACATGAATTTCTGTTGTTTCTAAGCCCCCCAGTCCACAGTACTCTGTTATAGCAGCCTGATCAGACTGAGACACCAGCCGAGTGGTTACAGGTTATTGCTAGTTCCGGCCCGAGATGTGAACTGTCAAGTGTTGATGTGGCTCTCGGCCGGTTTGCACGGACTGTTCCTCCAGAGAGAAACACCACGGATCTGCACCACAGACTCCGTTTTGCAGGTAGAACTTGACCTTCATAAAAGGAAAGCGGAGAAAGACACCAGAAATCGTTTTCCAAGAGCAAAGGGTGGATTTCCAGAGGATCTGAAGTCAAGAGCATCGGCCCAGTTGCCTGTCAGAAATCTGGATGATTCTTGGCTCCTCTCTCTCTCAACCTCCGAGGTCTGTCCTCCTGTAGGATTTGACCCGCTTGTCCACTAAGTTTTCCTCCTAATTAGCTTCCCAGTCTACCCCCTGATCTCCTTCCCTTGGGATTCTGTCTCTTTCTTATTCTGCACCCCCCTCCGCCGTCTCTCACAACAGGCCAAGGGATCGCTGAATGAAGTCACAGACAGATGTAAAATGGGTCCATCCACCCGGCAGTAATCAATTAGCACTCCAGGGAACACGAGTTGCATTTTTAATGACAATGAGTATTTGCATTATGACCAGTTTTCTACAACTTCCAGAGCTGTAAAACACCTCAAAGACAATGAAAGGTTGTAAACACACACACACACACACACACACACACACACACACGTGCTGGTCAGGACACCCAATAATCTTTTCGGTCCATTTCAGTCTTTCACAGTGTTTTCCTACAGAGTGGATCGGTAAATCAGTGAAAGCAGTTGTCCAGGCCGTGGCAGGACGTGCCCACTCCCCAGCCGTCCCTATGTCATCTCATTTGGACTGCTTTTTTTTTTTTTTTTTTTTTTTAAGTAGGCTCCAAGCCCAGCGTGGAGCCGAGCCAATGTGGGGCTTGAACTCACGGCCCTAGGATCAAGCTCTGAGCTGAGATCAAGGGTGAGACGCTTAACCAACTGAGCCACCCACGCACCCCCTGGACTGTACTTTTACATGCTTCACTCTGCTGCCCCCAACTGGGGGTGCTCCCTCAGCCTGGCCCCTAGGACTTTCAACTCCCACCCGCAGGGATACTAACATTCATATTCACAGCTGCCTTTGAATGGAGTATCTCCGTTGCCCAGACTGGAGGAAAGAAGGTTGCATTAAAATGTCCTAAAAGGAGGGGGACCTCACATGCTGAGTAGCTCATAGCAAGGGCACAGGTGGACGGGGGAGAAGAAAACCCTGTGATCCTTGGACACCCTAGCCACTCACAATTGGCACCGGCCCATGGAAGATCTCCTTAGCCCAAGAAAGTGGGTGCAGTCTACAGTCCTACTGGAAAGGGGCGTCCCCAGGCTGCTTAGACCCCAAGGGCTCCTTTGCCAAGTGGGCGCTGTTGAAGTTTCAACTCTTACCAGAAACTGCACCTGACAGGGACAGAGTACAAGAGGAAGAAGAGGAGCGTGGAGGAGGTTCCCACTGGAAACGTCAGTGGAAAGCAAGCCCTGGGACGTCTCAATGCCGGGAAGAGCCCAGCTAGCTCATTGGGTGGTTCTCCTGGGCCCTCCGTTCCCCGGAGTGCTTTGCGGGTGGTATCTAAGGCCCTCTGCCTCTCCCTCCACAGGCTGCCTTGCGTGAGCTCATCCTTCCTCCCCATGGCTTTAATTACCATCCATAGGCCCGTGACCACCTCTCCAGTGAGGGCTTGTCTCCGGAGCTGCAGAACCTCACCCCGACACATGTACGCTTATGCACAGCTCTCTCATCGGCGCCTCAAAGGCACCTCCACCTCCACGTGTGCAAATGCGAACACATCGTAAACGCCCCCTCCCCACCTTCCTGACGGCCACTACCTCAGTGAGCATCAGTGACAGTGACAGTTGCCTGTCAGAAATCTGGATGATTCTTGGCCCCTCTCTCTCTCTCACCCTCCAAGGTGGGTCCTCCTGTAGGATTTGACCCACTTGTCCACTAAGTTTTCCCCCCTAATTAGCTTCCCAGTCTACCCCCTGATCTCCTTCCCTGGGGCCTCCATGCTAAGGTGGGGGTGCCCTTCCTCTGTTCCAGCCTCTTCCCAGGCTCCCTGCCTCCCGGCCGGCTCTGGCCTGCTGGTCAGCTCAGCTGGTCTGGGCGCTGCACCTGCCTCTGCTTTCTGCCTGGTGTATTCCCCATCCTTCAAGGTTCCCTTAGCCTCGCCTCTTTGAAGATGCGTGTCATAGTTAAAAGGGGTGGTTCTGGAGCCGACGGACCGGTTTCAAATCCACACATCACCGTGTACTAGCTCTGTGACACTGGGCAGATTTCTTAACTGCACACTGAGCCTCAGTTCCTCCCTGTGTAAACGGCGGTCACTGTGTCACAGATTGTTGTGAATCGAGCGTGTGTCTCTAGCTGCTTTTGCATTCTAGGGAAAGGCGCTAACCGTTGGCGGGGAGACAGGGATCCTTGTTTTGGAAAAGGACCCTTCTGACTGTGACAGATAAAGCCCTCCAGCCAGCCCTCACCCCCAGAGGAAAATGCAGGAAGAGTGCGAAACAAGTGGGGCAGGTGTGAGGGAGCCCAGCGGCTGGACTGGAGGCTGGAGGATAGAGGCTGGAGACACCTCCGGAGGTGTGGAGGGCAGGAGAGGGACTTGGAGGACAGGAGGTCTGGCTTTTAAATTTTGAGCTGTTTGCTAGGCTTAGAAAACTTCCAGCTCTTCCCCAGTTACTCCCAACTTTTGGTAGAATTCTCTTAGGTTCTGCTTTATGTCAGTAACATTTGTGGGGGGGGGGGGGGGAGGGGGAAATGAAGGAAAAGGCAGAAAACACTGCCCGGTCTTCCAGGAAGCCTTCCTGGATTCTCCCTGCCCCCACCCCAGGTCTGGTTTCAGAATCCCCACTTCTGCAGGTCAACGTGAAGACAGAAAAAGCACAGATTCCGGAGCACAGAGCAAGACTGAGAAAGAAGAGGAAATCAGAGTGAGAGGGAATCAAGAAAATGCCGGGTCATTCCTGGCAATTCTCAGGAATCTTGGAGAGCATGTGGCGTGGGACCATGTTTGCCTGAATATTAAAGGAAAGAATGATTCCAAAACCCTTAAAAGGGCTTCAAAGGAGCATGTGGATCATTCAGAATTCAACTAATGTAAACTAATGTACCCAAAGCTCCCAGCACTGGGCCCAACACATTCGACACCCTTAGAAATTTAGGAGTTTCTATTTTTTAGAAAAACCATTGTAATGTCCTATTTTCTATAGAGCAAGGACACAAAGATCTTAGAAGTGAGGTGGGCACACGCCTGCAGGAGCCTCCTTGTATTGTCTCTTGTCACCCAGCCTCCCTGACAACTCTCCCCAAGCAAGGGATGGTCTCACTGTATCTGGAAATGTCCATTTTTGTTGTTACTATTAACTATAACTATTAAGTGACTATAGTTAAAGCTGCTATTATTTTTAGTAACACCACTCTTCTTCCTCTGTGTTCCCAAGAGCATGGAGTGTCTGTCGCCACTCCTCTGCTGCTGGGTGCCAATCTTAAATTACTATTTTTCTACTTAGGCATAGGAAAGCTGGCTGATTTTCACGTGGGGTTTATGCAAACGGAATTACTATTTTTTGGTTCCGTCATACATTCTGTCTCCTTCCTCCAATTATGTCATAAACTCTTTGAATCAGAAATCGAATGGACAGTTCTCTTTGGTTCCTTTTGTTTTGGGCACAATAGGGGCTCCATAGATGTCTGTTGCTACAGTGGGTGTTAATTCCAGCCCCGGCTGGGCCGAGAGCCCACGCTTGGGCAGAAGAGGACTGGGATTGGCCCAGAAGCCCCTGCTTTGGCTTTGCCTGTGCTTTTTATTTATTTTTTATTATTTTAAAAAATATTTATTTATTTATTTATTTATTTATTTTTTAAATGTTTATTTATTTTTGAGAGAGACAGAGACAGAATGTGAGTGGGTTAGGGGCAGAGAGAGGGGGAGACACAGAAATCCGAAGCAGGCTCCGAGCTGTCAGCACAGAGCCTGATGTGGGGCTCGAACTCACGAGCTGTGAGATCATGACCTGAGCCAAAGTCGGATGCTCAACCACTGACCCACCCAGGCGCCCCTGCCTGTGCTTTTTAAAAAAAAACAAAATTTTTTTTAACATTTATTTATATTTTGAGAGACAGAGAGAGAGAGTGTGTGTGTGTGGGGGGGGGGAGGCAGGGAGAGAGAGGGAGACACAGCATCTGAAGCAGGCTCCAGGCTCTGAGCTGTCAGCACAGAGCCCGACACGGGGCTCAAACTCACAGATCGCGAGATCATGACCTGAGCTGAAGTGGCGCTTAACCGACTGAGCCACCCAGGCGCCTCTAAAAAAATTTTTTTTAATGTTTATTCATTTTTGAGAGACAGAGACAGAGCATGAGTGCGGGAGGGGTAGAAAGGAAGAGAGGGAGACACAGAATCCAAAGCAGCCTCCAGGCTCTGAGCCATCAGCACAGAGCCCAACGCGGGCTGGAACTCACAAGCTGTGAGATCATGACCTGAGCTGAAGTCGGACGCTCAACCCACTGAGCCACCCAGGTGCCCCTGCCTGTGCTTTAAAAAAAATTTTTTTTTTGAAACATTTATTTATTTTTTGAGAAACAGAGTGTGTGGCGGGGAGAGGCAGAGAGAGAGAGGGAGACACAGAATCTGAAGCAGGCTCCAGGCTCCGAGCCATCAGCACAGAGCCCGACGTGGGGCTCGAACTCACGAGCTGTGAGATCGGGACCTGAGCCGAAGTCAGATGCATAACCGATTGAACCACCCGGGCACCCTGCCTATGTTTTTAATCCAGTCTCTCGAGACAGTCTGAACTGCCCAGATGCAGTGGTGAAGGAGACTGATCATCTCTCTTCTCTCCATCACCCCTTTCCCTCCTTCCTAACTCAAAACCTGATTTTAAGCAAGTCCCCATGCACCAAAGGGAGAATCAGAACTGGCTAAGGAGTCGTAGTGAGCCCATTTCCCTTTCCAATGAATGATTTAGGCAAGGACCCGGCCACCTGACACAATTGTAGCCACGGAGGTGGAGGAGAAGCCCAGGGGCTTCTGGGAAAGATTCCCTCCCTTTTAAAAAGAGGAAGAGCTGGCCTCTTTTTCTGTTAGAAGTTTGAGCCTGGATGTGATGCTTAGAGCTGGGGCAGCTATCTTGTGACTGTGAGTGGACCTGACTTGAAGGGAAGTACGTAGACTGAGGCTAACAGGGGCAGAAATATATAAAAACAAAATAAAACCAATAAACACCCAAGCAGGCAAGGAAACAAGCTGGGCGCATTGATGTCGTTACCGAATAGCTAAGTTAACCAGCTGTGGGGGCGGGTCAACCAACTTCAGCAAATCCCCAAAGTTGTTAACCTCATTTTTTTTTTGGAAGTTGATTTATTTATTTTAAGAGAGAAAGAGAGAGGCAGAGAGACAGAGAATCCCAAGCAACCTCCCTGCTGTCAGCACAGAGCCTGATGTGGGGCTTGAACCCACGAACGGTGATCATGACCTGAGTCAAAACCAAGAGTCAGATGCTTCACGGACTGAGCCACCCAAGCGCCCCAGTTAACCTCATTTGAAACGTGCTGTCGATGCAACAGTTTACATGAACGGCAACCGAGTTGGGAATTGCTAATCCCAAATGTGTGTGACTGAGGTTTGAACCTACATAAAGGACGACACATTCATCTCTGTTAAATGTAATTCAGGGTTTTTTTTTTATTTAATTTTTTTTAACGTTTTATTTATTTTTGAGACAGGGAGAGACAGAGCATGAACAGGGGAGGGTCAGAGAGAGGGAGACACAGAATCTGAAACAGGCTCCAGGCTCTGAGCTGTCAGCACAGAGCCTGACGCGGGGCTCGAACTCATGGACCGTGAGATCATGACCTGAGCCGAAGTCGGCTGCTTAACCGACTGAGCCACCCAGGCGCCCCTCGGGGGTTTTGTTTTAACCTTACATCTTTCACAGACCTTTTGGATTACCAATGTAACTACAGAATAATTTCTAATTCCTTTCAGCTCTGTTTCTTTCGATGCGCACAATTTCTGCATTCAAAGAAACCACGAGGAAGTTGGAACTGGGCCAACGAGAGGGTTCTGTAAAACGACACTGCGCTCCTTAGGGCACCGCGGTACTGACCTGGGAGCCCACCTAGCCGTGCCACGCAGCCCATTCCTCTCTGTCCCGTACATGTTTGGACAAACGCCCTGTTGAAATCAGAGTGGAGGGATTACGGTACAGTGATCCACCCTGCCTTGTAATAAAAAAATAGCACGAAGGTTAGCAGGACGTAGGCTGGGGCCAGGGTTATGAGCTTCTCTGTACAAGTCTGTGGCCCTTCTGCACACCTCTTGTCGCTGGGTTCTAGTTTGGGCGTGAGGACTGGGTTCTGGCTGGTGGGGGGTGAGGGGGTCGGGCCAGGGGAAGCCGGCTGATAATGTGGATGATGGCATGAACTGCTTTTCTTGTCAACGGCCAGAAAGGTTGTATCGGCCCCAGCTCCTTCTTAGGCCTTTTTACCTATATACTCCCTTCTGCTGCCCTGACCTTCTGCAGGGCCTTTCTCCTCCAGAGCTTCCTGAGCCTCTGGCAGGGCTAGCTCCATCCTTTAGTGATCCCCACAACAAATCTTGGGTGGCACGCAGGCTCTTGAGAGGGAAAGTATTGGTGGGGAAGATGAAGGCCCCCTCAAGCCTCTTCAGCCCATGGACTGGGGATGAGATGGGGAATCTGGGAGAGGAGTTTCTCCTAGCTAGAAGGTGGAGGCTTTCCTAAGCTGCCCTGGGGCTGACCCGTTCCTGCCCCCCACCCCATCACTGTTCACGCAAGCTGGACCGATCTGGCATCCTCTGGGCCTCGTTGGCCCAGGAGCAAGGAAAAGGCAGACCCGGAGATTGCAGATGGCTGCCTCTTGGTCCGGTGCCCTGGGGACTGTGGCTACCAGGCCACGCGGCTTCCTTCCTCCCCCTGCTCGCCCAGGGCCCTACCTGTGGGCAGTTGCGAGTAGTGAGGACAGATGGCAACCTTGTGGGGGCCCTGCCCAGATGTCCCCAGGGCCCTCTCCGTCAATGGTACATGGCTTGCTCTGGCCAGGCCCAAGAGTCTGGAAGGTGGGAACTTCTCCCTGTCACTTCCTGGGTTGTCTCTTCCCCAGTCTAAGGAGAACCAGTTGGCACAGGACTGGCCTAGAAGCTGTGTAAGTTTCCCACTGGAAGACCTCATGATCTGGGAACCCCCAGGCCTCTTGGACCTCTCAATTCCTGAAGGTGGGCAAGGGGACCTGACCAGACAGAGGTGACTGAGGCTCTGAGTGGCCAGCGGAATCCATGGTCTGGTCTGAGTTGTTTGGCCCTTTTAGGGGATCAGCCTGTGATGCCTGAGATGATGGGCAGCAGGAAGCAGGAGCTTGGTATTTGAGTGTGGAGGTGATTTGAGGGGTTCTGGAAAGCTGGGGGAGCTTCCTCGTGGGGCTGGAGCTCCGGAAGCTTCAGTGACAGGATGAGGTAGTGGGGTACCTCATCCTGGGGTACCACAGGATATGTGTTAGTGGGGAGGCATGCACACCCACTCACTCTTAGCCAGATCCATGCACATCCATGATGGGGGGCGGTTCATAATCGTTCACTCTCAAGTTCACCCCTGTTCCCTCATGTGTGGGGCTGGAGGGAAGTGGAATCTCAGGGCTCTGTGGGTCTGGGCGGAGAGGACTGGGATGCAAGGTGAGGCTTCTGTCCTGGGCTGTCCTAAAGCAGCAGCTTTGGGCCAGGGTGCGTATGGAGAGGGGACCGTGTCCTCTATGTGGATGGCCATTAGAGGCAGGTGCTGAGCCCAGGGAGGCCAGTGAAGAGGCTGGAGGAAGTGGCCGCAGGTGTGACAGGTGGGCAGCTAGCAACAGGAGGTGGTCTTCCCAGATGTAACGGTGGCTCTGGAGGGCTAGGGGCCTGGCAGTTCTGATCCTGGGGTATCTAGGGAAAGCGGGGAGAGGCGGAGGGGGTGCGGAGGAAGGGAACCGGTAGAATGATGGCTACCAAATGGCACCTCACAGTCCATCTTCTCCCCTCTGTCGGCTCCATCCATGTCCCTGAGCCTGGTGGGGATGTCTCAGGGACCCCAGGTACCCGACACCCATATCCTACTGTCACTTCCCTGGGCGCAGCTCACCCGGGTGAGACTGGGGCACATTCCCTGGGCTATCCAGCAGGGGGAGCTCCATCCCACCAACACGGTTTCGTAGGGTCTGGCAGTGAGAGCCAGGGCAGCCAAGACAGCTGAGGCCAGAGTGCTTCTGCCTAATGAGTGGAGGAGCCTGGCAGGCTCTGGGGAAGGCTTCCGCTCCCTCTCTGCCCCTGGCCCGCTTGCCCTGTCTGGCCTGTGCGGCTCCTGGCCTCCCGTGATGTTAAACATAAGACTCAGGCCATTTGGCTCCCAAGACCCTTCCAGGTGTGGACCTGGGTCTCCTACTCTTCCAGGTCTAGAGAGAAGGAAAGAACACCTGAGGTGGTGAGGTGTCCCGGGAGCAAAGGCTGTCCTTGGGAAGGGAAGGGAAGACTCAAATCAGAAGGCCTGGGAGGGGGCGCCTGGGTGGCTCAATCAGTTAAGCATCTGACTTCCATTCAGGTCGTGATCTCACGGTTCACGAGTTCGAGCTCCGCATTGGGCTCTCCGCTGTCAGCACAGAGCCCACTTTAGATCTTCTGTCCCCCCCTTTCTCTGTCCCTCCCCTGCTCATGCTGTTTCTCTCAATAAACATTAAAAAAAAAAAAAAAGGCAGCCTGGGAGGAGGGTGGGGCTCAGGCCTGGGGGCTCCCAATCTGTGCCCCTCAGGGCAGCGCTCTACCCTCCACTTGCCCACCCCGCCCTGCGTCTGGCCACATTTGGGTAGTGACCACTCGGGGCTCAACTTATGAGGCTGCCCTGGGGCCTGGAATTCGGGGAGCAGGAACTTTTCTTGCCCGCCTCACCACCCTGAACATCCCGTGGGCCCGCTTCAGAAGTGTCCATTGCTGAATGTGCCCGCTGAGGAGAGGGGCAGAGGCCAGGCCCTTTGGTGGTGCCGCTGTGTGTGTAGATCGGTGCGGCGGCCCCTGGCCGCGTGTCTGGTAAGGTTGGAACGAAGAGGGAGTAATGCCACAGTGAGGAACAGTACACAGCCAGTGGCTGTGTACTGGAAAGCACAGGTGTGGAACTCGTCCCTTAGCACAGGCTGCTGGGCACCTCTGGCCCAGCCCTCGACACCTAGGGGACCCTGGTGTGTGCATGGGGGCAGGCAAGGGAGGGCTTGCCGAGCCAGGAAGCTGGGAAGGAGGAGGTCGCTTTTCTCAGTGTGTCGGGGGGCCGGTGATCCGGAGGGTGGGATGCTGCCTTGGGGAGCCCTGGGACCGGGGGTATAAGTGGGGGCAGACATGTAGGGTGGGGCCAGTGCTGGGCAGTGGGGAGGGGGCGGAAGAATCCCGGGCTGTGGGGCAGGCCGGCGGCACAGAGCCTGACCTGTGTTCCTTGGCTCTGAGCTCCCATGTGCCCGTTTCCAACCTGGGGAGAATCGTCCCCATCAGATGGTACACGGGAAGCAGGGGGCAGGCCCATTCCTCTCCCGAGCCTCGGTTGCTTCCTGGTGAAACCGGACTAGCAGAGGCTCCGGCAGGGATGCTGAGTGGCCACAGCTGCCGGCTGTCGAAGCAGTGTGGGCTGAAGATCGGCTTCTAGTCTCCTGGTCCTGAGGGGCTCAGAAAGCCTTGAGTTCTACCTCCTCGGTTCTTTAAAATTATAATGTATGCACAGTCTGCAGCCAAAGGGGGATTTGAAGCAGCTCACCCCTTATTTTACAAATGAGAAAACAAGCTTCAGGAGGTTTAGGGACTTACTCAAGTCACGTCCTCCTTGGAGTTCTCTGATGTTCAGAGCCAAGAAAAGTTTCATAAATGCAGCCCTGGCCTCTTAGCCCCACCTCCCACCCCATCTAGACGCCATCATCCCCTTGAGGGATGTGGGGCTGGGCCCAGGCTGAGAGCAAGGACGCGGGCCGGAGGCTGGGGAGAAGGGGCTGCCTGGACAGGAGAGCCCAGGCCGGAGACAAAGCCGAGGCGGCTTCCAAGTGGCCGCCTCATGCTCTTGAGGCCCCGACCGGCCGGTGAGCGGGATCCAGATAGAGTGGTTCCTTTGGGGCCCAAAACTGAGATGCTTGGACCCCTGTCTTTGGGGGTAGCAGCAGGCCTCACTCCCTGGACACCTCTGTTCTCATTTCTACATTTTCTCATCTCTGGAGGATTTTGTAATAGCAGCAATAGTCAAAGCAACAATTTATTGAGCACCTACTATTATAAGACAGGCCTAGTGCTAGATATTTTACCTGAATTTCCTCCTTCAATCCATCTGATAGTCCTGTAAGATGAATGATAGCCCATTTAAAAAAATTGTTTTTTACTGTTTATTTATTTTTGAGACAGAGACAGAGCGTGAACAGGGGAGGGGCAGAGAGAGAGGGAGACACAGACTCCGAAACAGGCTCCAGGCTCTGAGCTGTCAGCACAGAGCCCGACGCGGGGCTCGAACCCACAAACTGTGAGATCATGACCTGAGCCGAAGTTGGACGCTCAACCGACTGAGCCACCCAGGCGCCCCTACGATAGCCCATTTAGACAATGTAGCTGTGTGTCAGAGAGGTTCGGTGACCCGCCCAAGGTCACACAGCCGGTAAGGGGCTCACTATATTGGGTTTCCACTGGTTTTTTGAATCCCAAGTGCTGGGAACTTTCCAACAAACACAGCAGCCTTTCCAGCATGGGGCTCTGGCCGAGAATGTGCTTCCTGGGGTGCTGGGATGTGGGACTCTGGCCTGTCAGGGAGAGTTATGGTCTAAGGGGGGGTGCTCCTGGCAGAGCCTGGTCTTTGATGGGGGAACCCAGCTTTGATCTCCTTTTGAAGTCCTGGCCTCTGGAGCCGGCAGCTTTAGTGGGGTGAGCTCCAGGAAGGGGGAGATGAAAGGGCAGGAGAAGCTGGGGTGGGAGAGAGAAGGGAAGGTTGGGGGAGGGGGCAGTGAGGAACAGATGTGTGAATGAGAGCCGGGAAGAGAGGAGCTGGTGGACGGGACAGTGAAAGGCTGGTGGGGAAGAGACACTGGGGGGGAGCCCAAACCAGAGACGCTGGGGGCAGACAGAGACTGGCCAGGCCCGGGGCCAGAGAAAGGGCAAAAAGGCTGAGTTTGCTTGAGGACTGGGGAGGGAGGCCTGGGAAGGGGGTGCGGGCCGTGGGGCCCCAGGTTTTGGCCTCTTCTGCCCACTGCCCCTCACCCGCCGTGCCCCCTTCTCCCAGGGGAGGCACCTCTCTCTGGGTACTTCTGTCACTGGCTGATTGTTGGTTTAATGATCCAGAGGTTCCAACACGTCTCTGGCCTCGTGGAGGGCATCAAATGGTCCAAGGGGATGGGGTGAGGGGGAGGTGAGGTGCTCACCCCTGGGCTTCTGGGGTTCATGGCCCAGGCCCGCTGTGAGGGGGAGGGTCTGCCCGCGTGGCTGTGCACCTGTTCCTGTCTGACATCCCAGTTCCTCCTTCGGGGCTGCTCAAGCTGGCAAGTGAGAACACGTGGTGGGAAGGGGCCAGGCGCCGGGGGCTGGGGGTTGGGAGCCGGCTAATTCCCCAGCTGAACAGCCTCCTTCTCCCCCCAGACCCGCAGCTTAGAGCCTGGCCCTGCCCTGTGCCTTCTGTTTCCCAGAACCTGGCCCGGCACCTTTCAGACCCAAACAGGGTCCCCTCCCACAGCGGGATCCAGGCGACACCCCTTAGCTCTGCTGGCAGTGGGAATGTTGGCGGGGTGGGGGTGGGGGGTGGAGGGGGGGCAAGTGAGGGCTGACGAGGGAGGTGGCACAACCTCTCCTTGTCCTGGGTTTCTGCCAGGAGCACCCAGGATTATAACCGCCCCAATTCCCTGTGCTTCAGAGGGGCTGGGACGGCTTCCAAATTAGGATTTATGGGATTAGTGCCTTTTTTTTTTCCTGCCCCCTCCCACCCAAGCCGGTCTCTCTCTCTCACTACGCCCTCCTCCCTGTGGGCCTCCCGGGGCCCAGACCTCACAGGAAGGCTCTGAAGTAGCCCTCTCATTATGCCTGCAGCACCCCTTCCTCGGTGGGGTGGACAAGTCAGAGGAGGGAGATGACCGATTACAATGCCAGGATCTCCAAGGACGGCTGTGCGGGGGCCTTTGGGAAGACTCTGCGTCCCTTTGGGTCCTTGTCCTTCCCACACTAATGCGGGGTTTGGGGCTAGGCGAAATTCTGTCTGTAGAGGTGGCTGGGGATGGCTGATGTCTTGCAGGAGTGCACGGGGGTGTCGAGAGGCAGGGGGGTGGAGGACAACGGGGTTGGCTAGGGAGCAGAGTCCTGGCCCTTCTGGGTCCCGAGACGCGGTGGAGTAAATGTGCCGCGGGGGCCACCAGCGAGTCCCTCCTGGGTCCCACCCCCTCCAGTGTCAGCCCTCAGCGGCCTTGTGGGGCTTTTCTCACACTCAGCACTGCCATCTCTCTCCCGGCTAATCCTGACCTTCTCCATCATGTCTCCATCATGTCCTCCCCGACCCTGTGCATCCCCACACCAGCCCGCAGCGCGGGGCCTCGAGCTCAGGTTTCCTCACCTGCTGCTGGAGCGGTGAACCCTTGGACCTGAGTCTCCAGCCCTGGGATTCTAGCTTCTTAGTTTGAGGGGTCCTGAGCTTCCTTTAACCTCTCAGGGAGGCTCACGTGTTTGGTGACTTTCCTTATTGTCTCTCTGATTCTCTGCTCTGTGACCTCCATGTAACTCCGGGATCCAGGCTGCAGAGAGAGCCCTGCTCACCACCCCCTGCAGAGCCCAGCAGTTTCTCTTTCAGTCCAGGAGCTCAGGACCCTCCCCTCTGCCGGGAGCCCCCTGGCAGGACCTTGCTTTGGGCGGGAATCTCTGAACCCTGAGCCCTTAGCACAGTGCCTGGCACAGAGCAGATGTTCAGTAAAGGTTGGTTGAATCCAGCTGCTCAACCGAGCCAAGAGAGGTCAAGAGGAGATGTGAGCATGCAGCCTTGACCTTGGGGGCCCCGTGATTAGAAAATAAAGTGGAGCACCCAGGTGCCGGGTGAGGGCTAAGAGGTCACCCGTGATGTCGGCAGTGAGGCAGCCGCTGGGAGAAGTGTATCCCTATTGGAGCCACAGAAGGATAATTGGGGACCGTTGGGGCAGGAAGGAGCCCTAACGATTCTTGGTTCCAACCTCCTTGTTTCACAGATGGGGGAAACTGAGTCTCCAAGGGGGGAAATTATATGCACGAGGTAACACTGTAAACTCACGGCAGAAATGAGACTACATTGCAGACCTCCCAGCCCCTGGTGCAGGTGCCTTCTGCACCTGTCTGGCCCACCTCCCCTACCCTTTTTGTCACAGTTTCTCTCCAGCCCTCCATGCGTTTGTCTCACTGGGAAGAGTGAGGAGGGCCGAATGTACCTGTTGTCCAGAGGCAGGGCTGGGTGGCTAGGGGTCATGTGCTAGGGTGGGGTCGGCTGGATGGTGGCATATTCCACAACCTCTCCAGGCCCTGGCACGGTCGTCCATGACCCTGGCACCAGTTCCAGGGCTGAGGTGTCCAGTTCTGCATAGCGGACATCACGGTCCTTTAGGCCAGAGCCCTAGAGATGAGGCAGAAGTGCAGGAGGGGGCAAGGTGGGTAAGGACAGGGACAGAGTGCCTCAGGGCCAGGCATCGGGATGAGATGGGGAGGTGTGGGGGGGAGGTGGGTGCATGGGGGAGAAGGGGGGGCCGTGGAAAATTGTGAGGTATGGAGGGAGAGAGAGAACCAGAAAAGCAATCGATCAGTGGCAAGAGAGAAAACAGGGGTCGGCAAAAGCGTTTACAAAATTGGTCACAAAGCATTTATGTGCTGCTCTGCGAAGCTGTCTCTACCACCTGTAGATCACTGGAGGGCACTGGGGTGAGTGGAGGCAGAGTGGGTCCTGCCCCCAGCCCCCCTGTGCTTGGCTCCGGGAGATTAGTTTGGCCAACCCTCTCATTTTGCGGAGGGCGGAGACCGAGGCCCACCGAGGGGAAGCGATGTGCCTGAGGTTACAGGGAGGATGCTGGCAGAGCTGTGGGGGCATCAAATGAAACCTGAAGTCAAAAGACCTGGCTTTGAACTTCAGCTGGGCTTCTTGCCGCGGCCGGTCAAGCAGGCGAGCCAACTGAGCCTAGTTTTTCATTTGTAAAATGGGGGACGAAAATTTTACGTGAACTAGCACTATCATGGAAACCTAGGGCTCCAGCTCGTACCTGAGCTCTGCAAGGGGCCACTGCATTACTTCTGACTCTTACTTGGATTGGGGGGTTATTAGAACAAGAGTCACCTGAGGGCAGGGGCTCCTGCTCTACTGTCTACTCCCGCTGTGGCTGGGCCGAGCCCCTCCCTCTCTCTCTCACCTGGCCTTGGTTTCCCCTTCAGCAAGATCAAAGGGTCTCTCAGTGACTTCTGAGGCCCTGCCAGCTCTTAGCCCTGGAGCTTGCCTCACCAGCGCCTCCTCCTAAGCTCAGTGCCAGTGTTCAAGCAGACAGACAGATGGTCCCGTCAGCGGAAGAGGGGTGGAGGAAGAGGTGACTTTCCCAGGGCCTGCAGGGCAGGAGCCTGGGGGCAAGGTGGAAGGCTCCGCGCCATGGGAGGCCAACACCCTGTGACCTAGGCTGGTGCCCGTTTTCTTTTCCTTGGCTGGGCTGCTTGCATGGCAGGAAGGCTGAGTGTCCTGATTTCATCTGCCTTTCAGCAACGCCCATCCCGTGCCCATCAGTGACCATCGTCAGGGACACATGGCAGGGCTAAGATTAGAGCAATTAGCTCCTGATTTCCCAGAAGTGAAACTGACACCCTAGCGCCTTTCCTTCTGCAGCCCCCAGTGTTTCCAGAGCCTGCCTGGAGGTGAGGGAGGAGGTTGAGGGCACAGGAGGCGAGAGGCAGAAGGAAGGGGGGGCGAGGCTGAAGAGACAGGAGGTCTGGCTCCCGAGCCCTGAGCTGGAGGGCCGGGAAGGTGGGCTCGAGGCAAGCAGGGCAGTGTGTGAGCAGCAGCTGCTGAGAGGAAGGGGTCTCCTGGAGGCAGCGCAGACTCACCTCATCCCCGAGAGCCCCTGAGGCCAGAGGAGCTGGGACTCCACAAGAGGGGACTCCCCCAGATGGGAGGGGTGGCCGCCTCCCCGGATGGTGTGAACACCATCCTGCGGAGGCAGGCGATGGACACATCGATGGTTGTCCTCATTCCACACGCCAGCGGTGCCACGGGATGAATGGACCCTGCCTCCTGTCCTTCCCGTCATCATGAAGATGCCTAGGGATGGGTGCTTCAGGTGGGTGGGAGCCCGGGCGCATTCCCACCGAGGCTGTCTGCTCAGAGACCAGTATGTCCACAAAACTTCTCTGTGTGGACCCTTCCCGACCGAGTGCCGTCTGTTTGGGGCAGCCTTGGCTCTGATCCCCACCGAGGCCTGGGAGATTGGGGGTGATGGCGAGAGGTGGTTCCGGGCTGTCTCACTCAGGGGGGTGGAGGGGAGCTCTCCAGCTCATTCTCTGGGTTCCGGGGGGCGGGGAGAGGTCCCCCAGAAACCCTGGATGCTTCACCTTCTGCCTTGATAGAACTTTCTCAAAGATGCAAAGAGCAGTGACCTGAGCCCTGCTTGGCACGAGCACCTTGTAGGCCTGGCCCTGGCCACCAGCCCGTCCCGGAAGGCACACGCCTCCCGGGATGAGTTCGGAGAACTGGTAGCTGTCACACCCTGAGATGGCCCCTGGGAAACCTGACCACCGGCTCCATCCCGAGGTCACCCCAAGGTCATCCATGCCCGGGACGTCCCATACTCCGTTTTGTCTGAAACTGTAGCAGCCCTGGAAATACACTACTCGGGTCCGCCGTGCGGAACACTGCTGGGTGACAGCTGTCACCTGCCGGATCCACCGTGGCATTTGTGGTGAGCGCGCTTCCCCTGCTGTTCCCGTCCCTGAGCAGCAGGGCCAGGTGCTGGCGTAGGCCGTTCTGGCAGGACTTCTCCGACTCCGGCTGGAGGGTTCCCCACGGGCCCAGCGGCAGCTTTCACAGAGCTGTGCCGCAGCCTGAGATTTGTCCCACGTGCTCCGCCCTTCTTCCCCACTCCTTCCTCAGGGCCGGACCTGTGTTGAGGCCAGACCTGCCTTCTGTCCCCTCTGCTTTGGCCTCCACAGGCCTTCCCTCCCAGGGAAGCTCCCGTCCATCACATCTTGTCATCTCTTCCAGGAGGCCTCGAACTAGTACCGGTGACACTGGAACGGCCCGAGAAGGATAGGTGGCAACAGGTAACCTGGGCATTTGGGCCTGGCAGCAAGGAGGACCTGGGAGAAGCGCCCTGGCGGAGGGGATGCTCTGTCAGGCTCGGTGATTCAGCCGCTGGAGACGTGCAGGAAGCAGTGTCAGGGAAGTGACGGACTTGGCTGGTTATTTGGTGATGCTGGCACTTAGGGATAATGAGAAGCTGGGAGTCACCGACAGCGAGGGGCTCGATGTGAGAGCCGGAGGCCCTTGTAGGGGGTGACAGAGAGGCCCCACCTCCACCTGCAGCTGACCCAGCAGCGGGGCAGATCCAGGATTTGAGAATAAGCATCACAGAGCTCCAGAGATGCTTGGCCAAGCCAGGTGTGTTGTGCTAGGGCTCCGGCTGGGAAAATCTGGAACTCGGGAACTGAGGTGACAGTAAATGGATGTGTCCCCTCAGAGCACACAGGTGGCCCACCCATCCCCGGCAAGAGTGAGCACCATTCCAGGCCGGAAGACGCTGCGGGGGTCTTCCCCCTGCAAGGCAACAGGTGCCTCCCTCGCGAGCTGCCCCACCTCTGTTCTGGGCTGCGAGGCTGATAACTGAAGATAAAGTCTGGAGTGACCCAGCTGGGGACAGCTGGCCTGATGAAAGAGGAGAGATGCCACCCAGGGAGAATGCGGTGGTAGGAATTGACTGGCATGTCCCGGCAAAAACCAGGCTAGCGCTCCTGGGTTGGAGTTGGGAGGTTCTGGATCAAAGGGGCCAGAACCAAGGCTGGATAGGCAAGAATGCTTTTACTTGGGGGTGTCTTCTCGGGACATGGGATTCAACACCCTGGCAAGGACCTCAGAGAACAGGGCAAATTCATTGCTAGGGGGCATGGCATTTGACGTACTCATACCGCATTGGACCCTTGGTCTGTGGGACAAGAGCCAGGTGGAAACCTCTGGAAATGCCCCCACCAGCCAAGAGGGCAAGTCAAAAGTGATGTCATTGCTGAGGTCGGGGAGAGACTAATGCTGTCATTACAGCCCAGAAGGATACAGGGGTGGTCTCTGTCTTAGTTCCGTTTAACCCATAGTCTCTGCCCTGCAGAAACTGGATGGAGCCCAGAGAAGGATTGTTGGCTACCAGAGGCTTAATTGAATGGCAGCCCCATTTGTAGCTCCTGGACTATCCAAATGCCAGCAGAAGTACTAGCTCGGTGGCAATACTTTGAAAGCCTCCATAGGGTGCTGTGTCCCCAGCAGGGAAATACATGGGTCCGAAGACCCAAGGGAAAACAGGGGTGGCCCCACTGACCATCACTCCCAGTGGCCCAGCGGGGGAAGCTCTGTTTCCCAGCCTCACAACCGTGGGCCCTGGAGGGCAGAGGGCCCCACTGCACATTGAGCTCAGGCTACTACTGGGGCACTTGCCTGCTGGTGTTCAGGCACCCTTCTTGGTGGAGCCCTTCTTGGTGGAGCTAATTGGCTCTGATCGGCAGGAGGAGGCAGGGCTGCTGTCACACAGGGAGGGATATGTGCAGGGCACAGGTGACTACTGGGGCTTCTACTTTAATGGTGAATGGGCACATGCAACGGCCCCCGGCTGAGCAGGGTGTGCTGGTCAAGGGCTCAGACCCCTCAGGAATGAAGATTTGGGTCGTGGCACTGGGAAAGCCACCGAGACCTGCCGAGGCGGTAGCTGAGGGAGAGGAATCTAGAAAGGGGGGTGGAAAGGACAGATGCGTACCAGCTGTGACCCTGAGATCTTCTGGAGCGACAGGGGACACGTCCCTCAGGAAGAGGGGCCCGCGTGGCACGGAGCAGACCTCCGTGGTGCCAGGGTGGACCATGGCGGCCGTGGACATGCGCCACTCAGGGCTGCTGTGGGCAGTGTGGCTGATGCAGCCGGAGCTGGATCCCTTGCCGTGTCTGTGCTGAGGTCACAGCCCTCCGGCTGCTCCCACCAAGGACTGAGCATGGCGGGGATCCCGTGCGGGACCGTTCCTGCGGGGGCAGGACTTTGCTAGCAGTGAATGAGTGACTGTGGCTCCAGGACCCTGCGGCCTGCCCCAAACTTTTGTAGAACGTGAGGCAACCCGAGACTCTTCCCACCCAACCCTCCTTCCTTCCCCACCCCCTTCCCAAGTGTCAGGCCTGAAGCAGGGGCTGACAACTCTCCCTGACTGCTCCCTCCTTGGTCCCTCACAGCTGCCCTCCCCCCCCCCCAACTGCATCTAATCCCATCTGGGTGGCTCCTTCTTGAGAGACACAGTAGTTTCAGAACTCCGTCCCTCCAAAGGTCGTGGTGTCCAGTCTTCTGCTCCGAGCCTGGGCTTTGTCTCTCCTTCGAGACAAGGCAATGTCTCCTCCTGTTGGTCTCCTAGAGTTCATGGCTCCGCTCTGGAGCCTCTGGGAGTCCTTCCTGAGTTCTAGCCTCCGGAGCCACCAAGCACGGGCACTGGGCCACCCAGGCTCTAGTTGCTGGGCCCCTGGACCCCCTGCAGCCCTCTCACTCTCCTCCCCAGCCCTGCTTCTGCGAACAGTGCATGCTCCCTGCCTGGCTCCCTCTCACCACTTGTTGGGAAGGAGAATTGATGACGACATCAATAATGTGACTTGTATACAAGCCGCACTGCCAACAGACCAGAGCGCCGGGGATAAATCCTCTCCCGGCCCGGTAATTGCTCTGTGAGCCAAAAGGAATTACACTTCTTTTGGCGACAACACCACTGCCTCCCCAGGACACCAGAGTTGACCTCCCTACGCCACCCTACAGGCCATTCTCATGCGCACGCATCCGCCCCAGTGCCCTAGTCTTGTGGCCTCTGGGTTCGGGACCGTAGATGTCCCCATCATCTGGCCCCGTCTGCGCCGTGGCTGATGGGTAGAGGTTGGCTCACTCTGTTCTGTGTCCCAAGTGGTCTTGTTGTGTTTCTTGAATGCATAAGCTCAATCGGGGTTTCCTTCAATCCGATATGAGCAGAGGCCGGGGAGGGAGGGCTAGGAGGGAGGGGACAGGGTCGGAGCCACGTGCCGAGGTCTGGGGCTTATAGGAGAGAGGTTGCAGGGGGAGTGTGATTGGGGGTGCGGGGCCGAGGCGGGCTGTCCTGGGGTGAGGGGCTTGTACGAGAGAGGGAGTGTGTGTGTGCTAAGTGTGAGCATGTGCTTTGTGGGGGGCTGAGGTGGTGGGGCTGTCCTTGAGCTGTCCGGCCCCTCCTGTGCCCCCAAGGAGGGCTCTGCGTGCCAGGCTGAGGGGGCAGCAGTCAGAGCGCAGGACTGGGAAGTCGTTAGTGGGGACTGGGGCCAGCCAGCTGCAGCTGTCCCGTTACATCACAGCGATTTTTATGCCGAGCCTGGGCCCCTCTTCAGGGGATCCCGTTGGAGGCTTCCGTGACTTTCTAAATCACCAGCCTCTCCCCCCTGTGCCTCAGCCCTCCCCCCGCCCCCATTTCTGCTTCTTTCCCTCCCTCCCCCCTTCTCTGTCCACCCAGGGCTCTGACAAGTTTACGGATTCTTGGCTAGGGCCTGAGCTGAGGAGCGAGGCTGATTTGGAGAATCCTAAACAGGGCATGGCTTTCTCCTTTCTGGAAATATCAGGGTCCCTGCACTCCCTCCTACCTTAACCATGCTCAGGCCTGGGAAGAATGTCCTTTCTCACCGTCCGGAGGAAGGGGTGGGTGAGCTGAATCTCTGTGTTTGTGTGGCCCAAAGTGACACCCAGCAATGAACTCAGAACGCCAGACCCGAGCTCTCAGGGGCTGGCTTGTGTGCTCTCTGGGTCCCTGGAGCTGAGGGACAGCCCGGCAGTGGAGCTGGGCATTCTGTTTCAGACAGGATGCCTGGGGCTGAAGGACGCTCTGCATCAGCTGGTTCCCACCCGGAGGCTCTGCAAGTCTCGAGGCTCCTGTTTTTAGGTGAACTCCCCACCGGTCTGCTCATCCTAGTGGCTGCTGCGTGGTTAGGGCCTGGACTTGGGAGCCAGGGGACCAGGGGTTTGAATAACGCTTTTCCCAGTGCTCTCTGGGTGATGTTGGACAAACCTCGCAACTCCACTGAGCCTCAGTTTCCTCCTCTAGAATATGGGGGCGATAACAGGACTTAACAACATAGGTTGTTGTGAGGGTTGAACAGAACAGTGTTTGGAACCTCCCCACATAGCAACTGCTCACGCCGCCATTATGATCCCTTCTGTTGGAACTGACAGGACCACGCAGTGCAGCCTGGGACACGGGGTTGGGCATGCACCCTCACTTGGGAAGGGGCTGTCTAGCTGCTGTCTAAGGAGCGGACTTTGTGTCCCCAGCGTGTCCTAGCTCGCTTCCAAATCTCTAGGCTGGTTGAGGAACAATAAATGGCTGGGGGTCTCCTTACCCCCTGCATAGAATCAGAGGGTAGGGGCTAGGTTGGTCCTCTGGGCTTGGCATCCTGGGAACGCTACCCCCACCAGGGGCTGGATTTGGCATCTCAAGATGGGCTCACTTTGGCTCTCCCAGCAGAGAGGGAGGATGGCTGTGCCCTGAAGACAAAGGCCTGGTTCTCCCACCAGTGCCAGGAGAGAATGTGTTATCTTTGGGCCCAGGTGGTCTGGCCTGGGTCTCTGGGCTGGTGCCGTCTAGGTGCCGCCCCAGCCCCCATGTCTGCTGAAAGGCAGAAGCTGTGGGCAGAGATGGCAGCCATTTGAGTGGACGCTGGCCCTCTGAGCGGCTGGGAGTGGGGCCAGGAGGAGGGGCCGCTGCTGGCTTTTGGGTGGTCGTTGGCAGGACTGAGGACTGGGGTGCAGGACGCAGAGATGGAGGGCAGGGCTTGGGGGAGAGAGAGTTGGGCTTCAGGTTGGGGTTCCACCCCACTGGAAGCCCAACTCTCCTGCCCTGGTCTGTCAGCATCCGAGACCCCGCTTTGCCCAGGGAACCCGCTGCCACCATGAAGGGCCACCCCTCCCCTCCCTAGTGGGCTGACCTGTGCCCTCCCTGCCCCATCTCCTGGGCTTCCTCTGCCCTCTTTCCCTCTAGGCAGCTGGGCTCGTGGCCAGGCTGAATGGAGCTGGGTTTGGGGAACCCTCCCGGAGGTTCGGTGGTCCTTACCGAGGGGCAGTAGGAGGGGGAGGTTCCCAGGTCATAGTAGGGGGTCTGCAGGACCAGCTGTTGCATTTCTTTTTCTTCCGGCTGCACCTGCTGCTTCCCTGGCTCCAGGTGGAGAATCTGGAAGAGAAGGAGGCCAGCGGCTGGCTACCCGGCCTATTCCCTGCACCCTGCTCCCTGCAGCCGTCTTGGACCCCCCCCCCCCAGTCTGGTTCCCATGCATCCCCATCCTGGCACTCACCACGCTCGTGGCTGTCTGGGAGGCACAAGTGATCAGCACAGGGTCAGGCATCTGCTGGGTACTTGATTTTTTTTTTTTTTTTTAATGAATGAATGCACCGAGCAGTGGAGGAAGAGCTTCCCCTGTGGGCCCTGGGCAGGGAGGGAGGATCCTAGTTTGTCATTTCTGTAGGGGGAGGGGAAAGCCTGGGCCATGGCCTCTCACCCAGGCCTGGCCTTTTGGGAACTGGCCAGGGCTAGCATCGTGCTGGGGACTGGTTAGAGGCCCATGCATGTGGGAGGGCTCTGCCTTCAGGTGGCCATCTCCCAGTTTTCCTCCCCAGCCCCCCATTCCAGGGCCTCAGGCCCACCTGGATGTCCTCAGGTGCAAGGTGGCTCTGCCTGTGGTGGGGAGGCTCCAGCTTCTGGGAGGAGGGCATTGAAGTCCTGGGGGAACAGAATAAGTCTCACATGGGGGTTCTGTTCCAGGCAGGCCATCTGACAGTCCTGGTCCCTGACGGCCCCCCAGTGCTCTGCTCCTAGGCAGCTTCCCAGATGGTCTGAGCTTGGGGTGTGGTTACTTAGCATAGCTGGGTAGAGGCTGAGAGTGCCCCTCCTATCTCTCTGGGCATCTCTGCTCCCAGCCCAGCCTGTCCCTCCCTCCAGCCCGGGTATAGGAACCGTGTGAGACTCCGGTGTCTTGGCCTGGAGGACAGTGGGAAATCCCGAGGATGCATTCGGGCTACGACCAGGGTGACGGGAGCAAGACCTCAAGTGCAAAGCTTATGGGGGCCCCAGAAGTCTCGGTCCTCACGATAAAGAATAGTTGAATACAATATATTTGAATACAATATATTTAAAACTAAATAAAATATATTTAAAACTAAAATTAATGCAAAAAAGTCCAAGACGAACAAAGTATCAGCATTTTAAAATAAGGTAGGAGAAGGGCGCCTGGGTGGTTTAGCTGGTTAAGTGTCTGCTTTCGGCTCAGGTCACCATCTCATGGTTGGTGAGTTCAAGCCCCACCTTGGACTCTGTGCTGTCAGCACAGAACCGGCTTTGGATCCTCTGTCCCCCACTTCTCTCTGCCCTTCCCCCGCTCATGTGCGTGCACGCTCTCTCTCTCAAAAATAAAAATACTTAAAAAAAATAACATAAAAGTTTAAAAAGTAGGATTAGTATTACTGATTTTTCCTTTCACCTCATGCTCCAAAATAGCTTGCATGATACTATTTCTGATCCTGTCTTGACTTAACATGTTGACATTCCGTTCATCATGGACTTTTGCCTTCACCCTTTGTCAGCGGCTGGGGTAAACGTGTGTAAAGCATTTAACCTGTGTGCCTCGTTTCCTCATCTGTAAACCGTGGATTATAATCGCACACCTGCTTCTCAGAAAGGGCAGCGGCAGCTGAAAGGGGGCGTCTGGGTGGGCCGATGGGTGGGCTTGCCAACACTCACCCGCCACAGTCCGGCTCCATCTGGTTCTTCTGCTGTCGGTGATGCAGTGTGAAGATGGCAAGAGCCACGCCAAGGATGAGGACAATGGCCACGGTACCCCCTAGAAACCTGGCCACATTTCCAGGGTCTTCCTGGGGGAGGGGCTTTTCTAGAGCCGAGAGAGGAAGGTGGAGAGAGAGAGAGGTTGAGAGAGAGAGAGAGAGAAAGAGAGGGAGAGGACTCTCGGAGTCAGAGAGGTGGGCACAAAGCAAGAGAACCAGACCCTGAGGCAATGCCCCAGCCTGGTCCCCCTCCCCCTCCCCTGTCGTGCCCGTCCTCCATCCCGCTCCAGTTCTGGGAGGGGCTGGCCCAGTTAGGGTGGGGTAGACCTCCTACTCTGGCTCCCCAGGGCCCCATAATCTCAGACGCTGATCTGGGGATCTGGGGCATGGAGATGGGGGTGGGGGGTGGGGAGCCAGGGCAGGCAGAGGGGTGCTCAGAGATGGGGGTCCCCACCCCCTAATTCTATCTCTGGCCCTGCAGGGAAGATTCCTGTTGAGGAGTTTAATTTTCTTCCCCTCCCTACCCAATTAAACAAGCAAATGAACTAATTGGTGCTTTGCCCTCCCAGCTCTGGAGAGGGAGGGAGGACCGGAGGGAAGGCAGACACGCCGAGATTGCAGGGGGACCCTGGGTTGGTGGCAAGCCAAGTTTGTCCAGCGTGGAAGCTGAAGAACTCAGAGGGCCTCCGTCTAAGCCCCGGGGGCTGTCTGGACATACCTGGCTGTTCTCCCAGGAGCATTAGCCCCACGGTCAAGAGTGGGGCTGGGGTGCAGGAGCTCCTCGCCACCTGCTCTGTGGTGGGTGGGGCAAATCACTCAATCTCTCTGGGCCTGGGAAAGCAAGGCGTCCTGGGGGTTTGTGAAGGTTTGTTGACTGATTTCTCAGCCTGAGCCAGAGCCACTGGCTGTCCCTGAGGGCGAAGACGCCACGGGGCTGCTGGAAAGGCGTCTATGGCAGGAAAGTGGGGAGCACACGCTGCTTTCTGGCCCGGCCCTGCTGCCCCAGGTTGGCATACAAGGCCACGGCCACGCCAGGCTTTCTTTTCCCTCCCTCTGCTGGGCTCCATTTCTCACCTCTGACCCTTACATCATGCAGGGAGGGAGGGACTGGTGGGAAAATCATAAATGCTTCCTCCCCTCTTTCCTCCCCGCACCGTATTATATATAATTAAACACAAGAGCACCTGAATAGGGATGCTAAATTGCAGTTTGCAATAAACATCATGGAGCCAATTTTCCTGAAGCGGGATTGACAAGCACCCGCCTCTCTCTGCTCCATCCCAGTGCCCTGACTGAGGCGGTGCCCGGGGGAGACCTCAGCACCAGCCTGGCTCCCAGCGAATCCGCAGCCCCTCTCTGGCTGGGCTGCTGTCCATCCCCAGCCGGTGGGCTGCGGCCCCATTGGGAGGGCAGTGTCTGTGTGTATCATGGGGACTCAGGAGCCCCAGACACCCTGGACTCTGTGCCAGCACCATCTCTTCTTGACTGTCACAGCCCCCTGGGTGGGGATAACTGCCATCGGTTAAACAAACCTGCCCCCTTTTCTCCAAACCGTAGCATCTTACCACCCCACCCTCCTTCCTGGCCTTTCTTCCTTATCCTCAAACCTTCCTGCTTCCTCCCCTGCCGTCTTCCAACTCTGCTTCTCCTTTGGTTTTGCAGGCACTTCTTTGCTCCTCTGCTGCGTTCCAGGCACTGTTCTGGTGCCGGGCAACAGAAGGGCACAGGCCCTGCCTCTGAACGCCGCTGGGTCCCATTCATCTTCCTTCTGCCTCGTGGACAGTTCGCAAGTACGGCTGCGCCTCCCTGGCTCTGGTGCCTCCACGCCGGTCCACACCGCCAGCATCCGGACCTAGCCTCCCTGCTCCGAGTCTTGTCCCCTCTGAGCCCTTCTCCACCCTGAGCCTGAGTGACCTTTCTAAAATCAAAACTGATCAGGCTACATCCCTGCTTAAAACTTTCCAAGAGGCCCTCGTGGCCCCAGCAAAGTGTCTGAGCTTCAAGGCTTTGACCTGGACCCTGCTCATTCTGGAGGAGGTGACTCAGTGCTTCCCATGGCTCGGCTTGTGCAGCCCACCCAGGCTACTTGCAGGTCCCAGTGGCGGTGGCGAGGCGGGGGTGGGGGGGGGGGCGCGTCCCCTGCTCCCTCCCTCCACCAGGCTCTTTCTCTCATGCACCCTCCTCGCCAGGCCAACCAGTCCTCTGGGGGAACCCTCCCTTCTCCTTGGCTGGAATGGGCGTCTTCCTTTTCTGATATGACCGTGAATGCGTGTCTGGTTAGTCTCTGTCCCCCTAGTCCTCTGCACAGCACCTAGTATGTGGGAAGTTCTCCGGAAGGGTTGACGAATCAGTCAATGCTCGCTTGAACAAAGGCAGCTGGCGGTTCCTGAGCCCGCCTGTCCCTTGGAATCTCCGCTCCCACCAGGGGGTACAGAGTCTTCAGCCCCTCTGCACTGGACCTGGGAATTCTGTTTCTGGGGGCACAACCCAAACCTATCTCCCCGTTTCCTCTCCGCACAGCGGAGGCAGGCTGGCGCTTCAAAGGACTGGGTGGGCAGAGCAGTGGGGGAAATGAACAAAGAGGCATTAGCACAGGTACCGGGTCTGGCTCACACGGTTCAGGTTTCTCTCCTCCCACAGCCAGCTCACCATGGGGCTTGGGGGCGACCCCATGGGGGAATCCGGGCAGGAGGGAGAGACAGTTTCACATCGGCCCTGCCTCGGCTCCCTGCTTCCAGGTGACCTCCCCCTGGAACTCTGGAGCCACTTCAGCAGAAGAGGGAGGCAGCTGTCCTTCTAAGGGGCCTTCTGTCGTGCTTACGGTACAGACAATAACATGGTAAGTGAGATTGTGAATGCGCCAGTGTGGGCATCGGGGAAAGGATCATAATGGGTGGGATGCTGTGGGCAAGGCCTCAAAGGTGCCAGGACCAGAGTGGATAACTCTGGTTTTGTTCCCTCCCAGCTGCCCTCTCTGCATGTCCCACCCTCACAAAATAGGAGTGCAAGATCCCAAGAGCCCCTGGGCCCTGCCTGATCCCCCTGGAGGGTGCCCCCCTGGTGGAAGACATAATAGCAGAGGAAGAATGAGAAATGGAGACTAAGGAAAGACAAGGAGAAGAGATTGGCCTGAAGTCTGGGCCAGGCACCTGGGCTGATGTGGGGTTGGTTTGATCCTCACATCAAGCCTGTAAAATTAGATAAATGTTACTCTCAAGGAGGAAAACAAGACTCAGAGAGGTTAAGTAATTTGCTCAAGGTCACCCAGCCAGTCAGTGGCAGGGTGGGCACCGGAACCTGCATCTGTCTGACATTCTCTGATGAGGCTGCGGGTTTTCTTAGTAATCCTGGTCCCTCGTATGGCAAGAAGCAGTTCCCCCACCCCCCTTGACAGACACATCCCTACCGACCCCCTCGCCTTGGGTTGCTTTGTGTCTGAGCCTCCCCTTGACAGCTGTGAGGTGGGGGCCCAGCGCTGGCCCCAGCTGGAGCCCTGGCACTGAGCCCTCAGACATTCTCTGGTTACACCGGGACGAATCCGCTCCCCCAGCCCCAGCTCCACAGGCTTGAGGGCAGGGCTGGTCACCTACAGGCAGCCGGGCCTGGCTGGGGCTGGAGTGCAGGGCCTGGGAGAGGGGGGATCAGTGTGCGAGGGAGGAGGATCCGGAGAGCATCTCCTGGGAGGCGGGCTGGGTGCTGGGCAGAGGCTGGTTGTGTTGGCCTTATCCTACTGAGAAAGCTCACAGAGGTCAAGTTGGTTGTCCAGAGTCCCACAGCCAGGAACGCCACAGCTGGAATCGGACAAGGTCGACTTCTGAAATCCCTCTTTCTCCTTTTGTCCGCAGGGGCTGGTGTCTCTGTGACCCAGGAGCCCCTCCCCAGGCAGCGCCTGCCCTCGCCCTGGCTCAGGCCCCAAGGACCACCTGCCTCTGGCCTGTATCTAGGGCCACACCAGTGACATCTCCAAGCCTCGGTGTTCTCACCTGTCACATGGTGACGTCACACCTGGCTTTCCTGCCCTCTGACTGAGCAAGTGAAATCCCCAGGTAGGACATAAACACAGACCTAGGTTCCAGTCTGGGGGGCTGCAGGCCAGGGAGGGTCAGGGGCTTCTTGGCTCTTCTTCAAACCAGATCTGCCCTCCGCCCTGAGGCCCCAGGGTGGGGAGTGTGAGGAGCTCGGATCCCACCCAATGTTCAATAATCCCAGCCTGCTTCTCCCCACCACGCTGACTCTCAGCCAGATCTCGGCGGTCCTGAACACCCGCCCTAGGTCAGTGACTTCACAGCATGCTCGCTTGCTCCGCCCCCTGCCCCTCCTTCAGTTCGATAAACTTGTCCCGAGCACCTTCTATGGTGCCAAGCGCAGTGACAGGTGCTGGGGGGCTTGCCCCTGGCTCAGGGGCAGGGAGGGGAGTCGGAAATGTACACAAATAAGCACCGTCTTTTGTGATTCCTCAAAACAAGTCTGTCCAAGGCCCAGGACAGGTGTAGAGAAGATTAGCTCCGGGAGTTCATGGCTTCACACAGGAGGGGCCTTTTGAGCAGGGTTTTGAAAGCGTACGAGGAGTTTACCAGGAGAAAAGGAGACGGGCATTGAAGGCAGCGCGAGGAGCGGTGCAGGGACACGTGTGTGAAACGTGGGCTGTATGAGGGAAATTCCAAGGACTGGATCTGCTGGGAAATGGGATGCAAGGGGAGACGGGCAGGACAGGAATCTGGGGCAGGGGAGGAGGCAGACCCCACTCAGAGGTTTAGATTTTACCCGGAAGTAATGTAGCACCTTCTCTCCTGCTCCCCCTGCCTGGGGACAGAAACACTGCCTTCTCAGGAGCTGGACTGACCAGGGCTCCCTTGTGGTTGCCTCTTAATGAGCCCCTCGGGGCAGCACCCGGCCGTTCTGCTCACAGAGCTGTCCTGGGGGCGGGGGCCACCCTCAGCATCCTGTGACGCAGGCACAACCGGTGTTTCTGGGGGACCAGGGGTTTAGAGGAGGCTGGGTGTCTGGATTTGGCCCCAGTGCCCCAAGGTAGGACAGGCCGGTGGAGGAGGGGCTGTTTATACTGCCTAGGGCCTGCCTGGTGGGTCAGAGTCCATCTGGCTATTTCCCCAGCCCAGGTGTGCAGGAGTGGCTCCTTCCTGATGGCCAGAGGCAGGTGGCAAGGGCTTGAGCGAGGGCGCTCTGGACCACTCTCCCCTCTCGGGAAGGTCTGAAGGCCCCCCAGCAGTCTCATGGGTACCCCGCATTTCTAAGTGCCAGACGGAGGCAGGGCTCCCAAGATCCGTTTTAACCTTGTCGCCGTACAGAATGTCAACTGTGAGAATACAGGTCCTGATCCACAGGCGATAGGGGGCTTCTGACCGCACAGGCCAGGGCACCACTGAGCCTGGGACAGTGAGGGGCAGGGAGCTTCTGGCACAGCCCTCTGCACTAGGGAACCAGCACTGGTATCCCTGTAGCCCTGTGGCCTTGGCATCGAGACCAAGCTCCCAGCCTGCCCTCCAGGGCCCCGCGTGAACTCCCTGCCAGGCCGCACATCCCTTCCGCACAGCCTGGTTGTGCGTTCCGGCTTGCTCCAGATCTCTGCGTCTCTCTCTCTTTTCAATTCTTCCTTCCCGGGACTCCTGGGTGGTTGCTGTAGTGCCCCACTTGGAGATTGTGGAAATCTCCTCCCCTTTGCCCGGGAGCAGACGTATCCCTCTCTTCTCCAGTTTGGCCCCTACGGGAGGCACTTTCCTCTGACCCAGGAGGTGAGGGAACCCACCCAGAGGGCTGGAACTGATGTAGCCAGCCAGTGGTTACCTTGGACTCAGCCAGGCCTCTGCCTTGGCCTTCCCTTGGGCTATAGAGGCAGGAGGCCTGGCCCGTTAGCTTATAGCCTGAGGTGGCCCTGGGCTGGCGCTGGGCTTGAAGCTGGGGGAGTCCCCCGCCTGCCTCTTCCCTGGGGTGGGCTCCGGGTCGCTCCCTCTGCCTTGGACTGCGTTGCACTTCAGCCCTGTATCTGCCCTGGTGTATATCAGGATTAGCGCAAATAGCCTCTTCTCTTCGGCCACAGAATTTGCTAGGTTCTGAACCCAGGTGGCGGTCCCTTTGCGGTCACCTTCTTCAGGCCTCCTAGTTGGAGCCTGGAGGCTCCAGGTTGCTGTAGCCCTCCCTCTCGTCTCCCTCGCCCCTGACTTCCGTTCCACCTGTCTCGAGCAGACGCGGATTATGGAAGGTGCTCGGCACAGTGATTGGCACATAGTCGGCATGTAACACGTGGTCAGTAGTTTTGTTGTTACTATTCAATAAATGTAAATTGATGGTGATGAGGTTGTTGCTGACGGTGATGTCGGTGCTGATAATGACAGTGATGATGTTGGTCCCTGGAAGCTTGGCGTCTTTACCCAAAGCCCATGGGCCCCGTTACCCCCGAGGCCACACTGGGATATCACTTTTATCGTACGCATATGCATTTTTACTTCAATGATCTCATTTGAGCCTCCACCCCTTTGCCTCTGTTGTCAGGTGGGTAAGTGGAGGCTCAGAGAAATTTAGGAAAATGCTCAGGGTCACGCAGCTCACTGGTGATGGATATGGGACAGGAACCCAGGCATCCCCTTCCTCAGGGCAGTGCTCTGACCCGCCCCCTCGAGGACCCTGACTGGGGCCTTTTTCCTGCCCTCTGCTGCCTCCATTTCTAGGTATATCTGCGGAGGAAGACAGGCCAGCTGTCTTGAGTTTGCCGCTTACGTAGCTGTATAATCTCGGGCAATTAGGAAACCTTCTGAGCCTCAGTGTCTTCACCTGTAAAATGGGAATAACAGGGTTGCTGTCAGGTGTAAGTGAGGTAATGGATGTTCAGGCCCTTAGCACGGTGTCTGTGCCTACTTACAGCTAGGAAGCTTTGTTTCTAGAAGGGCAGGGACATGTCTGCTCCTTGGGCAAATCCCAGGCAGCCGGGGCTTGGACCTCTGCTCTAATCCTGTCTGTTGGCCTCTTAGCCTTGCCCTCAGCTTTCCCTATACTTTGCCAGTCGTGACCCACAGACCCCAACTTGCGTAGGGCCGTGCGCGGGCTCTAGGACAAGGGGTCAGGGCCTCCCACTCCGGGTGAGCATGTGCAGTGTGAGAGACTATGGCACTCGGCACACCATGTTCGGCCATCTGGAATGTTCTCCCCCGTGTCACCAGGCCTCCCAGCCCCTCCCAACCGGCTCTTCACACCTTGAGTTGTCATTAGGAGAAAAAAGGATCCCGAAGAGGCTCACTTTCCCAGAAGCTCACCCCCATCACAGGGTTTGTCAGAGCCGCCTCCAAGGTCAGGACCAGCTGGAGAGAGTTACTGAGATTTCACGCACATTCCTAGGGGGAGGAGGACTATCTCTCTGATGGGGATCCTGCCAGGCAGGGACCTGACCCCCATCCCTCTCTGAGGGAGGGGTGAGTGAGGGGTATGCAGCCAGGGGGTAGGGCTGGGGGCACAGGGAAACCATTTATCTGCCTCCACCCCACAGGGCACGGTCGGTCTGCGGTGTAAGTGGTGGTGGGGAGGGCGGGGGTAAGAAACAGTCTGACTGCCCCTCCCCCACTCCAAAATACACACTACCCCAGATCTCAGAAACAGCCTGTCCTCTGAGCCCCCTGCTGCCCGTTCAAGGGGGCCCATCACTCCCTCCCAGTCTTGGTGGTACCCAAGGAATCCCTCACCCACCCCACGAGGCCCAGGGCTTCCCCCGTGTGGATTGAGGATGGCCTGTGAAGGGCTGTACCTCTCACAGGCTCTTCTTTCCTGATGGCCCTCTCAACAGGCCCTGACTCTGGGGTGGGGGTGGGGGTGGGGGTCCTCGACCCCCTCCCCCCCACGCCACGTGGCCCTGCCAGCCTGAACTTCTTGCCACGCCAATTACTACCCGTAGGGCCAGGTCATTCTGTCACTTTATTCCACTGGGACAAGCTGAGCATTTTTCAAAAGGAACGTTACTAGGAAAATAAGAACAGGCAGGCAATAGGGGCCCCTGGGTGGCTCAGTCGGTTAGGCGCCTGACTTCTGACGGCGGCTCAGGTCATGATCTCACCCTTCTCGAGAGTTGGAGCCCGCGTCGGGCTCTGTGCTGACAACTCAGAGCCTGGAGCCTGCTTCAGATTCTGTCTCCCTCCCTCTCTCTGCCCCTCCCCTGCTTGCACTCTGTCACTGTCTCTCTTTCTCAAAAATAAATAAACATTAAAAAAAAAAAAGAACAGGCAATATAAGAACACAGGAGTGGCCAAGTTCACGGAGAAGCTATTTCTTCTCCTAATGTAATTTGTCATCCAGCCACAGACTCACTAGGAATCTCCGAAGGTCAAGTGCTGCTGGCAGAAAGCTTGGGCTTCCCTGGAAGGAAGTGAGGTCCCTGTCATTGGAGGTGTTCTAGCAGGGCCCTGATGGCTCCTTGGTGGGAGGTGATTTTGAAAGGTCAGTACATAAGGAGGATTCTTTACATCCACTCTGAACTTCAGGGTTTACGTAGGGCTTTCAGCTGTTTTCTGATGTCTTTGGTATAATCCTAGAAAATAGAATATGGATCACTGTCACTGTTTTACAGGTAAGAAAACTGAGGCATAAGAGAAAAGTGGCCTTTTCAAAGGTGCCTCGAGGTAGTGACCACCCTGGCTGGGATTCACATGGGGAGGCCCCTGGGGTACCCCGAGCTGCTTCAGCTTCGGGCCCCCCCACTCTTGTTCTGCCCCCACCAAACTGGAGGTAAGGGTGGCCCACATTTGCAAGGTACTTAGGAGGTGGCCAGAGGTGATTCTGGAATTAATGGCCTTCAGCAGGGACAGTGGAGGCATCACTTCCCACAAAGGGCATATTAGCATGACAGACTGGGGTGGGGATGGGGGTCTCAAGGCTTCTGGGAGGGGCTAGGAGGGCAGGGGACCAGAAAGGGTAGAACTCCCAAAACAAAGGCAGGAAGCCGAGGGGCAGTCTCCCTGGGGGTGATGAGTGTTGATGGTCTAGCAGTCTGTCCATCCCAGGCAGGGGGCCCTCCATCATCTCAGGACCCCACACCACGGCCTCTCCTTGTAGAAAATCTCCCACATCAAATGTAGAATGAGAGTAACCACGCACCATGTGGAGTTATTGAAACGAGAGGGGATTTAGATATGAAAATGCTCATGCTAAAATGTAATGACCCTTAATGGCTTTTCTCTGGGCCTTGCCAAGGTGGCAGGCACAGAACCCCTCCACTCAGGAGGGGCTCTGGTTCTTAGAGGGGGTGTGTTGGGGCAGGTTGGCGATGAGCTTCGAAACCCTAGGGGGCGCAGAAGACTCCAGAATTCTGGAGGTCTCAAGACCTGGACACATCTAGGAAGGCGAGGAGGAGCAGGCCAGCTTAGTTCCAGCAAGTTCTATGAGCGACACCATGGGACGCCTCAGAGAGATGATTTGAGTCATCTGTTTTCCCCAGGGGAAAACAATCTCAAAGAGAGAAGTGGGGACACCTGGGCTCCAGGTCCTTCCTGGAAGAGACGCTGGAGGACATCTGATGGGGACTGGGCTGTGAGACTTGGGTGGGGGCGTGGGGCTGGGTGGGGGTGGCACGGAGAGGGTATTTCCTGTGCATAGGTTCCTCAGTTTTTCCCTACATACCCCTCACGGTGGCCCTTGAAATAGGGGTTCTCATCTCCGTTTTATACTCCTGGTCTCAAATCGCCAAGCTAACACGACACAGATTTGGTGGCTGCACCCGGGCCTGTGTAACCCCAGAAGCAGGCCTGCCCGCCAGTGTTCGCAGGTGTCTGGGCTGTGCTTTAAGGCCCTGGAGCACGACCTCGGATGGGACTGTGTGTGTGTTCAATGTGTTTTGCAAGTTACAAACCATTGCGAAATCGTGAGGCACGGTGGCATTTTGGTTCTTTTTAATGTGAAGTTCGGTACCTTGCAAAGAGCACTTGGCTTGGAGTCAGAAGGCCTGGGTCCAAGTTATGAGTCGCCTCCTCACCACCTGTGTGACTTTGGGCAAGACACTGAACTTCCTGAGCCTCTGGTTAATCATCAGCTAAATGGGGCCAGGAGGACCTGCCTCCTGCTTGCCTCCCCAGCTGGCCGTGAGAATCCTGGGGCACAGAGCTTCCCTTCCTGCAGCCCAAGGGGCCTGGCCTCGTCTGGTCGATTCCTGCTGCAAACGTTTGCACGGAGGTCCTCCCGGTGCTGGGTGTTTGACGGCTTTTGCAGATCATTTCCGCTTTGCCACGTCATCTTTGGTACGACCTTTTTCCAGGAAACCTTTTCCCGGGAGCCCCGCCTGCCTCGGATGACTCCATCCGATAGCAAACATCGTTCCCACAAGCCCGGTTGTACCCGCCTGGGGCACTTGCTGCTTTGTGGGCGTACTGAAACTTGTGTCAGGCCCAGGACCCCCCCCCCCCCATGCGTCAGGCTGGTGTGGCCCCTTCTCCTGGCCCTCCTCCTACCCTGTCGTCAGGACGTGGCTCTGATCTTCAGGGTCTTGATGGTGGCAGGCAGTGCGCACGCTGTAAAGCGGTTAGAGACACAGCTTCTGCGGCCAGGCCGCCCCCTTCCCGTGCCAGCCGACTCTGTCACTCAGCAGCTCCCTTCATGTCTTCGTTTCTGTGTCTTGGGATGATGGCACGAATACCACCTTACCTCCCAAGGCTGAGGTAAGGGCTTCTTATCATAAAGTCCTTTGAACAGTGCCAGGCACTTAGTGAGCGATATTGTAAGTCTTAACTATCAGTAGAAGCCCTTGGGTCATTCTGTAATTTCCAAACATTACGTTAACGGTAAGGAATTCTTACGGTTATTAGCCTTCTAGGACTCAACTTCCCCATTTGAGGTTGGGGCAAATGATCTTTGAGGTTCCTCTGGTTTTAGTGACTTATAATTCTAAAACAGGTAGGTGAATGTCTTGCTTGGGACCCGCATGTGTTGCGCTGTAGGGACCGAAGCACAGGGCACGGGGGTGACACCCAAACGCCCAGACTTTGGGACAGAGAATCCGGTAGCCGGAAGGTGATGGCAGAAAACACGCAGGAGGAGGGGCAGACGTTAGATGGTGAGCCTTCCCAACCAGGGCGGCCCTGTGTGCTGTCTTTATCTGGAGCCTGTAGGAAGGCCAGGACCAGCCAGCTGGGGGCCCCAGTTCCCAATGGGGGGCTGGGATGCCTCCTGAAAGAGCTGTTTGTAAGGGACCAGCACTTCTCACTGACCAAACCCCCCAACTTTTTCCTTCTGTGGAGGAAAACCCTGGAGACAGACAGATAGCGGCCACAGTCTTTCTTGGGGTTCTGGCCTTCCCCCGACCCTGGTACTCCCTAAGTGGGTTGTCAGAAGAGACATTCTCACCCATTCTCATTGTGATCTTCCCTGTTGGGGACCCCTTCTCTGCTCTGCTCAGGTAGGTCTTTGCTCTGTTAGCAAGGCAGATTCTTCACTTCTGTGCAGAGGAGGGCAGAGCAGGGAGGCTCAGCAGCAAGCGGGGTGAGAACAGCCCAACGGGCTGCTGTCCACCCTCCCACACGCTCCCACTGCTGCAGCAGGCCGGACTCTTCTGGAAGCTTCCCTGGCCACTATCACCCTGGACACCTGGTCTCAGGATCACTTGTAGTAGATAGAGGTGATGGATGGGGTGTGGTGACTCATCACTGTCCTGCCGGGGAGCTCTGGGGGACCTGCTACCCCAGCCCCACTTGGTGTCTGGGAGAGGCTGCCAAGCTCCCGTCCTCCAGGCTCTTGGTTCTCCATGCAGATAGGCATGGACTCAGGTGAAGAGCCTCGCTGGAGAAGTGGCCATGATGGAAGGAGAGCCCCAGTCCCAGTCCAAGGCTCTTCCCAGTGTCTACCTGCCTCTTGCCCGTCCTCGGGCTCTGACATCCCTCCAACCCATCACAGCCATCAGTGAAAACTGCATCCGGGTGTGGCTCACCGTCCCCTGCCCTCCTTGTGAAACCCCAGGAAGCCCGCATTGCTTAGGAGTCCATCCAGGCAGCAGAGGAAGGTTTCCCAGCTGGCCCCACCCAGCGTGGCCATTATGGCACCTCAACACCTCATTGTGGCCACAGGGCATCACCCTGTTTTGTGTCAGGATTGGCATTTCCTGATCGCTGGCCCTTCCTTCCCGCTACTCGGGGCTCCTCCAGAGACACACCATCCTCCCTCCACTTCTGGCTCTCCCCATCCTGTCCTGCCTCCCCAGTGCCTCCTGGGCCCCCCAGAACAGGGACCTGAGGAGGATCGCAGCGTAGCTGGATGGACACCAACCCCTCCTCCTGGGAATGCATGACAATGCGTCTTCAAGCTTTTTTTTTTTTTTAAAGTCCTTTCAAAACCCCAACTATCAGATAGTCATACGAAAATGTGCTTGACATTCTTAGTCATCAGAGAAAGGCAAATAAAAATCACAATGGGATGCCACTACGCCCTTGCCAGAATTGCTCCAACAGAAAGACCAGATGCTATCATGCCTAGGCAAGGAAGTTGAGTAACTAGACCCCCTCATATTCTCCTGATGGGGGCATATCTTGGCACAACCACTTTGGAAGACTGTTTGGTTGTATCTGCTAATCCTCATTCTACTCCCAAGTATATACCAAAACAGCAATGAACGTCGTGTGCCCGAAAGTTACATATAAGAATGCTGTAGCAACCTTATTCATAATTGGCCCAAACCGGAAACAACACACACGTATCTGTTGATGACAGCGTAGAAGTAATACATTGCAACACATTCACACAATGTGATATTACACAGCACGCAAAAACACTCCACGTGGATATATCTCACAGATATCATATGGAGTGAAAGAAGCCAGACAGACAAGTAATTGTATACTTTGTACGATTCCATTCATGCAAATTTCCAAAATAGGGGTATTGTCTGGGAGGGAGCTTGAGTGACCGTCTGTGTCTTGTCTGAGGGGGTAGTGACGTGGGTGTATACGTGTGCAGCTGTACCCTTAAGATTGGTACGCTCTAGGGCCACCTGGGTGGCTCAGTCAGTTAAGCGTCTGACTGTTGGTTTCAGTTCAGCTCACGATCTCACGGTTTCCTGAGTTCGAGCCCTACATCGGGCTCCCCGCCGACAGTGTGGAAACTGTTTGGGATTCTCTCCCTCTCTCTCTGTCCCTCTCCCACTCGTGCTGTCTCTGTCTCTCTCAAAATAAAAAAATTTTAAGATTGGTATACTCTATTGTTGGTATGGTATCCCTCACCTTAAAAAAAATACAAAAAGTTAAAAACAACAAAGAACGAAAACCTTACATGGAGCCTTGGTGGGTAAAACAGGTGGAAGCCAGTACCCATCCTCTTGCTTCCCACATCGGGAGCCTCCTGGGGCATTTCTGCAGATACCACTCTGGAGGACACACTGGAAGCTTTTACCCCGGAGTAAACATGGCCTCAGGGGCCTCAGTCAGGGTCCTGCCTCTGAGGGACACATCCTAGCTTCTCCATGCCCTTGTCCCTCCCACAAGATGGCAGGTATTATGGGACGATGCAAATAATGGTGGTCACCACCGAGCCAGGAAGGCCCAGAGCTGGGCAACTAGCTGGGACTTGGCAAGTGTCCTAAAACCTGATGTCATTTCCATGACAGGTTCTGTTTGCCTGCTGTAGTTTGCTGCTTAGGGCAGATAGGCAGGGGTGGAAAGAATAGTAAGAGATAATTCTATCCCCACTTAACTTGGCTGAGCACTCACTCTGTTCCAGGCATTGTGTCAAGTGCTTTACAAAGGGATGATTCTCCTTTAATCCCTGCAGCAGCCTTCTGTGGTAGGTGCCACTATTATCTGCTTTACAAATAACTTCCTCTATATACAACTGTTTTTATTCATCTCAGCAGTCAATTCATGTAGCTTGAGTTATAAAGCTCAGGGAAGGCAAGCAACTTGCCTTAGGTCCACACAGCTGATAAATGGTACAACTAGGGATGGAATCAAGGTCAGTTGGACCCTGAAGCCTTCCTCTTTCCTTTCACCAGGGTTTCAACAAATGTCTGCTGTGAACTGAACTGATGATAGAATCGTCTAAAAGGACCACAATGGGCTGAAATACTGACCCAGATCATTAAGATAAATGGATAGCAGAGAAATCACCACATTTAGAGTGAAAAGTAGACAGTACAAGTACTGAATAAGAGAGATCTGCTTAGAAATAGCACACATGAAAAAGACTCAAAGATTTACTCATCCATCCACCCATCCATCCACTCACCTATCCATCCACTCATCTACCCACGCATCTACCCACCTACTCACCCATCCATCCATCCACCCATTCATCCATCCATCCATACATCCAAACCATCCATCCATCCATCCATCCATCCATCCATCCATCCACTCACCTATCCATCCACTCACCCATCCATCCATCCACCCATTCATCCATCCGTCTGTCCATCCAAACCATCCATCCATCCATCCACCCATTCATCCATCTGTCCATTCATCCAAACCATCCATCCATCCACTCACCCATCTACCCACCCATCCACCCACCCTCTCACCCATCCATCCATCCACCCATTCATCCATCCGTCTGTCCATCCAAACCATCCATCCATCCATCCATCCATCCATCCATCCATCCATCTATCCATCCATCCATCCATCCACTCACCCGTCCATCTGTCCATCCATCCATCCATCCATCCATCCACCCACCCACCCACCCAGAAGCTTAACCACCAGGATGGAGCCCACGCCACCAGGTGTTTCATGTCACCACTATTATTGAGGTCAGCTGGGTTGGGTATATCCACGGTGTAAGAGGAATAGGCCAGGTTCAGGGAGGACACTCAGACAATCCTTCCACCCCTCCATCTCCCATTCCCTGCTGGTCAGATCAGTTCCAGGGAAGACTATTTTATCCCTGGTCCTCAGAATGAGCGGGAGCTGGTTATGTGTTGTTTTTCCAAAGAGCTGGAGTATCAGATTATGTTTTTTTTTTAAAGACAATTTTTTAGGAGCAGTTTCAGGTTCACAGCAAAATTGAGTGGAAGATATAGATATTTCCCATATACCCTGTGACCCCATTATGCACAGCCTCCCCTACTACCAAAATCCCGCACAAGAGTGGTACATTTGTTATAATCCACTTTGTTACAATCAATAAACTTCTGATACATTATGACCACCCAAAGTCCATAGGTAGAGGCAGGTGGGGGGATGGGTTAAATAGGTGATGGGGATTAAGGAGTGCACTTGTGATGAGGACAAAAGTCCATAGAGTCCAAAGTCCATAGGTAACTGGGATTTTTAAAATTTATTTATTTTTATTATTTTTTTAAACATTTTATCTTTGAGAGAGAGAGAGAGAGCGTGAGCAGGGGAGGGGCAGAAAGAGACACACACACAGAATCTGAAGCAGGCTCCAGGCTCTGAGCCGTCGGCACAGAGCCGGATGCGGGTCTTGAACTCACGAACCATGAGATTATGACCTGAGATGAACTCGGATGCTTAATTGACTGAGCCATCCAGGCGCCCTGGTACCTGGGATTTTTGATGTGGCTTTGAGAGCTTGCTCTATGCTGAGCATTGCGATAATGCTTTTCTACAGCTACTGGTCACCTGAGCCGAGACTTGAACCCAGGTTTGCCTGACTCAAGTCCAGGCTCCTAACAGATGTGTTGCTAAGTGGCCTGATGTTTCGAGCAGAGGGATAAACACATGCGGAAGAAGTTTGGCCAGGACTAACCATCTCCAAATATTTGAAGGACTGTCCTAAGAAGGCCAGGCCAGCTTCTCAGGGAAATACTTGGACCCGTGGGTAAAACTTAGTGGAGGGGGATTTTGTCTGAGTAGAGGAGTTGCCATATGATGGTGGGGCTTAATTCGAGAGGTAGTGAGCTGCCCGTCCCCAGAGGTACCTGGGATGCTTGAAGCAAAACCCTGCCTTAAGGGAGGTTGGGTCATTCCACCTACAAGGTCTTTTCGATTCCCGCTTTGATAACGTTTAGTTGTGTTCAAGCTTTATTGAGCACTTACTGTGTGCCTGCCCCGGGCCAGGCGCTGCGGATGAATAAGCCCTGATTCTAGCCTTCAAGGGGCTTCCAGCCTATGGGCAAGGCAGCTCGTATGGCTCTGTACTTGCCTCCAGGTACTGGCCTCCACTACAGTCACTAGCATCCAGGGTCCCAGGTCTCAGAGGTGATGATGATGGCGATGATCTTGTCATGACAATAAATAGCATATTGGCGCCCCAAGCTCTTACGTGCTTATCCACTGCATCGCCCACCTAGCCACCCCTGGATCCAGTCTCCTATCTCAGGACCTGCTTCTTCCTCATGATTGACACCTGGGGTGGCCTCTGCCTCCACACCATTAGAATCTCCTGGGTAGCTTGTTGAGAATACACCTGTCTGGGTCCAACCCCCAGAGGCTCTGACCCTCTTCATCTGGGGTGGGGCCTGGATATTTGCGTTTTTAACCCCCGAGTGATTTGGGTCTGTTCCCGGGCCCGATGGAGCCAGTGATGTGTGCGGATGGTGCCCTGGAGCTGGTTCTCGAGCCAAACAAGGCTATTCCTGTGCCCTTCCTAGTGGAGTTCAAGATGAGCTTGGATGCACCAGGCCGGAGGGGCCAGCTTGGATGAGGCCCCAGGCAGTGGAGTGTGTGTGCGGAGGGGAGGGAAGAGGGCAGGGCCTGTAGCTTCTCATCTGGAGGTTGAGTGTGGAGCTAGAGTGAGGATTGGCCTGGCTCTCCCATCAGGCCTGCAGACCAGGGGAGAAAATAGGGCGTGGGGGCCCACAGAAGCCAGTACCAAGGTGGTGCCCAAGGATTGCTCCCCAAAAGTATCTGGCCCTGGGGGCAGGGCAGAGGTGCCTCTAGGAGCCGGGGCTCCCCTCCAGCTTGCACAGGAGGCCTTGCCCCTGACCCACCTACCTCCCATTCTTCAAAAGCATGGCAGATATCACCCTATATTGTGATTTATAATAAGAAGCACGCATTTGGTCTTTGTCCTGGTTCCTGGCACAAAGCTCCTACAACCCTTGGAATTTCCTAAGCGATAAGAGCCATAAAAGGTGTCTTCACGCTCAGAAGAAATCCTTTCAGCCACACCTGGGTTTAAGTTAATGAAGTTTGGAAAACACCTAAGAATGGGGGCTGGCTGCCAGGGGAGCCAACCATGTGATTAGAAGTTTGGAACTTTCCGCCCCACCTCTGACCTCCAGGGAGAAGGGAGGGGCTGGAGACTGAGTTCAGTTGCCAGTGGCTGATAAGTCCAGTCAATCAGGCCTGTGTAACGAGGCCTCCATAAATACCCAAAGGGACGGGATTCGAGAGCTTTCCGGGTTGGTGAACACCCGCAGGTGCGGGAAGAGAAGCTCCCAGCCCCTTCCCATGCACCTTGCCCTAGGCGGCTCTTCCATGAGTTACAGCCGTTTATAATAAACAGGTGATCTACTGAGTTAACTGGCTTCCTACGTTCTGTGAGCCACTCTAGCAAATTATCTGAACCCGAGGAACCTCTCTGATTTATAGCCAGTCGGTCAGAGGCACAGGTGGCATCCTGCAGTTGACCCTGGCGTTTGGAGTCGGGGACAGTCAGTCTTATGGGACTGAGCCCCTGGCCTGTGGGATCCGATGCTCCCTCCGGGTCCGTAGCGTCAGAACTGAGTTTATTGCTTGGTGGCGTGGAAGAAAAGGCACACGGGCACTGGAGCCAGAATTGTACTGTCTTTTCCACTGAACACACCAAATGTGGCGCCCACGACCCCAGCTGATAACCCGCGGGGGTTCGCTCTGCTCCGTGGGTGAATCGAAAGTGGTGTCAGCTCTAGCATTCTCCAGTCAGGCGGGTGCCACCCCCTTCCCTGGCTTCCTCCCCCCCCCCCCCCCCCCCCCCCAACCCCTGGCTCTGGTTCTGGCCCAGAGCATGTTCAGCATGTGTTCTCTGCTGGTCTGGTCGCCAAGCCTTAGTTTCCTCCTCTAGGCTTCTGTTCTCACCGTGCTGACTAAGTGTGTTGGACTAGAATGATCTCTTTTAGAACAACTGATATAAGATGCTAAAGTCTCAAGTTAGCCTGGGATGCTCTTAACACACCTCTGGTCTGGAGAACTCCTGCACATCCTTCAGGCCCAGGGGGAAATCGTCACATCTTCCATCAAACCTTTCAGACCTTCCCAAGCAAAATGAGCCATTCCCGTTCTGTGCTATCGTAGGGCTCCACACACAGCCCTGCTCCAACCTGTGGCCAGCAGGCACTGGCTGTTTTGGAATTTGGGACCCCTGGAGCCTCCGAATTCTTTCAAAGCAGGGACTCTGGGTGGCACTATCACAGTATCTCACAGGGCCTGGCCCAGAGTGGCCAAACGAATGAATGCACGCGTGAGTGAAGGATGCAACCCTCAAGTTCTTCAAGTTCATTCTCTTAACCGTCGGCAAGCAGAGTGCTCAAGGTAAAGAGGAAGGGAAAGAGGCCTCCACGGTATCCAGAAAGCAGCTCTGGGTGCCCAGCTATCTTAGTCCTGTTCCACAGCTGAGGTAGGGCAATGGTGGGCACACCCAGGGGGACCTTAGCCACCCAGACAGGTCCTGTCCCCAGGACCCCAGGACCCCTGTCCCCAGCGTTTGGTCCTCTGCTGTGCTGAGGGTGGGGATGCGGGGACAGGGCCGAGGGTTGAGGTTGGGGCAGAAGGACCCTAACGAGCCAAGTTCTTCCCGCACCCAGCTCAGCTAGCACCTAGAAAGCTAGGTGTTCCCTGGACTCCTGGGACCCTGGGGGAAGGGGCCAGATCGGGCTCCTCCCGCCAGGAGAGGCTGTGCCGGGGACTAATTGGCTTGCCCTCCTTCCGATGCCGGAGAAAGTCTTGGCTAATTTGCCGGAACACTCTAGTTAAATGCCAATTAGGACGTTCTGTCCACTGCTCTCTTCCAATATATTAATAATGTAATTAAGCATTTATTGCCTGCGCAAATTAAAAATTAACTTGAACGGACAGCCTGGAAAACTGAGGAAGTGACCACTTAAACAACCAATTTGCATCTCGTTCGCGAATCCGCATCTAAACACAGTCTAGGGTGCTGGGTTTGGCCTTCCAGTGAGGGGCCCAGCCAGCTGCCAACAGCTGCCGGCTGCTTCTCCCGGCCTGATTCCGCCTGATTCCTGCTGGCCCTGGCCTCCCCACCCCGATCCTAGGAAAGGAGGACGGGGCTTCCCCCCACATGTGCAGGAGGGCTTTCCGCTAAGTGGCCACCTTGGCTCTCAGCATCCCTACCCCCTTTTCTCAGAGGTGTATGGTGTGGATTTCAGGGAAAAGAGGCTACCGGGGGTGACTGGGGGAGGTGAAGCCCCTGCCACTCCCACCTAGGATCGATTTGTCCTGCATTCCAGCCCTGGAGATGGGAAGCAGATGGTGGTGGAGCGGGGAGGGGAGGTAAGCAAGGAATGAGGACACCCTCCCTGCACCCAGCCCTGCTCCCCCCACCCCTGGAGATGAAGGGCTGGGTCTCTTGGAGAGACCTGGCAGGGGACAGAAGATAAAGCTCCCCATCTCTTCTCTGTCTGATAACTGTTGGCTTTCCTCTCCAAAAGACCACAGGAGGCGAACTGGCAGGAAGGAGCAGGGCAGCAGGGAGTGGGCGAGAAGGGGGAAGGGAAGAAGCCTGAGCTGTGCTCGGCTGCTGGAGGGCAGCAGAGGCCTAAACTCAGGAAGGCAGGGACTCCGGCCAGCACAGGGAGGGTCCTGCCTCCTCCCTGCCTGTGCCTGTAGAGGCCCAGCCTTCCCGCCTCTGCTGCCCACCAGTCTTCCCGGGTGTGGGTGCTACTTCCTGGCAGCCTGGGAGCTGGGGTGACATTTCAGGCAGGACCCTGACCGCCCCCCACCCCGGGAGGCAGGCTCCTGCAGGGGTCGGTGTCACTGTCCCAGAACCATGGGACCTGGGCACCGGCCAGAGGCTCCCTCCCCTTCACTACTGTGCTGGCCCATCTCTAGCTCTCCCCTGTCCCCGTGCCCCCAGCACGGCCACCGCAGGGAGACGAGCGACACAGGCAACCAACGTTGTTTTAAACACTTTATTTATAAAAAAGTACATTTTTTTTCCCTCAGTACATTTTTCAACTCATCATTTTTTTTTTTTTTTATACAAGTAAAAGGGGGTGATGCAAACACCCCCTGGGTCAGAACCAGGAGAATCTGCTGGGTCGTCCCGGGACCAAAGACGAACACGGTGATGAAGAAACTGATGCCAAGGTAGCGCATCGCACTCGGAGGTGAGGGGTGGCAGCTTCTCCTGGATTTTGCTTCCATTTGTACAAAAAGAGAAAACCGTTTTTTTTTTTTTTTCCTTTTTTCCGGCCAAGAATCCCGTTCCTCACAGCAGGAGTTAGGAGAACAGCACCGGCAGGCAGGGGGCTCGGCTGGGCCTTAGGGTCGGGGCAGCAGCGGCAGCAGCAGAGGCAAGGCCTCGGGAGCCCCTCACGGCACCCGTAGCCACAGCAGGTCTCTTTGTGGCCTGGGAGGGGCCCACGTGCTCCTTAGCAGGAGAGGGCTCCTGGCGGCTTCAGAGGTCTCTGTCTGGGCCCCTGTCCTCCCAGGCGGGCCACCCACATCCACCTAACACAGTTCCCGATTCCTCTGCTTGGAGGGTGGCAGAAAAATTATTGCACCAGTGACGGGCACATGGAGGGGGCTGATGGGGGGGGGGCTGTACGCCCGGGAAACGAGGCCCCTGTGAGTCTCTCTTGCGGCCTGAGCACTGGGAAATCACGTCTCTGCTGCGGGGCTTTCGGCAGGACCAGCCCGTTCCTCTGCCGCGTCTGCGCGTCTGTGCGTGTGCACCTGTCGGAGGGGAGCATGCCCCGTGTGCGCGCAGACTGGGCCCGAGGGGGCCGCGCTTGCCTGCTCGTGGTCACCGATTCCCTGCTGCTGCTTTTCGGCTCCTGATGAAAGGGGACTCGGGGTGGTTCGCTTACACGTTAGAACAATATCAAAATCTTAAAGAAATAGGGGGAGCAGGGTCGGGGGCAAGAAGAGGGAGGGTAACAAGAGGCAGGGTGACAACGGGGGAGGCCTTGGCACAATGAATACCGAGTTTATTTCATCTCCAGCAAAGGCAGAAGGCTCAGCTCATGCTGGGGGCACAAAGGAGAAGCAGAAGATCCTCATCTCTCTGTCGGGCCACACCTCCCCTTTGCCCGCTGGCTGTGTCTGTGGGCCCGGCGGGAGTGCCCACCTTCCCGCAGACTCGGGGCGCAGAAAGCCCCATCTCCCCAGGCCCGAGCGCCGACCCCTGCCTGCCCCTGGCCTACCCTGGGCCCCTGAGGAGCGACCGCCCTGCTGGGTGTGCTGCTGCTGGACAAGGTAGGCAGGAGCCTCCCACGCGGCCCATGCGTGTGGCATGGATCCCATACTTTGTGCTTTGCTTGGGGTGAGGGCATGGAGGTGTCTTAACGGGGACTCAGGGCTTTGGCTGGGCCCAGGGACCCTCCCAAGTACATCACATAATGAGGAATAGGGGGTGGCAGGAGGGAGACTTCCGGTTTCATGGTTTCAAGGGGTCAGAGAATGCCTCTATCAGGGAGGCCCCTGGGATTTCCTCCTGCCAGGGGGTGAGGGGGGGCGGGCAGGAGACCAAGCAGAGGGGCCAGAGTGCCGTGAGGTGGAATGGGGCAGTGATGTGATATGGAAAAGGTCCTCTGCCTTGGGGCGACACTAATACTGCTGGGAGAGGCAGCCCGGCTCCTCCACCCCTCTCTGCCCTGTGGCTTGAAAGACCCCAGAATTTTCTCCCCCATCTCCACCCAATGCCAAGAGGGGAGAGCTGCCCCAGGGCTGGCATGGCTTCAGACTTCTGCTACGTGGCTACTGGGCAGCCAGGGCTGGGGCTGGGGCAGTGGGGGCCGGGTGAGGGTGGCCCAGCTGGTGGGCCCAGGGTCGCCAGGGCAGAGACGGGGCTGGTGTGGGGGGGTGGTTAATAGCAGCACCAGGGAGGGGAGGGGAGGGAGAGGCCTGGGGCCTGGGGCTCCCTTGGGAAGCCTATGGCAGGGTAGGTCAGTGCCCGTGGGGCACAGAGTGGTCTGCTTCCCTCCCCCCGCAACACTTGCCATCCCACAGAGCCCCTGATGGCCTGGGTTAACCGGAACCCTAATGGGCAGGCATGAGCCTGCTCTCCCATCCCAGGGTCTTTCCTATCTAGAGTGCCCGGGGGGGGGACCGGGGTGGGCAGATGAAGGAACTGAGGCACTTTGAGCTGGGGGAACTGAGAGAGCTGGGAGGGGCCTGTCCCCCACTGTACAGACAGGAAACCCTCGTCCTGGGTGACGGATGGGCCCCGGAGCCCCATTCAAGGAGGGAATCTGTAACTCAAAGGGAAAGCTTCCCCAAGGTCCCTCCCGCCCCATCCCAGAACGGAGACCAGGGATAGCTGAGCGGGGAGTGGAGAGCAGGGAGCAGGAGCTGCAGAATCGGGATTCCTGGCTCCCCCATGCCCCTTGCACTTTCTGGCAAGCCCAGAACATCTGCATTGGCCTTGGCAGGTGAGCCACCACCTACACTCTTCAGCATCTGTGTCTGCAAAGCTTCTACGCGGTGGACTCCCTTCCCCGCGCCCTCCATGGTGGTGCTCAGTCACCTGTGACTCCCGGACAGCCTAGGGACCCCCCCGCCCTGACTCCCCGGGAGAATCCAGACAGAGTTGCTAGCACGTGATAGAGAAGGGAGAAATCTGAGAACCTCCCATGCTGAAAGAAGCAATTTAGGGCCAGCCTGAGCTCCTAGGGTGGAGGCTCCAGGGGGCCCTGGTCTCTGCTGTCCCTGGAGGCTTCCGAAGGCTGTCCCCATCCTCAGCTGGGAGGGAAGAGGTGGGGCAGGGAGGGGTGGGCCTCGGGCAGTGTCCGGCCGGAGAGGGCCTGTGACCCCAGGGGAACGAGGGGCAGACACGAGTGGTGAGTGTGCATGTGGGTGCGTGTATGCGTTGGTGGAGGCGTACGGGAAGTGTGGGCCACCTAAAGTCCCACTATGTGGGGAGCAGAGAGGGGTCAAGAGGACAGACACACCAGAGCTGGGCCAACTTCACTCTCTGCTGGCCAATGGGGACAAAAAGTGTAAAACCAACCTCACCAGGAGAACGTACTGCCCAAGACCCCCCCGGTAGGGACCTCGATTCGATTCGCTTAACAAACAAGACAACCCTGGGTGCTTTGGAGAAGCCTCTCCCTGTCTCTTGGGTGCAACGACTGTCTAGAGCGGGGTCCCCAGCTCCTGGCTGCTCGGGGCAAGGGGTGTGGGTTCCCCCTCCCTGGGAAAAGAAGAGCGGCATCCGGGGGTGGCTTGGGGCTTTTCCTCTCGGAGCCCCTCAGCCCTCCACCCCCAGTGGAAAGAACACAAACAAATTCCAGTGTTGGGGGGCCGGGGAGGGCTGGCTCCCCAAACCCTGGAGGGACGCCCAGGTACACAAGACAAGAACAGGGCTCCCCACAGAGAGGGCAGGCGGGGGGGGGGGGGGGGGGGGGGGGGCGGGTGGGGGCGGTGGTCAGGGGAGGGAAGGTACAGCGACACCAAAGCCACAGTGAACACAACACCACGGGGAGGGCGGGGGACAGGGAGGAAATCAAAACAAAGCCGGGTCGTGTCTGCCCTGGGCTCCCCACTCCCCGGCAGTGTGGGGCTGGCTTTGGGCAGCCGGGCGAGTCTCTGTCGAGCTCCTGGAGGAGTGGGCGAGTGGGGGAGGGCAGGGGGCGTGCGGGTGGGGGCCGGGGAGAAAGGGGAGCCGACAGAGGCTCGGGAGAGGGAGGCTACACGTACCACTCCTTCTTGGAAATGAAAGACCCGTCGTTCTGAGAAACCATGTTCTCGGCCAAGTCCAGCTGCTCAGGGTCATACTGGTAGCCCAGAGTCCGGTCCCCGTAGCCGTCCTGACGGGCCTCTGCCTCATCCACCGTGAAGTAGGGCCGCTTGGCGTCCTCGTCGTATTTGGGGTGGGGGCCGCCCACCTTGCGCTCGCCCCCTCCGCCGCCCTCCTCCTCCTCTTCTTCCTCGTAGCTGCTCCCGCCCAGGGGGCCGGCCTTCTTCTCATCGTCCGAGTCATCAGGGTACTGCAGGTTCTGGGCCATGGGCGGGTGGTGCTGGGGGATGCCCGCCTTGCTGTAGCCGTTGCCATACACGTGTTTCTTGGTGCTGTAGTCGCCCTTGAAGGTGTGCCTGCGCCGGCGCAGGGCGACCACGATCCCGCCGACCACGATCACCACCAGCAGGATGCTCCCCGCCACGCCCCCAATGATGGCCGTGGGCACCGGCCCGGCGCGCCGCCCGTGCTCGGGAGGAGACGGGGTGTAGGGGAATTCTGGGTGAGGAAAAGACACGGAGGGGGACAGTGTCAGTGACTGCTCCTGGGGGTGGGGGCGTCAGCAGGGATGGCAGGGAGGGAGCGAGGCAGGGGATGGAAAGGCCGGGAAGTGGGCCCAAGGCCCAAGGGCGGCTCCAGTTCCACAGGCCCCTCGGTGCCCCAGCCCTCCAGTGCGCCGCAGTATTGTGGCTGAAGCGGGCGAAGAGGCAGCGAGTCCCGGACCCCCGGAGGCTCCATGCTGGCTTTCTCCTTGGCTGTGGTGCCAGCCTGGATCACCCCCATTAGTGGAGCCCACCGTGGACCCAGTGTCCCCTAGCTGCCAGTCACCATCACAGCACCTTGAGAAACAAGTGTGCTGTTAATTTCTAGCCAATGCACCAGGCAACACGTCTTAGGTTAAATAGCTTGCCTGTGGCCACCAGCCAGTGATTGACATTGGTTCTCTTGCACGGAAACCCTGTGCAAACGTCCCCAAAAGTGTCAGACGCCTGCTGGTCACTGGGTACCCCACGCCTGATTTCACCTGCTCCCAGGGCACAGGGAAGAGGGCGGGTTCCCAGGCTGGCCCCATAGATGCCCTGTGAGTGCCAGAAACCGGGGCTGTGGCTCTCGGCTGCGGTCTGGCCCTGAAGGGCAAGGTGGGTGCCAGGGGTGCTGCCAGCCTGGGCTGTGAGCAAAAGACACTCAGCATGGCTGTGCAGAGACGGGGCACGAGCGCACGTGAGTTCACGGCCACGATGACGAGTGGCGTCACAAGGGAGCGCGTGCCCGGGCACACCCTGGCCCGTCACGGCGAGCCTGCATACCTGTGCTGATGCGATGAACGTATGTGTACGAACATGTGCGCGCTGAGGACAGGGTGGAAACAAGAAAGCAGGAAAGGTGGAAAGGAGGGAAAGGAAGTAGGTGGGAGGGAGGGAAGGCTGGGCGGGTGACTGCCCGCGCTGTGGTCAATGCTGCCCGGAGGGGAGACTGAGGGAGGCGGTTCCCAGCACCGCCACAGGGTGGCACCGGAGACCACGGTTGGCCCCGGTCAGGAGGCACAGGTGGGCAGGTTTTCCAGGGAACCTGGGAGGGCTGCTGGGCTATTCTAGGCCCTCCTCTCTTTAGGCCAGGGTAAAGGTGTATGGTTTGGGCATTTGTTCCGGTCCCTGGGAATCGGTTTCTGCCAGCTCACTCCCTGATTGAGCATCACTCATTCCAAGGGAATCCTGCTCCTCCTATGGGCCCACTCCCTCCTCCCAGAGGTAAAGCCGGCCCACTCCGGCCATGTGTGTGAGTGGGTGGGGTGCTGGCAGCAGCAGGCAAGAGCAGGGCAGAGGCCCTAGAAGAGAAGAGGAAAGGACTTTCGGGAGTCCAGGCTGGAAGGGCTGATGAAATCACGGGGGCCCCGACAAGGGGAGGCGATTTGCCTGCAGTCACATGGCTGAGCAGGGACCACACAGATGCCCCCGTTCCCGGCCTCTCCACATGCAGGAGTTGGCAGAGAAACACAACCACTTGTCACCACTGTGTCCTCAGTGTAGGTCACCGAGTGGCTGCCCAATAAATATTTATTGAATATTTGTCCTCACTGCTCACTTCCAGAACAGTTTCCGTGGAACCTCAAGCTTCTCTTGCTTCACCAGGTCTGTTTACTGCCTTTAAAAGGGCTGCACACCTGCTCCCCAGGAAGTGGGAGCTGCCTCCACAAGGCACACCCAAAAGGCAGCTAATAGGAACCTGGCCTCTTCCATACTTTCTACCTGTCTGCTCCCTCTTCAGTTCTCACCCCATATCTGAGTGCTCTCTCCTCTGTACATCTGCCTCATTGCTTCACCCGTATACCCACCCATCCACTAATCTGTCCATCCATCTATCCATCCACGCACCCACCTGCCCACCCATCCACTTATCCATCCATCCATCCATCCATCCATCCATCCATTCATCCATCCATCCACTCACTCATCTATCTATCCATCCATCCATCCATCCACCCACCCACCCACCCATCTATCCATCCACCCATCCATCTACCCAACCATCCACTGATCCATCCATCCATCCATCCATTCATCCATCCATCCATCCACTCATCTATCCATCCATCCATCCATCCATCCACCCACCCACCCATCTATCCATCCACCCATCCATCTACCCAACCATCCACTGATCCATCCATCCACCCATCCATCCATCCATCCATCCATACATACATCCACCCATCCACCCACACACCTACCCATACATCTATCCCGCCACCCATCCCCCCACCCATCTACCCATCTGTCCATCCATGCACCTATCCACCCATGTACCCATCTACCAATCCACTCATCGACCCACCTATCCAATCAATTTGCTAGTCACAGGATACAAAAAACTCACAGCCTATCTGGGGAACCAAATGACACCCTTAGGGATAAAACCGCCCGCAGACAATCAAGGACAGTGGCAGAGAAGTGCCTCAGGAATGCAGGGGAAAGAGGGCACTGTGGCCTGGAGTCAGAAAATGTTTCTCAGAAAGACTTAAGCCAAGCCTTGAAGGATGGCAAGGACTTGGAGAGGCCCAGAGAATAAGAAAGGTATCCAAATGGAGGGAACTACATTTCAAGTCTTTCCATCAAATCTTGTTGACTTCTCCTATTCAATTTCTTACCACTTCATGCCAGGTTTTACTGTAGATTCCTGAATCTCCCACCTTCATTTGGTCTCTGTTCTCTTTCAGTCACCGTCCACAGTCACCAGGTTAATTTCCATTGCATACACACTGCCACTCCCTTTCTCAAAGACTAGCAATAACGTCCCTCCCCACTGCCTGCTGGACCACGCCAGTCTGGGCTTCAGAGCTTTCATCATGCCACTTGATCTTGGCCTTGGCTAACTCACCATCCTTGCTGAATCCAAGTTGACTCTTTCCTTCAAGCCTTTGCTCATGCTGTTCACTCTGCCAGGAATGCCCTTCCTCATCCCCTCGTGCCCATTTCCATTCTTCAGTCCTGTCTTTGTGCAGCCTGGCCTTCTCCAGCTCACACTTCCCTGTTCTCTTTTGAACTTTTATGTATTAATGGTCTACACATCTCATTCTAGTAGAAACAATACCCAATTCCATTCCATTTGTCATATACTGATATATGATGGTAAAGCCTCTGATGAAACACCCTGTAGTAAATGCAAATCAGGATCCACCACAACTGGCTCTGGTCCTTCCGCCAGTTTTCAAATGGCTAAAGTTCTCTCCCGAAGGAGCGAGAAGAGCTGGGGAAATGGCGGTCTCATGATAATTTGGGACTGCTTCCATTCAATGTGTTACAGTTGTGTGCAGTAGAAGTTCCATTATATTTATTCTTATGCTTTTTGCACCAGCAGAGACCCAATGAAAATAAAGCTCTCCTATGTTTTATTTGAATAGATTGAATTTTTTGGACCCCACTAATCACAGTATGGTAGTTTACTCCACTAATCACAGTATGGTAGTTTACTACCCGTTTCATGGGAGTGGCTTGTGTCCCAAATTAGTGAATAAGTTTGAATTTAAAGTAAATCTAGAATCTGACCATTTCCCACCACCACCACCTCTCTAATCCATGCTACCATCATCGGTCACCTGGATTATTGTAGTAATTGCCTAACCGGCTTCCCCGATTCTACCTTTTTCCTCTATAGATGATCTTGAACACAGGAGCCACAGAGATCCCGTTAAGTCTGAAGAGCTTCAAATGCTCTATACGACCTGTGCCTCTGCTCTCCACCTCTGATTCCATCTCTTGCTTTCCTCCTGGCTCACTCTGCTCCAAACGTCCTCAGGGCCTTCGCACTGGCTGCTCTCCACCCCGGAAGACTCTGCTCCCATGTCTCAGGTTACTCCTTCACCTCCTTCAGGGCCTGGATCAAACTTCCCATTGACATCACCTTCTCACCAACGCCTCCCCTGACTGCCCTGTTTAAAACCACAGCTCACAAACCCCACCCCTGTACTTGGGACCCCTTGACCTTGCTCTTTTCTCCAAGTCACCTTCAAAATGACTACGTAATTTTTCAAATGTATTCTATCTGTTTGCTGTCCTCCTTCTGTGCTAAAACATAGACTCCAGAGGGACAGGGACAGGCCACTGCCTGGCATGTGGCCGGAGTTCAAGAACATTTGTTGAATGAATTGTGTCAAGGCAAAACTTGTCTTAGAGCTGAGCCTCTGGGTCCCCCTCTAGGTCCTTCTGTTTCACTTTTCTTCCCCAAGTCCTAAGGGAGTTTACTCTTCCCTGGGGTTCTTTTGGGACCAAAGGGAACCCTGGTTATCTGCTTTAGGGCCAGGTCTGCCTAGAGGTAGACAAGTGGCTGAGATGACTGTCCAGCATTGCAGACTTCCGTGTGAAGATGCCATATGGGGACCTCATTCATCTGGAAGGAGAGGCGGCTGCTTGGTGTGGAATGAAGCACCCGCCCGCCCCCTCCGTCCTTCCAGCTGTCACGGTCAGCTAGTAGTTCCTGGGGCACCAGAAGCAGAGCCTCAAGGGCCTCTGCTGGCCGGGGAGAGAAGAGCTGGGTGGTGGGGTCTCACGGGCCTCCCTTACATCGTCTTACAAAGCGGGCAGCTCAGCCCCCTTTCCTGAAGGACTGCAGCCTCCATTCTGGGATGGCAGGCTGGCCGGGACCCTGGGGGCAGTGGGAGCTCTGCATTCCTTTGGGGCCAAGGTTTCCTGACTGGGACGGGCGGGCTGGTACAGGGGCTTTGGATGGATCTGAGGTGGAGGGCAGGTTAGGGTTTATAGTCTGGTTCTGGGATCTGGAGGAGTTTTAGCGTCAAAGAGGATGTTTGGGCTTGCTTCTAGAACCAACGCCTGGTGCTTCCTCAGGCAGGCGGGAAATGCTCTAGCATCACGGGATGAGGCCGGGAAGCTGCTGGAACTACAGCTCCCAGTGTGCAGTGCAGGGGCCGCAGGGAGAGTGGGAAGGCCCAGGGTCAGACAGCTGCAGCAGCTGTGTAGGCCACGGGGCAGGGCCTCGTCATGCTGGAGCAGGACCGAATCCTCCCAGGCGCGCAGACACAGCTGTCTGTTCGGGGGCTCCCCGACACACCCTGCCATCTGCCCGCCCGCAGAAAGGCACGTTTGCCCATGGCACAGCCAGGGTTCCCGTGTGCCCGCTCGGCCTGCACATAGGCACTCGTCTGCTTGCATTTACACGCTCAGAGGCATGCGCCCTCCGTCCCAAAAGGACCCCGAAGCCCCACCAACACACGGTCACGGGAACACCCGGTCTAAGAGGGAGGAGCCCTGTTACCTTCACCTTCAAGTGCTTGTCCCCAGTGGACGAACCTGGGGCTTCCCTGGAAATGGGAACTGGGCCAGACGCTTGCACCACAGTGGCCTCCCTGCTCTGCTCCTAGAGCGGCCTGGATACTCTTCTCCCAACAGTCCCCGTCCCAGGGATAGATGCTGCCCCATTTGGCCTCTTTCATCTGGTCAAGGCCGTACCCTGAGCGCCCCTCCCCACCTTTCACATTACCCCTGGAGGGAGAAGGGAAGGAAGCTCACTGGGTTGTTTTGTGACTGTTGGGCTAACCCCATGAAATTGCTCTCAGTACTCAGATCTCAAAAATGGGCCTGTGTGAGGGCCCGGGGCCCCATGGACACGTCCACGCCAATTCTGGGGAGTCTGTCTCTTCGTCCTCATATCCACAGCCGAGGCCTGTTGCTTCCCACTAGGGACATCCTCACTGTACAGCCCCTCCCAAACGCTTGGTCTAAACCACCTGCCTCTCTGCTGAGAACCCTTGAGAGGCTCCCCTTTGGCGACACAGAGAAAGCCCCACTCCTTCCAGTGCTCCCACCATTCTCCTCCCACAAGCTTCCCCTGCCTGGGGACCCCCACCCTCCATCACTGCCCACTCATCCTTGTAGGAACAACTCAAATGCCACCTTCTCCAGGGTCCGGGACCCTGAGAAGCCTGTGCAGGTGCAGTGCCCCGCACACGTGTGCCCTGCACACACACGTGTCTCTGGCACACACCCTGCGGCCCGCCTCCTCCCACCCCTGCCCCGGCTTCTCTTCATTTTCCTCTCCAGATGCGCCCAGGGCAAAGCTATTACCCGAACGGATGGCCAGAATGAAAAATTAAATTTCCACTTATCCGTCTCGCTGATGCATTCCCTCCTGACCAGTGGGGCTTGGAGCACGGGGCATGGCTGTGCCCCCACAGTGGACCCCCAGAGAACGTGATAGGCACCGGCTGATGTGGGACAAGGGCCGGTGGTGTCAGCGGCTGCTCAGAGATTGTCCGTGAGCGCCAGAACACATGGCTGTGAAAAGGCTCAGGCTTCCCGGCTGAGCCGTCTTGCGGGCCCGAGAGGTCCTCCCTCGGGAGGGCCGGCTAAACGGCTCCCGGGCCCATCAGTGATTCAGTGGGCACCACGCATCCCTGGCTTCTGCCTAACTGGGCTGTCAACAAGAGTGTCCTCATGCAAGTCACCTGAGTGTGACTTTGCTTACCAGCCCTGTCTCTCTCTGTGCCTCCGGGGAGCACGGGAGGCTATGTCGCATGCATCTTCCAGCTGGAGCCCTGGGCAGCTTGGGCCGCCTGCCACAGGCCAGCTAGGCCTGACCACAGATCCCACGCAGGGCATCCCACTGCTGCCATCAGCCCCAAGGAGACGGCCCGCCTCCATGGCTGGCTTCGCTTCCTCCCTTTCCTCTCTTTTCTTTAGCCTGGGCCTGGGAAGTGCCCCCTTCCCTTCCTCCCTGCTCCTGGATGCCATTGAGTCCCTGACGAGCAGCGTGCATTCACAGTCATCCTGCCTCCTCTCGAGCTTTGGGAGAAGGGAGGCCCCGACTTAGCTGGGTAGCGCCACCTGGCCCCATCAGCCTAGAAGGGCCTCTGGCTGGTCCACTCATGCCAGGGGTAGGATCACGGGAGATCACTGCTCCCGTTTCTTGGCCCCCTCCCCTGACTTCCCAGTCAGCAGTGTCTCCAGCCAGCGGAGTATGCATCTGGCCTGAGATAAGTATGATGATCTCTGCCATACAGACTGGGAAGCTGAGACTCTGTGAGACGTGAAAGCGACACAGCCGGGAAGAACCGCTAAGTGACCACACTCAGGCCAAGTCTGACATGGCCCCCGTACGACATGCCTCCCTGTGGCGTGGTTATGCTCCCTTATGAATACTCCTCATCCCTGTCTGTCCCGTGGCCCCACGGCCAGAGCTCGGGCGCCCGTGAGGCTCTTACTGAGCTTTGCCCAAATTCTCTCCAGGAGGGGAGAAGTCTGTGCTTCTGGCCCTCCCCCTCCCCACCGCCCCCAACCCTAGCCTGGAGGACGGGCTGCCGTAGCTTTTCCCAGGCTCCACCTCGGACGCTTCTACTTCTGGTTCACGGGCAGGGAGTTGACCAGTGTGAGAGCCACGGGCAGGGAGTTGAAGAAAACAGCAATCGACAAGCGACTCCACCTCCCCCTGGTGAGAGTGGGACGGAACGGCCCCGAGTGTGACTGCACAGGTAGGTGCAGACCCTGGACAGCTCCTTTTGCCGCTGTGCCTCGGATGGACCCACACATGAGGTCTCCTACTTCTGGGACGCGGGCCCGGAGCCGATGCGTCTGTAGGGCTTGCCCAAGTCCTGTGCCTGGAGTCCAGCAACCACTGCCCAACTTCCCAGACTCCGGAGCCCAGTCCAACATCTCCCTGAGGTCACTTCCTGTCCATCCCCCCAGCCGCATGACACCCCTGCCCGTCCCAGGTGGTTCTTTCTGTCACTTTCTTTTCCTGCAACTACCTCAGCCACAATGTTAAGGACACTCCCTCTTCTGGCTGTGAAGCTGTGATGGCAAGTTTACCCCTCTCTTGGCTTGTTTTGATCCTCCCATTAATAATGATAATGACAGGGGTGAAGATAATGATCACAGAGCAGGGGCCATTTATTGACAGGCTGGTCTGCGCTAGGTCCTTGGCCCACATTACGTACATTCCGACAAGAGGCTTTCAAGGCACCTCGAATTATGCCCATTTTCCGAGGAGCGCTTGTCCACGTCCCTGCTGTCTGACATTAAAACCCATGCTCCCTTCATGGCCCACATGAAGGCTCCCCCAGGACATCCTAGCTCTTTGCTCCCTTTGCCCTGAGAGGGTCAGGCGGCCGAATCTCTTCATCTGCACCGACACAGGGAAAAATGCAGGGAAGACGGCAATTCAGGGCACACAACCACCATGGCTCTGGGCTGTCTCCTTGTGTTTCCTCCAGTGTCCCTGCTTGAGGACAGCCTCACCCTCCCGCCCGCCCGTGCGGGTTTCCTGAACTGCAGGAGCAAATGAGTTCCACCTCCAAGCCCAGCCCCACCAAGCCGGCATCACAGGACCTGGGCAGGCTCTAACACCTGTCCCCCCACCGTTCCCCCACCCGCAACAGCACTTACTTCCTCTCTGCTGGAGCCTCTCTCTGATCCCTCTCCGATCGGGGGTCACCCTATTTCACACACAGCCTCGACAGAGGAAAGAGAAAAGCAAAGCAAGGCCAGTGGCCAGAGCTCAGGAGAGAACCAGAGGAAGGGGAGACAGAAACTTCCTGCAGTGACCTAGCCCAAAGGCAGAGCAGTGGGTGGGGAGAGGCAGGACAGGGGACAGCTTCCTACCCGTGATGTTGACCTCCACCTGGCCCGAGCGGGTGCCGATGGGGTTGGTGGCCTCACACACGTAGGTCCCTGCCAGGCTGTAGTTGATAGGCCCCCTGAAGAAGAGGGTTCTGTTCTGGGCCTCCACGCCCTTGGGGAGAGAGCCATTCAGCCTGCAGGGATGGGGAGACATGGCAGTGGGTTATGACCCTCCAGCCCAGAAGCTTCCCCGGGTGTCACCCAGCCTCCAAGACTCCCAGCCGTCTTGCTGAGTTGATAGGCAGGGTCTGTCTTGGACGGAGTACCAACAATAACCACAACAATAATCTCTTGCGTTTGGCAGACTCCCGTTATTCGGCATCTCACGCTCATGTCCCAGCACCGAGATGTAGACAGGCCGGAAAGGGACTGGTCCCACTGAACAGATGAGAAGCTCTTTGAGTTCAGGGTCAAAGAACACAGCTAGTAAGTGACAGAACTGGGGCTCTAGCCAGGTCTTTGGCTCCTGGCACGGCGCTCTCCCGACTACGCCTGGTTCCTGGTGCTAGTTGATAATATAGACGTTCGGGTTCTCACCCCAGATCTACTGAGGTTGAGCCGCTGGAGCCACGGCTTGGAGATCTGTATCTTAACAAGCTGCTCAGGTGATGAGATGTGACCCATGTAGAGGAATCGTGCTCCGGTACACTCTCTCATTTTCTTGCTGGGCATATCATAGGCCATTTTCCTGGGGGAGACACAGGGGAGCCTCCTCCTGGTTTTCGATGTCACAAAGCTATTATTCTGTTGGACCTAGCAGCTCCCTGGTACACAGAGCCGAAACTGGTCACCTGTACCTTCAGATAACCCTTCTGGCTCCAGAAAGTGGAGGGTGAGAACTAGCTAGGGCAGGCCAATGCCTTCTACTTCCAGGAAACAGAGTGTAGACAATGTGGGCAGCCATCTCCTGGCCATCCATGTCAACCCGCTTCCTGGCTTCCCCACATCCGCCTTTCTATGCGTCCCATCCAGCTTTTCTCTGGGAAGAACCTTGGCTCGGGCCATCAGAGCCGGCTGGAGGGGCAGACAGGACCCTTCGAGAGCCAGGCTGTGAAGCCAAGAATGGCACGGCGGGGTACGGGGCAAGCGCTCCACGGACGCAGGCATTCTGGGGTGACGGCTGCCCCCTCCTTGAGAATCTGGGGTTGCTGGAGAGAAGGAACGGGAACAAAGAAAGATCTGGGATGCTCCAGAAAGCCAGCTTCCCTGGGGACACCTCGATAAAAATAAATACCGGGGGCTGGGGTGGGAGTGACTCAGACTGAATCACCAAAGGAGAACGACTATATTCTTTATTAGGGGGAAGAAGGCAGGCGGTTGATGAGGGGATCCCCCTCTGGCAGAATGGTTTGTCCCACTGACCCTGATGCTGTCGTGGCTGGGGTCTCTCGCAGCCCCTCCCCTTCTCACTGAGAATCCTGAACCAAGACCCTAACTTTCTCCCCACGTAACGCTCCTGGAGGTGGGGTGGGGTGCCTCCCTGTGACCAGCTAGGCACCCTGCAAGGCGACCAGCCAGCCCCAGAGCACTTACGTGGTCCAGTGGTAGTCGGTGGCAGGGGGGTTAGCATCGGCTTTGCACGTGAGCTTCACATCCGTCCGCTGCAGGTACCAGTTCCCATCAAACCCCTCGATGGTCACCTCGGGCTCGTCTGTGGGGCAAGGGACGATGTTTGAGAAGGGTGAGGTCAGGAGAGCAGGGCTTGGGGCGAGGGAGTGAGCCTCAGATGGGGCTGGGGTGGAAGGGGCAGTGACATGGAAAGAGCTGGAAGACGGGGAGAGACGGGGGAGGACCCTCGGAACAGAAGCAGCAAGGGAATGGAGGAAGGAGGAGGACAGATGGGCACAGGAAGGAGATGGGGAAAAGAGAGGGGGGAGGACAGCGCACCCCTGAAAAGAGAAAGGGAGGGGAAGGCTGGGGGGTGGGCAGGAGCAGAAAGGGGGCAAAGGAAGCAAAGGAAGAGAGATCGGAGCAAAGGAGGAGGGAGGGCTGGCAAGAGTGGGGCGGTAGGAGGGGACAGCAGCACCCCCCACCCCGAAACCCGCCTGCGCTGCGCCCTGCTCACACTGCACGTTGAGGGTGAGGCTTTCCCGGAAGCGGTCCATGTGGTAGTTGACGATGCAGGCCAGGGTCTGCTGGTGGGCTTCCCGGCTGGGCACCAGGCGGTAGCGGCTAATGACGGTCACCGTGCCGTTGGGGTTCCGGATCTCTTGGTACTCCGCCTCGCCCTTCAGGCGCGTTTCCCAGGACACCACGCTGGGAGGCTTCCCGTTGGCCGAGGTGCAGGTGGCCACCAGGACCTTGTCATCCTGCCCCTTCTTGGCTCGAAGCACCGTCTGGGTGCCCTCTACCCAGTTGGTGGGTTTGGCTGCAGGGAAGCAGAGGGAGCCGTGGGGCTAGCGCTACGGCTTCATCCAAAGTGTGCTGGCCCAGGAGGTCACTCTGGCCATCCCTGCCTCTGAGCTGTGCCCAAAGCCCCTCCCAGCCCTTCTCATGGGGACTGCTTCATGTCTAACCTGTGTCCTTCCTGCCCTACCTGGCACCCCCTTTGGTCAAGCGGAGGCCTTCCTGGAGTCTTGGCGTGCTCAAGGCTGGCGGCTCACGTGGCCCTTTTCCTTACCGTGGTGTCGGAAGCTTCTGCCTGCTTCCTGGTCACCCACAAAGTACCCTGTGGTGGGGGCTTCCAACCCGAACCGTGCCCCTCAGCTCTGTGCACAGCTAAGGCCTTGCACCCAATCCCGAGTGAGCTGTGGGACAGCCTGGCTGGAAGGGACCGGAAGCTTTGGGGGCATGCCAACCAAGAAGACTGGGGCCACCGAGGCACACGATGAGGGTGGCCAAGCCCCAGGCCACGGGCCTCTGCACGAGCAGGGGGGGGGGGGGTGAGGCCAGCTTACCCATTACAGTGAGGTTGAGCTGGCTCTCTCGATTGCCAGCAGGGAAGGTGGCGAACTCGCAGATGTAGACGCCCTCGTCCTCCAGCTCAAGGCGGGAGAGGCGGATGGTGCCGTCGGTGAAAGAGGGCCGCAGGAATTCTACGCGCTCACGGTAGGGAGCCAGCACGGAGACGCCCATGGCGGGGTTGTAGATGGCCACATTCTGCTTGGAGCCGTTGGTGGCCTTCTGCCACGTGACCTGGGTGATCTTCACGCCGGGCAGCGGGTTGGCGAAGCTGCAGTGCAGGACCACGTCCGTGCCGATGAAACCGTACATGGAGTCGTTCACCTGGACCACCTGGGCGTGGGCGCCTGGTCAAAGGAGCCGGCGGGACTGGTCAGTGACAGGCACAGCCGCCCCCCCCCCACCCCCGACTCCCTGTGCGCTGCTCTTTTCTTTCTACCCCTTGTTACTCTTGATTCTGATCATAAGAATAAATAATTGCTTGTTACTAAAGCACTCTGGAGGATGCTGAAAAAGACCGTGATCCCCACCACTCAGAAGGATCACTGATCGTCTTGTAGGAAATCCCTTCTTTTATTTTTTTCTCGCTATATTAATTTCTCGATCTCCAGGTTTCTCTGCATGACCATCTTTTTTTTAAGACGAAATCAGAATGATACTGTACGTATTGTTCCATAGCTGCCTTTTTGTCTAGCGATGCATTACCCATAGTGCTCCATTGGGCAGTAAATACATACCTACACCCTTATTTTTAATAAGGAGTCGAATGCACTGCTTTCCCTAGGAGCCATCAACTGCCTCACCTTCCTGGGCCTCAGTTCCCTTCTGGCAAATGGGGCATAGAATCCAGTCCTCTACCTCACGGGGTTGCTGGGAGAACCAAATGAGACTAACGAGAAAGCGTCAGGAGGCAGGAGGCGCTGACCATGCGGGCTCACGGTGGCCACCATTATGCTCCCCGCCATGGTCTTCTCCCTCAAGGCGGAGTGCCTGTGCCCTGGGGTGCGCTGGCTCCGTCCCTCTCACGGGGCCCGGGCCGCTGCTCAGAACATGCCATGTTTCCATGTTCCCTTCCTCTCTCTCTCCCTCCTCCTATCACTCCTAGACTCTTGCTCGTGCAGTTCCCTAGAAAGCCCTAGAAGGCTCTCCCCCCTCCTTCCCCTGTGGATCTCCCACTCAGGCCACCTCCTTTGGGAAGCTTCCCAGATCTTCCCTGCACGTGTGAATCCAGCCACTTCTGTCACAGATCTTTTCTGCCTCCGGATGTGGTTGTTCACGCCTGTGACTTCTCCGCCAGCACAGGGTCTGTGTCTTTCCCAGTCGCCCCAGCCCCAGTGCCCAGCCCAGCATCTGGCACACAGTAGGTACTCAGTAGATAGGTCTGGCCAGGCAGACTGCAACGGAACCCATGGGAATAGAGATTTGCAAGAAGCAGGGAGTGATCAGTGGCGTTGGATGAATGAATAAATTCCCCCCAGTCTCCTTACTGATTGCTTTGTTTTGCTAGAACGGCTTGTTTGAGCTTTTCCCTGATCCTGAACGCAGGGCAGAGACCCTCCAGCGGGTCTCTCTGGCCCAGGCTCTTTCTTGAGCTCTGTTATTGGCCACGCATCTGTACCCTTCATATTGTCGTATCCTTACTTCACTCAGTGTATTGAGCACCATCGATAATATCGATGCCGGGTCCTGTACTGACCTAGAGGCGGGGGGATGGCCTCAGTGGCTCCCCAAGGGAGTGGAAACTCAGGGCTCACCTTAGCCTCTGCATGGTGGAGGCACAAGAGCAGGGCACACTCCTCTGAGGGCTTGGAAGCCCATGATAGGGGAAGCTGTCCCCCCCCCACCCCTCCCCTAAGGAGGGCACAGGCTGTGTCTCCCGGGTCACTGCAGTGTCCTCTGTGTGTACCATACAGCAGATACTCAAAAATTTGCTGAATAAATAGATCTTTGGCCCCTTGTCATGCCCTGAAAGCTTCCCCAGTGCTCCCTCCTTCTTTATGCCTATTCACATCCATGCAGCCCTTCAAGGCCCACCTGGGAGTGCCCCCACCCCTACCCCTCCAGTTGTCCCCCTGGCCGGTGTGTGGGGTTCTGACATGTCCTTGGGCAGAGAGCACCGTGGGCTGGTGGGAGTACAGGAGGAAGCACCCACCAGGGAGGCAGGAGGGTTGGGTTCTGCTCAGCCCTATTTTGAGCTGAGACCTTGGCTGGTCACTTCTCCCTCCCAAGCCCTATCTTCCTCCTCTATGAGAGAGCGGGCTGGACTCCCCAGTCTTAGTGGTCCCTTCTGGGCCTGAGTCTGATCCCCTGAACCGCAGCCCAGCCTCGCTGAGGCCCCACCCCAGATAGAGTCCCATGGTGAGGTCAGCGGGCCAGACAGCCCAGTACTCCTGCTGACTGGCCAGCTGGCAGGCGGCTAAGCCCCAGGCCCTCCCAGGAGGATAAGTGGGTGCTCCCCCCCCCCCCCCGCCTCCACTCACCAACCTGCTGGAGGTTGCCCAGCAGCTGAGATAATGTGGGTATAATTGGGGAACTTTCACCACACAAAGCCAGAAACAGGAAAAGCCAGTTGGGAGGGCTTGGGCTATAGGTTGTGTGTATGTGTGTGTGTGTGTGTGTGTGTGGTGGGGGGGGTTGGTGTGTGGGCACCAGGAACCATCTTGGGATTGGTGCCAGGGCATGGGGGGGGCCTATAGCCGGACATAGCCCACCAAGCCTGCCGCGACCCCCTCCGCCTCCCCACCCCCCGCTCCCCGCAGGTGTGGGGACAGGCAGGCTTCAGCTGCCGGCACACACACTGCCATTCATTTGCTGCGTCTTCAGCAGTGACCTCACCCTTCAGAGCTGTGAATGCCAGGAGCGAAGATCGCTGATAGTGGCCTGGGCGTGGGGGCGGGGCAGCCGCTGCCAGGGGCCCGGGCACCCTAGCGGCCCCGTCTCATGCATCGGTGCCTCACCAGGCCAAGGAGGCCTTCCCCACCCTAATGTCTGTTTTGGGGTTAAGGCCCCTCTCTCCTCTCCAGTGTGGCTCTGCCAGAAGCAACCCCACAGGGAGCAGTAAGGAGAGTGCCTGGGGTGTCCACCCACTGCACACAAAGTGGGTTCTCCTGGCCCTTGCCCCTTTTGCGCTAGTGAAGAGTGGGCAGGCCAGAGTGGGAGAGGACCTCTAAGGTGCAGGCAGACTTATTCTGGTGTTCGCCTCTCCATCCACAGCCTAGTGGGCACGAGGGAGCTTTTGGAGCATAGGGTTTGGGGCCACTCCCTGACCCCAGAGGAAGTGGGAGGGGCTGGGGCCACTGGCAAGGTCTGAAGACCCTCCCTTAGCCCTCCACCCCACTCCGGGTTAAGGGACCCAGAGCTCTTGCTTCTGGCTTGGGGCTTCCCGTCTTTTTTCTTTCTTTTAATGAGAGAGAAAGAGAGAGAGAGACTGCTTACGCGTGTGTAAGCACAAGCACGAATGGGGGAGGGACAGACAGAGAGGGACAGAGAGGATCTCCACACTGTCAGCTCAGAGTCTAACTAGGGGCTCGAACTCACAAACTGGAAGATCATGACCTGAGCCGAAATCAAGAGTTGGACGCTCAACCGGCTGAGCCACCCAGGTTCCCCGGGGCTGCCAGTCTTGGACCGAGGGTGCAGGGTTGGGGAGAATGTCCTTCATTCTTTAGACTGGTCAGGTTGGGAAATTTTCAGAGAAGGGGGGCAGACCTCCAGGGTCTGGGTGCGGCAATGAATGGGAGAGTGGGGATCCCCACTGAAAAGGCAGAGAAAGGGCTGGATCAGGGCAGGAACCCAGGAGGAGGGCCCTCCTCTGTGCAGGAAGAGGTAGAACCATAGGCCTCGTCTGGAAGGCCCGGGGCCAAGGGGCAGAAGCAGGAGGGCAGGCTGGTCCAAGTGTCTGCACCAACCACTCAGGCCCAGATGACCTGGAAGGTGAGCTCACTGTCCGAGCTCCTCCCACCCTCTGAGGGGCTGCCCCCGCCCCCCCCCCCCCCAGTATTGCATGGGCTTGCGAAGAGTCAGACGGTGTGGCTTTGCAGACTCCCTCTGTCACTTACGAGCCGAGAAACGTTGGGCAAACGACTCAACCACTCTGTGCCTCAGTTTGCACTGAGATTTCTCGTCTGTGAAACGGGGATTACAACAGCACCTATCCCATGCAGTGGTCCTAAGGATCAAATGACCACACGGGAAGCTAGAGAGCGGCACTTAGCACAGAATGGGACGGTCAGTAAGTGCTGGCTGCCATCATCCTCCTCCTCCTCACCACCACCTTCGTCGTCATCTGTATCCCTTTATTTTCTGTTTCCTGGCGTGCACGTCTAGCGTGTTTCTTGTTGTGTGTCCCCCGGCTCCCAACAGATCGCGACTCCCTGTGTGAGAGGGAAGGCACCGGCGAGACCTCGGGTTTTGTTTGGCCACATCGCGGCTCCCTGGCAGGGTCTAGGGCCTGGAGACTACCCTGCTAACTTTCTGTGGTTCCCCGGGCAGTTAGGGTGGTCCACACAAGGCATCGTCTTTCCTTCCTCACAGGCCCCCTCTTACATGAGAGGCAGGGGCTGTCAGATGTGGAAACCAGGACCACTAAAATGGTACCACACTGGACCTCAGTGGAACACGTGATCCATGGTTTTACAAAGGAGGAGTCCAGAGTCCACGAGGGGCTTGGGGACATGGAGGGGCAAATCCAACCCAGTGCGCTTCCCACCCTGCCTTTTTATAAGGGACTCCCGTTCTCAACCTAACCCCCCAGGGCCTCCCTCCCTCTGGGCGGTGTCCCTCCTGGAATAAAGCTCAGAGCCTCTCTTGCTCCCTTTGATAAGTGGCAGGAATACCGGTTACATTACCGTAGCCACAGTGCCCGGGGGCTGCCCTGCACTGGGCTTGGTGGTGGTGGGGGGGCGTTGGGGGCCAGGGGTAAAGTGCAGTGGAAGCCAGGTGGGGGCACCTCCAGGAGGCTATGTACAGAGGAGGGAGGAGCCAGAGAGGTGGGGAGTGAAAGGTAGAGGGATCCATGGGAACCTCTGCCCTCAGTAGAGAGGTTCTTGCATCCTAGGGATATCAAGGAATGTTTTTCTTTTTGATCTCAAGCACTGCCTGTATTCTCCCTGACCACCCTATGGGCTCCACGGTCTGGGACTCAGGCCCCTGGGGCCTGTGTGCCAGTGCCTCAGTTTCCCCATTGGAGCTCCGGTTGGGCGGTTCGGGCTGCCTTCGTGGCTGCCCAGAAGTGCTGAGCCAACAAGGCAGGCGTCGGGCCGGCCCCCCGAGACGTCACAGACGTGCAAAAGCCCGAGCTCAGCAACAAAACACAAAGGCTCCTCAGTTGTGGCCGACAAACCTGCTCCCCAGGGCCCTGCCCGCCTGCCCTGCCCGCCATGGAGCTAATCTGAGGCTGGGGCCATGGGTTCCCACGCAGCGGGGTGTGGCCCGGAATGGGGGGGGCACTCTGCTCCCCGTACCCACCTCAAGCAGTTTCTCTTCCCGCCCTTTGAAACTTCAGACCCTTCTCTCCCTGGCCAGGCAGGCTGGGACTGGGCCCATGTGGGTGAAAGTGGCGGGGGGGGGGGGGGGGGGGGGGGGGGGGGGGGCGGACACAGGGAGGGGGGGAGGGGTTCTGGGATTTCTGGCACAGACCACCTCTTTTTGTGTCCCCCATCCCCGCCGGGGTACCCTCAGTTGGGCGGTCAGCAGTGGCAGACCTGGCCTGGAGGCAACCGGGGACACCCTGGGGGAGGAGCACTGGGGACCTCACGGGGGGCCTCTCTGAGACCAGAATCCTTTGGGGTCCATCTCTAGAGCTTCCCAGGGATCCCCCTCCCTCCCACCACCCCAGAACTGGCAGAAAGGAAGAGGACCATCCGGTCAGAAACCAGCTAAGTGGTAAGTGGGGATGACTCACCTATGGGGGCGGGGGGAGGGGAGGGCCTCCAGCCGAAACCCTGCTGAGTCAGCACAGCGACCTGAAGGCTACAGGGCCCCTCCTCCCAGTGCAGCTACTTCCCCAAATGTCAACTCCCAGGCTGGCCAGCTCCTCACTTTCGGATGCCAAGGCTGATCCACCCGGGGGAGAGGCTGGCAAGGAGACGGTGTGATCAGGAGGGAATCCCCTTTCTAGGGCCCCCTCCTCTGGGCAAGGTTTGGCCAGTCAGTGTTGCCCAGACCCAATCGCTCTGCCCCCAAGGACCCACACGAGCAGGCTTCTCACTGAGGTCCTCTGAACTTGTCCTGTCCCGTATCTATGTCTCCTCATTATTCAGGAGCCCCCTAGGGCCCAGGCTGCACCTCTACCCTCGGACTCCCCCGCCATGCCAGGGACGGGGTCCAGGGTGTCCCCAGGTCAGAGGGCACAGAAGCATCAACTGACCCGGTCCTTGTCCCCACACCCCTAGCCATCCCTCGCTGGGGCTCAGTGCCCCTGCCTCCTGCACGCAGGTGCTCTGCCTGGTGGGTGTGGGCCCTGGGGGACCCTGTCTGGGAGCAGTGCCTGCTGGGATGGCTCCAGGTGTCCTGGGGCCTTGAGTCCCCGCTGCATCCACCTTGCCGGCAGAGGTGATAACATCCCATGATCCCACAGTCAGGGCTAATTGCTACTGTCCAAACCCAGGCGCCTCCGCCCCTTCATTTGGGGTCACAGAAATTGCCGATGTTTTCTTCTTCTTGGCTGATGCCCCCCCCCACCCCAACCCCCGACTCCCCGACACAGAGTTGGTTAATGATGGGCTGTGGGGCTGGCGCCGGAGCCTTGGGCGGGTGAGTGCAGTGCGTGGGAGAGGAGGGGGCGCGGCAGCCTGGGAAAAGCAGGAGAAGGAGCCCAGGATCTTCCAGACGGGCTGGGCCAGCCCAATCCCCAGCAGCATGAAAGCCGGGAAGCCCCGGGGTTGTGGTGACGGCGCTGGGGGCTGCTCTGGCAAGTCCCGTCTCTCTGAAACCTAGCAGGACAGGTTGGGGGACAGGGATGAATCAGGGAACTGCGTTTCGTCTTTTCCCACCGAGGAGCAAGTGGCCAGGGACATGTGGATCTCTCCGACAGGCCAGTTTCACATTGGCTACCCCCTCCCCAAGGCCCAGGGCAAGGCCAGTCCCGAGCAGCACCTCTTGGCTCTGCCCCTCTCCATCTCTAGCCTTCTGGTTCCACCTTTTGGTCCCCTCTGTACCACTCACCCTTTACCTGTCACACTCCCTCTGGCCAGGCGGTGGGGAGGAAGGGTACATATCGGAGATCAGGAGAGAAGTCTCTGGTCCCCACTACTTGCTTACGGTTTTCTAGATGGCCTTAGGTAGGTAGGCCAGTTCCCCTCCCTGGCCTCAGTGTCCCTTTCTTTAAAATGAGAGTGTTGGGACCCCATGACCCCGGAAGACTATACTTTGGACATAACCTGTCTGGCCCTCTCTCTGCCCTACCTCTGCACCTTCCCTGGACCAGACTCTGGACTGTTTCTACCAAGTGGCTGCTCCACCTCTGTATACTGCCCAGCTCCTCCAGGAAGGCCTCCCAGATCGACTGGGATGCCAGGCAAATCCAGGCTACACGCACAGGGTTCTTCCGCGTCCGCGCGAGCACAGCGGGAATTCATCTTTGTTCTCTATCCCCACTGGCCCCAATCCAGACTCCCCCTGAGCCCCCTCCCGCCAGCGCAGCCCCTTCCCTGCCCCTCCACCTCCAGCAGAGTCTCACTTCCTTATTTTCTCAACACTCCTGGGCCACGACTGCAGCCCAGCTAAGCAAATCCCAAACCCTTCCCTTTGCCCCTTAGCACCCACCATCTCGCTCCTCCTGCCTTGTCCCCTCCTTCTTCCCAAGACCTGCCCCGGTGCAGGCCACAGTCACCGCTTACCCGGCCACTGTAGCATGACACCAAGCCTACGTAACTGCCTCCAGGCCTTCCCCTAACCCGTTGGCCACTTTTTTTATTTTAATGTTTTTATTTATTTTTGCGAGAGACAGCTTGGGCAGGGGAGGGGCAGAGAGAGAGAGAGAGAGAGAGAGAGAGAGAATCCCAAGCGGGCTCTGTGTTGCCAGCACGGAGCCCGAGGCGGGGCTTGAAGCCACCAACCGTGAGATCGTGACCTGAGCAGAAACCAAGAAAGAGCTGGATGCTTAACCAACTGAGCCACCCAGGTGACCCCGCTGGCCACTTTCTAAATCTGGAATCCTTTTCTGTTTAAAATCCTTCCATGGTTTCCTGCAGCCCCCGGGATCAAGTCCAAAGCCCTTTTGGGCTCTGGACCTCATCTTGGGCGTCAGAGCCTGCAGCCACCTCCTCTCCCTCCTCTCTCTCTCCTGCCATATGGAACAATACCATCCATTCCCTGCCCTGTTACTCCCTCTGCTGAAAGCACATACCCCATTTCCCTGCCTCGGTCCTCTTCATCCGTACTCAATGAGCTGAGCCTTGATTTTGAGGAGGTGGCTTCCTGGGGCACACCCCCTGCCCCCGAGTGGGGTAGTCCAGCAGCCCGAGGGCCCAGTACCTGCACACACATCCATCACAGCATCTCCCCGGCTGAGGGCAAAGGCCGGGGCTTCAGCCAGTGCCTGGCATACAATAGGGTAAGGGGGCCCCGAGCAGCTGGTGAAGGCTGCAAGCCAGATGGGGCTCCAGACCAGGCTCGGCAGGTAGGGCAGGAGGAAAGAGCTGGGAGGTGAGGCCTCCCGGCTGCACCGAGGGCCAGCAGGTCAGGGCCGGAATCTTCTCCCTGACTGGAGCCGGGAAGCTGCACCCCAAAAGGTAGAGGTCCGCCTGACCTCTTGCCTCCCCACGGCGTCGCATCCTCTGCCGGCTTCCCAGTTGTCACTTCTTGCTTCCTTCCCTCTCTCCTCTGTCCCACTTCCTAGCACCCAGCCCCACTCCCTTCCTCACTCTAGACCAGAGGTGAAAAATATTCTTCTCACCCAAGCAAGCTGCAGCCGGAGGCCCTGCTCCCAAGGTCTTCGCCCTGCGAGGCCTACACCACCCGCCCCCCGCACCCCCCCGCCCCTCCGGTGCCATTCCCTTCCCAACACACGGCCTGGGTTTCTCCTGGCCTGGCCTTTTGAGGCCTCGAAGGCCTGGCTCTAAGTCTGGGGTTTCCACGGGTCCCATCTCCGCAGCCCACGCCGACCGCGTCCACCCCACCTGCGCAGACGACACGTCTCACAACAGACGCCCACGGCGGCCAGGGCTCCCCTCAGCGAGGGTGCGTCTTTAATGCCATATTTTGGGGAGCGTAGGCGGCAGCCTCTTCAGAAGGCTCGTGTGGGGGTGGGAGAGGCTGGGGGCTGCCTGAAAACAGAGGGAGAATTCCCTGGGCCTCCCCAGAAGAACCTCTTAAAATCTCAGTATCAACATATGCATTGTCTCAGTCCTGTGGGTTCTGTGCCGATGTTCACCACCTGTTTGGAAGTGGAAATCTCTAGATGTGCCTCTTGCCAGGAGGGACCTGTCTGACCACCCCGGTGCCCAGCCGTGCCCACGCGCCGTCCGGCTCCAGTCAGCTGTCTGCACCCGAGGCTGGGGGCTCGGCCGGTGCCGAGAGGGGACCGAGAATGTACCTGCCTCTGTGCGGGTACATTCTGAGAGGGAAGGGTTGGGTGGGAGACTGACAGGGAAGGGGTTAAGAGGACGGTGGCGGGGGCGTAGAAAGTCAGTCATCCATGAGCACCGAGCTGGAGTTCAGATGGGCCCGGGCTTGTACATGCGACTCACTGGCTGGGTGACTGAGCAAGCGTCAACCTCTCTGTGCCTCAGTTTTCTCATGCAAGAAGTGGGAATAATTAATACTGCCGTTGCCTAGGGTTGACGTGACGATTAAGTGAGATAATTCATACACGCTCTCAGTGCGGCGCTGGGCACGTAGTTATGCTGCATAAAGGGCCATATTATTGTTATTACAGTCTCAGGGGAAGAAGCTGCCCAGAAATCAGGTAGGCTGGCTTCCATTCTGCTTCTGCTAACCGCCGGGAGATCTTGCGCAAGTCCTTGCTATGGCGAGGCCACTGCCCCCGAGCAGAGGTCCTCGACCTCCGCACCGTTGACGTTTGGGGCCTGATGATTCTTTGTTGCAGGGCTGACCTGTGTTTGGTGCCACCGCTGGCCTCTGCCTACCCTTCCTCCGTTGTGACAACCGAAAGTATCTCGAGAAGGTGCCAAATGTTCCCTACGGGGCAAAAGGACTGTCCTAGAGGAGAGGGCATGGAGCTCGGGCAGGGGTGCTGGCGTGAGTGAGGGATGTGCAGGGCAGACCCACGCCAGCCAGGGCAGGAGGGTAGGGGCGGGTGGGCTCTCTGGAGGGGAAGTATCCTGCGTCCTGGGACAGAGGGCCCAGAGGTGGATCAGAGCAGGGGTGCAGGCCTTCTGGTGTGGAGAGCCTGCCGTCAGCTCTGTAGGAGGAGGAGTGTGAGGTGTGTGTTTGGGGAAGACAGGTGGAGAGGACTGGAGGCCCCGGGGAGCCTCGGAGCTGACTGCCCCGTGCTGTCAGAACATGGGTTACAGAATGGCACGTTCTCAGAGGACAGATCAGGAGAGACGCAGACAGTGGAAGTGTGGCTGGAAGCCTTGGGTAGGGAGGCGGGGAGCTGCGGAGACCAGGGCGTGTGTTTCTGAGAGCAGAAACGAGGTCAGGCAGCGTCTTCCTCCGGCTGGTAAACCGCTATCATTTCGGAAGGTTTGCACCTCATTTGGTTCCTGCTTAAGTGAAATCCACAACATGTGTTCCCTGCATTAGTGGAGTGTTTGTGCTTAATTAGTGGCAAATTCTTTCATATTAAAGTCATTAAGTTTTGCCGTTTGCTCTTCTCACCCCGGGCCTGGCTCTCTTCTGTCTTTCCTTTTAATGCAGGCGGCCTGACTACAGGTTGTTCAGTTTCTTGGCCTCGGGAGGCATGCACACGCATGTGCACATCCTTCCCCCCCCCCCCCCCCCCCCCCCGCGGGCATTCGGACCCTCCAGCATCAGCCCTTGTGCCCGTCCCACCCTGGGCTGGCATTTGTAGCTCCCAGCACCTCCGTCCCGTGCCAGGTTCCTCCATGTGGGCCGCCAGCTCTGCCTCCTGCCCCTGGGGGCTCCTCCTAGGGCTGGACTGGCAGGGGCCTTCCAGACTTCTGGGTACGGGCCGGGGCACAGCAGCTGGTGGGGAAATGAGCCCAAGCCCACAGCAAGGCCTTGGTCTCAGCGGTCCCTCGTGCTGAAACGCGGGACCTCCGTGAAGATGCCCGTAGCCACCGCATGGTGGTGATGCCATTCGGGCCCAAGACAACCTCCTCACCTGCTTCTGAGGCAGCCCTAAGAAGGTGCCTGCTACAGGTCCTGAACCTGTTTCATTTCTGGGCAGGACTCACTGGTCTGGACAGTGGAGCTGTCTCAGAAATCCAGGCTACGTCTGGGTAGCACCCCAGTGGGGCCTGGGGCTGACTGGATCCCAACACGGGTGAGCGGAACTTAGGGAAAAGGGAAGGGAGTGTCTTTTAATGGCCCTTCTGTCACATTCACAACCTCCCTACTGCTCTGGCTCAGATACCGCCTCTAATTCCGGTTCTCTCCCCAGTCTGAGGCTCAAGTGAAAATGAACATTTCTCTTCCAAATATAAGCCACAGGTGCTGAATCCCTCGAGCCCTTCCAGCCTCTCTGATGACACTGTACCCACCCCGCCGCTAGCCCTGAGAAGCAGCCTCCCCAGCCGCAACGTAAACCCCAACACCAGCCCCGGCCCAATCCCAAAGTCAACACCAAACCAGACCCTGAGACCTGGGTTATCGTATCACCCTACCCCTGGTGGTAAGCTCTTACTGGTTTCAACCACAGGAAGAAGTGGAAAGCAACGTGTGGCCGCCATTTCAACCCTAATCTCAATTCACCCCTGGTCTGGACTCAGCCTCAGCTTGGGGGCACCCCAGGAGGAAGGAAGTCTGGCTCACAGTTTTGTTTTCTTTTCCCATCTGACAGTCTTCCCTTTTGGCGTAGCCAGAGGAAGTGGGGTCTTCAAAGGGTCCTGACGTCACAATGAAGGGAGAGGCTGGCTGAGGTTGAAGGCCTCCCCTGGGTGGGTGGGTCTGCTTGACGGGAGGGGGGCACTGGGCTTCCCATGCCATCTCGCTCTCCCACCATGCCACCTGCAGCTGGGCCATGTAGACATGGGCAGTCCCTGGAGAAAAGCCTGCCCTGGGCTGTCCCTTCCCCAGCGCCCAGGAGGCTGAAAGAGGTGGTGGGTGGGCACTCACTTTCTAGTTTGTCCTGAGCATTTCAGCCTCAGCTCTTACTCTAGCAGTAGGACCCAACGCCTCCCCGAAGCCCAGCCTTCTCACCCACAAAATAGGCCCAAAGAAAGGCCACCTTGTTTGGCTGAGGAAGGAGGGAGGGCATCTGTATAAAAGGACTTCCTTGGTCCTGGGGCCTCCGGGGACACCGCCTGCCTGGCCTCCCTGGGCTGCCGGCCTCAGGCTGTCACCTTGCCTCCTTCCTCAGCATTGAAATCATCACCCTCTTCTTGGCAAAATGCTGAGGGGAGCGGGTCCCTACCGTTGTCACGGCCTGTCCTCTTCCTGCCCCACGGGGCAGGGCTACAGGGGATGAGGGGACCCATGAGGCAGGAGGTGAAAACCCCAAGACCCAGCCATTCCCCTCAGCATCCCTGTCACTGGGAGTGTCAGAGTTTTTAACGGAGGGGGGTTGTCTCGCCCATGTTCTTCCCCCCCCCCCCCCCCCCCCCCCCCCCCCCCCCCCCCCCAAACCTATCAGGAGCCGCGCCCCCCCCCCCTCCCCCCTCAGACTTGTTGGGGTTTCAGGAGTCACTGGGTAGGGGCCCGGCATGCCAAGACCTGTTTCCTGTCCTGCCTTGCAGAAAGAGTGAGCACGTAGGCAGTGGGGCATGGCGCCCAGCTGGAGGGGTGCAGCCCAGCCTCCTGGCCACCCGCTTCCCCTCGCTCCCCTCCTTCCCCCTCCTGCCCATTCTCATGCCCTCTTTGCCATGCCCACCACACTGCTCAGAATGGTCCCCGGAAGCCCAGGGGCGGCTGGTGGCAGAGGTGTGTGTGTGTTGTGGGGGGAGGGGGTTCACATTCTGCCATGTCTGAGAAGGGTGCTGCCTGCCACCTTCAGCTGCCCCAAGATTGGGTGCTTAGCAGCACAAGCCAGGGGTCTCACATGCTCCCGTCCCTCCCCAGGAGAGAAAGTACAGAAGGATGATGTTCCCTGCCAGGCCCTTGCCAATGGATGGCAACAACAGTTAACACATGTGTATAACTTATCTGTGCCAGGCCCAGGCCTGAGTGTTTACTTATATTAACTCACTTAATCCTCATAACCACTCCGGAGCTGGGTAGCCTTATTGTCTCCATTTCAGAGATGAGGAAACAGAGAGGTCAAGTAACCTGCCTAAGGTCACACTGTCTATGAAGCCGATTCCACGCACGTGGTCTCCACGAGGCTCGGTTCAGGGAGAGGCTACGCTCTTCACCACGACACGGGCTGCCCTTGGCCTTCCTTTCTTCCCTTCCTGGGGAGACGAGTGGTCCGCACACACCGACAAGCCCCAGAATCACGGGTAAGGGTGGGACTTGATGCACGGGACCCTTGCCGATTGGGAGCCAAGGTGATGGGGTTCTTTGTTGGGAGGGCAGACGGCACCCCCTCTATTCCCACCCATCAGGACCACAGGGCTGGCTGGGACCGGGGCCTTCCTAGCCAATGAGATGTTACTGGAAGCCTGAAGCACATAAAACCATCATTCTCCCCTTGTTCCCTTTCCCTTCCGGCTCGGGAGTTACAAAACTTGACCCCTAGGGGCACCTGGGTGGCTCAGTCGGTTAAGCGGCCGACTTCGGCTCAGGTCATGATCTCGCGGTCCGTGAGTTCGAGCCCCGCGTCGGGCTCTGTGCTGACAGCTCAGAGCCTGGAGCCTGTTTCGGATTCTGTGTCTCCCTCTCTCTGACCCTCCCCCATTCATGCTTTGTCTCTCTCTGTCTCAAAAATAAATAAACGTTAAAAAAAAATTAAAAAAAAAAAAAAAAAACTTGACCCCTAGTCTAAACTCTGCCAATCTCTGGCTATGGGTCTTCCTCCTTCTGTTCCTGGGATTCTCCACCTGGGAGATGGAAGGGTCACATCCTCCCTCATTGCCTCTGGGGCCTTGGGGCTTGGGACGACCAGGTGTGGATGCCGAAGCTCTGGAAATTCAAATGATGGCCACCGCTGATGATGTGTCAGGCGTTTACATATATAATCTCACTTGGTCTTCATGGCCAGCCCACGAGAGGAGTCCCCTCAGCCCCAGGGTCAAAGAGGAGAGTGACTGCCAACTTCTGTCCTTTCCCCAAACCCCAGAAATGTGGGGTTCTGCTACTCTTCTCATTTTTCATCCCTGCTCCTCCTACCTGGCATGCGTTGCCCACCTACTCTGGGTAGTTAACTACCCTGAAGCCCAGGAAGTGGTCAGCAGGTGCTCAGGAAAAATCGGCAGAGATTCTTCACCCCTCTCCCTGAGCAGGGGACTGGAGGCCTGGAGGGGGTACTGTGGGGTCCACTCGGTGCCCAAGGTGAGCGTAGAGCGCGGACAGAGAGCTCCCAGCCAGCTCCACTGGCGGGCTTCCCACCAGAGGCTGCCGGGATAGCATGTCAAATTAGCTTAATGAGCGAGGCCCCAGCTTTAATTGGGGCCCTCTGCTTTGCTGTGCTGTCTCCTGCTTTCATTTTTAATGCTGGGAAAGGGTGGGTTTTCTTTCTCGCGCCTGTGCGTTTTCACCCTGGCTAATGGCTCCTCGCTCCGAAAGGCCCCTACAATGCTAATTGGGTTTAATTACTGGGGTAATTAATGATTCTATTGGAAAACTGAAATGTCGTGGGTGAATTCTGTGTGTAAATAGACAGGAAAGTCAAAGGGACAGAGGGATGCAGAATGAGACCCCCGGGAGAGACTGGGGGTGACGGGAGAGGCCAGGCGGAGAATCCTTCGGCTGGTGGTGGGGACCACCTAGCCCAAGAGCTCCCCCGTTCGCGGATGAGGAAACAGAGGTGCAGAGAAAAGCAACGCAACCGAGATCGCCAAGGGGTTGGTGGGGATGAAGGCAGGAGGAGCTGGCGGAGCTGGGCCCTGGAAGAACAGGGGTGGGAACGTGTGACTTTAGCCTCCGAAGGTTCAATAATGTGACAATGGACGTGAGCGTGCCTGGGGAACAGCTATCAGCCCGACGCAGGCCCATGGAAACATACTGTGGTTGTGTCTGGTTGCAGTGACAAAGGCCCTGCCTCTGGGTCAGTAGGGAAGCAAAGAGCTCCTCAAGCCCGGAGGCAGCCACGGGTAGAAAGGAGTAATGGTGGGCGGGTCGTGGAAGGCCCTGGAAGGCCACCGCCTCTACACCACTTCTAGATGTGCATCTTTCCCCCTCTCTGTTCCTTAGGGACAGAACCGGGTGGGGCGTCTCTTGAGGTATCTCCTGTATCTTTCCTGCTTGGCTCGGACCCACGAGCCTGATCCCGAAGGGTTGCGGAGGAGGGACAGATAGAGAAGACATCTGCCCCTTGAACTTCACGGTGGCCTGTAGGTTTGGCACCTTGCTGGGGAGGGAGGGGACTGGGGTTGGAATGGGAGACGAGAAGCGGGTGGGAGAGGACCGGATGCCTGGGGGGTGGCTACCCGGCCCCCACTGTAGGGTGAGCCCACGTGCCCCACGGCCTGGAGGACGCCTGTATGTCGGGGGCCCTGAATCCAAGCTGTCCAGCAGCCAAGTGGGCACCTCACCCTCCCAGGGCCCCACTACACCGGTCACCTCTTTGCATCCCGTGGACCCCGTGCTCTGAGTTTCCAGAACACAGTCCTTGACCTCCCGATCCTTACTACGGCTTGGCTGGGAGGTCAGGCCCCCACCTTTTCCTATCTGGAATCCAGGCACTAATAGCACTGAAAGGAGCCAACCTTTAATGAGCACTCACTATCTACGTGGTATTGTGAGGCACTGAACCTCCTCTCATCCTCACGAAAATCCTCCAAGAGGGGTCTTCCTGTTACTGCCAGGAAACTTGAGACTCAGGCTGGCGAAGGGTCCAACCACAGCCACACTGTTAAATGGGTCTGAATACAGACCTGACCTTGTCGCACAGGTCCTAGCTCTCCGCTGCCCTGGGGGGACGTCTGAGATGGATCGGAGCTACTGATCAGCCTTCACAGTCTGTCTCTGCCTGTGCTCCCGGCTTCTCTGCTGTCCTTCCCACGTCCCCGCCCTCCACATTGGCCGCCATAGAAAACTTGCACCCACCCTGCCACCAGCTCTGTGCCCAGGTTCCCACACAGCAGCTCTTGGGGGCACAGTGCTGGGCTTTGCCAGAGACGGGTCATCTCTGAAGCCCCAGCATCCCTGCTCGGGATGGGGCCTCCACCTGTGTTTGTTCAACGACCTGAGCCAGGCTAGTCAAATCTCAGAGAGCACACTCGGGGGACGTGGGGCTCGGTCGACTTCTCCAGTCCTTGGGATTCTTTAATCAAGACTTCTTAGGAAGCTCACGATCAAAGGAGGAGCAGACTCCCTGGAGAATGCCATGATTATTTGTGAAAAGGAAGGCTTCTCTGTAAGAGAAGGGCTGAGAGGCCCACGTGTGGGAGAAGCATCCAACTCCTTCTCCCCCAGTGGGAGGTGGGAGGCCCCCTTCCTCTGCTCTCCAGTCTGGTCTGCCAAGGCCAAATCCCATCGCTCTGCTCTTCTAGCCCCCTTTACCCTGATGATCCTAGCTTCTGGAATGATTCAGGGAAGGGGGGGCCACCCATTTCACAGATGTCCAAGTGAGGTGACTTACTGAGGCTCTGCAGTCAATTAACTGAAAAGCCAAGGACAGAATCTGAGTCTCTTGCCCCTTCTTTTACTTTCCTGGTCCCAAAGGGATGAGGAAGGCAGGAGGAATTGCCCCTGGACGAGTGAGGGCTTCTGGGTAGCAGTCTTTGGAAGGCAGGTTGGCCTGAGTGAAGGTGAGATGGGCGCCCCCCCTTGCCCCGCCCCCCCCAACTAGGCCTCAGCAGCCCCAGGCTGGGTCCTGGCTGGGTGCAATCAGGAGGTGCTCTGGAGTTCACCCCGGCCTGCTCCCTTGCGGAGGGGGTGGAGGAGGGAGGGAAGCCTAAAGAAGCAGGTCAAAGCAAATCCTCCCCACATGCCCCACCCCCACTGAGGGCGGGCAGAGCGGGAGCCTGTAGGACCAGAATTCAGGCGCCCGGTCCTGACACGTCCCAGGGAACAGCTTGACTGGGAAGTGAGGGAGTGAGTTAAGGGGTTGGGGGGCTGAGAAAGTGAGGGGGAAGGACAGGGAGGGGCAGGCAGGGGACTGGGTGGTCTGTCCCACCTCAGGGGACACGGGGACCAAGGCTGGCAGGAGGTAGGGAAAGGGTGGGCTTGGTGGGGGTGGGTGGGGGAAATGAAGAGTGTTGGCTCAGCGGGTCTTTGGCCCAAGGCCCCTGCCTCCCCGGTCGGTCGCAGGCTCAGACAGGTCCGGAAGGCAGGGCTGCTGGCTGCAGAGAGGGGCAAGGTGGGAAGCAGTATCTAGTTTCATTGTCTGGGGAAGAATCAGGACAACGAGCTACAATCAACCTCTGGCAGGCAGAGGTGGGGGGCTGCCTACTCTCCTATCTCCCTCCCTGCCTCCCACCAGGCCTGCCGACTCTGGGTGCACAGTGGGCAGCGGGGGGGGCCCCCCCGGAAGGCCAGCGCCCACAGTGGATGTGGGAGGTGGGGGCGGGATTAGGGCGGGGAGACACTTTGAACTCAAGAAAGACTGGTGGGAACTGGTTCTTGACTCAAGGCAGAGAAAGGGGGCGGTGGGGGGGCGGGAATGGCCAGGCTTGTGCCTTTTTTTTTTTTTCTTTTATGAGATGTGGACTCAAGCAATTAAAAATCTGCATTTTGTTCTACACAACCTGCCTTGCTGTGTCTCTCCGTCTTTGCTCTATCTAGCTCTGGCCCTCTCAGAATGGCCACAGTCGCCGTTGGCCTTCAAAGTGATGAGACCAACTGAGTGCGTCCCCAAGTTTTTACAAGGCTCAGCTCCCCCTCCTTGTAGGTTCCCTCATCCCTAAAAAGAAATACTGGTGGGCAAAATTTGTGCTTTCTGCCTCTCAGAATTCTAGCAGCAAGTTATATTATTTCCACCGATGTTGACTGAACACCTCTTATGTACCAGGCATTGGGAAGTGTTTCCTGCTTAGGGTCTCATAGTATTTCACTTCCATCCTTTGGAGCAAGTATTGATATTCCCACTTTACAGAGGAGAAAACTGAGGCCCAGTGGTGGAGAGCTTTGCCAAGTCGCAAAGCCAGAAAGTGGTCCGTCCGGACTTGAGCTGCAGCCTTCTGGCTTCTGTGCACTGTACTTCCTTTCGGAATGAGAACGCCCTCTGTTTTTCTGTCTGCTCAGTTACAGCCTCTCCTAAGCAGATTCCAGCTTTCTAGGCATGCAGTGCCTAACTCAGAGCCCAAACTGGCTGACATTCACAGGTCCTCTGCGGACTTGCTTAAGAGAACAGGGTGAGTTTCCCCGGAGGACAGGGTGGGCATCAGAGGTTGAAGACCCGCCCGGTCTGGGTTTCCTCCCAGCCCGTTCTAGAAGCAGGGAAGGGAAAGGGAGTAAGACTGGGGTTTTGGAGTAGCTGAGCTCTCACGGTGGAGTCGACGAGTGCCTGGACAGGTAGCTGGGGACCACACCTGCCCAGGCCCTGCCCTACCCTGCCCAACATGCTGCCCCAGGCATCACCAGCTGGCAAGGGCTACCAAATGGACTTGGGCAAGAAAGCGTGTCCTTGGAAAGGCGACACTGTGCTTGACCCCCTGGGCCAGGTGGTAGCAGCAGAGGCATGCCCAGCCAGAGCTGGGGGCCTGAGCCTCTGAACTGCCCAAGCAGAGGTTAGAGAGAGGGGCTGTCATAGACTACTCTCTGTCCCTGGCAAGGTTTTACCCTAAAAACCTTCACCCAGGTGACTAAATAAATCTTTCCCCCTTCTTTTAAGGTCTTCATCGTAGGAGATCCTACCCTTTCCTACTGGGGAAACTGCTAAAATGTTCTACACCCTTCACTGATGGAGAAGTTCTTCCTGATGTCTGTCTTCAATTGCTTTTATTGCAATGGAAGCAGACTCTGTCCTGTGGTGTTCTTGGGCCTCTTGAACCCGGTACCAGAGCTAGAGATCAAGCAGGCCCTCCTCTTAAGGAGAGAAGAGGAAGAGTAGGGAGGGGACGTATGCGGCAGACAGACCTGGGCTGGGCTCTTCCAAGCACTGGTAATGAGCCTCAGTGAGCCTATTTCCTCATCTGTAAAATGGACTTAATATTTAAAAAAATGACTATAAGCAGTCAATGAAATAACGTATATACATGGTGGGTGCGACACAGAGTAATTGATCAGGACGTGGCAGCTGGTATGCAGATACTTTGAGGTCATGGACAGAGCCCATAAGCTGAGATCCTTCCTGAAGACTGGAGCAGACCGTTTCCAGCACCCCAAAGGCCAAGGCTACCCCCACATGCCTGGATCCTGGAAGCTACCTGTGTCCTCCTGCAGAAGAATGAGCAGCCTCAGAGCTCCACACCAAGTCTCAGCACAATTGCTTTCCCCCCCCAGATCAGCATCCTTACTCTGGCCTATCGTGCCTGGCCTGGTCCTGGGGTCCTATGGCAAGGGGGGACCCAGAAATGCTCTGCAGGGCGCCCCAGTATGTTCCTGCAGAGGGTTAGTGGCAGTGCCCCTGTGTCTCTGCCAGCTGGCCTCCTGAGCGGGTGCCAGCACAGACCCGTATTCACACCTCGGGCCCTGAGGATGCAGAAGAAAGAAGGACTAGAGGTTCTAGACGTTTGACGTGGGTGGAGGGCCTTCCTCCAACCTCCTCCCCCAGTTCTGGGAGTCTAAGAGCGTTCTGAGTGTCCTTATGGGAATTCTGGGACTCCTTCACCCGTCCGGCCAGCAGATGCCAACTCTGCCAGCTCCTCCCTACCACCCCAAGCCAGCCACACCCAGCCGAGTCCTGGAGAGCAGAGGCCCCCGTCCGAGCTGCCCGCCCTCCGGGCCTGGCTAGAGTAGTCACAGGATGGCTGGGAGGGCCCCATTCCGCCAGCTCGCCCTGCTTCCTCATTACCCACAAACGTGCGAGGGAACGTGGCAGGAGCCTGGGGTAGGGCCTTTTGAGAGACACTGGGCGGACTCACTGGGCACTGGCTCGCCCGGCTCAGGAGCTTAGCGTGACCTTCCGGGGCAAGCGCTAGGAGACAGCTGAGGAAGAGGAGGCTCGGCGGCACTCGGGCACTCAGGCACTCAGGCACGGTCAGTCAGTGGTGGAGTGGTGGAGTCAGGATGAAAACCCAGGTCTGCCCCCTGGCTTGCCCCTCCCCCACAAGGCTTCCAGAATGAGGAGACCTCAAGACCAAACCCAGAGTGGCCACCCCCAGCACCCCTGCTCTTCCCTAGCACCTCTGCTCTTACAGGCTTGTTGAAGACATCGAAAAAGACCAACTCTGCAGAGAGGGCTGAGTGGCCAGACCAGAGGTGCCCAGCTACTACCGGTCCATGATGTGGGGACACGGGACGGGACTCTGTCCCCCGTGGGGGTGGGCCGCCCCCCGAGAGCTTTGCCAGGGGTCCTGGAGGGGGTGGGGGCAGTGACTCGCCCCCAGACCCGCGCCCTGCGGTCCGGCCACGTTGGTGAATGTCCTATCCCGCAGGGGCATTGCACTGTCTGGCCACCGCCAGGTCCTCAGCCTGTTTTTGGCTCTGAGGGTCCCTGATGTGACAAATTCATTTTGTTTTGATGTCATAGCCCAAGCACTAACACCTAGTTCCTGAAAGGCGCCTGGGCTGGGAGTCGGGAGTCCTGGGTTCTAATCCCGGTGCTGCCACGGGCCAGTGAAGCGTGCGACTTGCTTCGTGTGGGCCTCAGTTTCCTCATTTAAATGTAGGAGCTAGTCAGTTCAGGCTTCCTGCAGGTTCCTTCGGGCGTGGCTGGCCTGGGAGTCTCTGCTCCGTAGCCAGCCCCCAGCGGGCTGCAGGTGCAGAAAGCAACAGGCTCAGGGGCCTCAGGGGGACGCTGCTGGGTGGGGGTGTTCACCTCCGTGTGTTCCCAGGGGCCCCGGGAGGGAGGGGGCTGCAGGTTGGCAGCAGTGGAACCTTTGGGACGCTATCGCTGCACAACAGGACAGAGAACAGACTGGATTTTGCAATTCTCCGAGGCGTTGCAAACAAGGTGTGGCTGGTCCTCAAGGGCTTCTCATGCGCCTGGTGTGGAGGGGTGTTTCTGGGAGCTGGTTACTCGCTGAAATGGCAGGGCTGGGCCCTGTTCTGGGACAGGGGTGGGTGTCTGAGGGAAGCCACCAACTCCACAGAACGAATGCAGGCTCTTGCCCAAGCCGAGGGGCAGCCTGCAGAAGTGCCCGAGCTTTGGTAGCTGGGGAGGCCCCTGGGCTGGAGACCTTGAACTCACACCCAGGAAATGAGGCGTCTGTTAGTAAGTGAGACTCCGGCAGTGAGTCAGGTGTCGGGTCCCCGCAGAGCCCAGGGACAGGGGTGGGTGGCTCAGGCCTGGAAACGGAGCTCTTGCCCAGCTGGGCTCTGATCCCATCTCTGCAGCGATTTGCTGTGTGGTCTCAATAAGGTACCTAACCACTCTGTGCTTCCTTTCTGTCACCTGTGAAACAGGAATACTGGTGACGGGCTCTTAACACCTCCTGAGATTATCGTTAGGTGGCCTTTGAATACGAAGGAACTCGGAGACCTTTGCAGTGCCCGAGCTCTGTCTCTCAAAGCAGCATCGAAGGCTGACCGCACCGGGCACTTACTGCCTCCCACTCTCCTGACACCCGGGGGTCAGGGGGCTGGGGGGAGGCAGGCCCTGACTCGGCTTCACCGATAAGGTACTGGAAGCTCAGAGGGGTGAAGTAATGAGACCTGGCGCTGGGGTTTCTGGGGCTCCAGCCCTCACTGGTGCCATCCCCGACGGGACCCAGGGAAGCGGACGAGATGACTTTGTGGACCTTGAGGCCCAAAGTCTGGCCTCTCACAGACTCCTCCCTTCCTCCTGCTCAGGGGGGCATCTGGAGAGGAGACGAATCTGGGGGAGATGTTAATTAGTTCTGACAAATTAATAAAGAAAGCCTAATTTATTCTCCGGATCTAATTTCCTTCCCCGTGCTTTATTTTCCTGCCCAACAAGCTGCTGCTCGGGAAATGGAGGGGAAAGGTGGCGGCGGCGGGGTCATCTGAAGACGGGTCCGGCCCAAATCAACCTGCCTCCTCCTCGCTGGCCACCCCGCGCCACCCCGCCCCTCCCCGGACATTAAGCTGTCAAGCCACTCCCAATTATCTCCCTCCATGCCCGCCGGCTCCAGGGGCGACAGTGGTAGCAAGCTGGCGTTGACTCATTCTGTCACCGGCCTGCCCTGCTTCGGGAAAATGCAATTTAATGAAGTCCGATGGCAGGGCTAGGGCAGACAGGGTCCCAGGAAGAGGGTGGCGCTAGCTTGGGGACGGCGGATAGCCTCCTCTCTCCGTGGGGCGGGGTCTTCGATCCGCCTGACATTATGTCATTTTCAGCGCCCAGCCAAATACCAGCGGGAGGGGTCATTCCTCTAGGTTCCTCTGCCTCCACTCACCCCTTCTGCGGCTCTGAGCAGCCAAGGCATTGACCTTCTCCACGAGGGCCTCCACCTCCCCCGGCTGCCTGTTTTAATAGCGTATGGTCATGACAGCTCGGAAATTCTTCCCGCTGTTTAATCTTGATCCCTTTCGCTGAAAGGCAAGTGCATTTCCCCATGCCTTTTGATACGGAATCTGGGAGAGGGTCAGCCACTGCCAGAAACCACCAGGCCAGTCCGGGGTTGGGGAAAGAGGCCGTGCGTGAATTGGCAGGCCAGCTCTGGTGCCAGAAGGAAGCGGGTCTTCCCTTTGGGTTTGGGTTCGCTTGGGCTCGGCCCTGCCTTTTGCACGCTCCCGGTCCTGCCTCGTCAGTGGCATTTGCTCCTCCTGAGCAGGAGGAAGGGAGGAGTCTGTGAGAGGCCAGACCTTGGGCCTCAAGGTCCACAGAGTCATCTCGTCTGCTTCCCTGGGTCCTGTCGGGGATTGCACACAGACTGGTGTGTTTTCTGGTGGGGTAGCAGAGAGGTCCCAGCTCCAGGCTCCTGGGTTCAAAGCCCGGCTCTGCCGCTGGCTTGCTGTGTGACTTTAGACTTTCTGTTCTGGTTTCCTCACGTGTACAAACGGAATGGCAGTAGTAACTTCCTCTTGGTTGTTGGAAAGATTAGCGCCCTCACCCGTTAAGACCCCCTTGTGGCGCGTTCCCGCCGGGCCATCATCGTCTTTGGCCATCGCTACACCCGGAAGACCTTGTTCACTGTCTGTCCCCCACTGGGCCGGGGCTCCGGGAGAACCCTGATGGCGCCCGCCTGCTCAAGCTGGACCCCAGCGCCCCGCCAGGGCCTGCACTCAGCCCCTCAGTCTCTAGAAGTCGATTGATATATGGCATGACTGGGAGGCCACGGTGTCTGGGACTGAGACAGTTTCGAGAAGTGCTCCTGGCAGGGACAGAGGGGGCCGGCTCGGATCGTAAGCCTCTCCTGCCTGGCTCCATTCTGGGTCCCACATGCAGGAGGCCCAAAAGTAGTTGGGAAGGACTTTCCCACTGGTGGCCAAAGGGACAGAGAAATGTCTTACGGTAAAGGCAGTTAGACATCTCTAGACCTCAGAGACCGGCCGGCCCCTGGGAAGTCACAGCACCCCATTCTTTTGTGCCCTTCCTGGCCTCGGAGGGCCTTGGACTTGACCACGTGGTGGAGGACAGCTATGGGCCCTGCTTGCATCCACCGTGCGCCAAGGATGGGCCAGAAGAGTCTGGACAGGACTGACTGATCCGACCCTCGTGCTGTACAGACAAGGATACAGGGGCTGGACAGTGCCAGGGTGACCTGGCCGGCAGGTGGCTGAGGCAGGACTCCTAACTCTGAGGCTCTTTCCCCTGCTCACAAACAAACAGAAAGCAAACCTGCTTTCTGTCTGATTCCCACATTTGATTCCCGTCACCCTGGATTACTGTGAAAGTAACTTCCCCGTCCAGTGCTCCAAGTGAGGTCCCAAAAAGGATCGATCATGTACGGTGCAAGACGTTCACAATGCCAGGTTAAAGAAATGTGCACTTGGCTCTTCCAGACTGTCCACTCCACTGCGTCCATGCCTCTTTTCCAAGACCAGTCGCTGCCTCCCCCCGACCCCCCCTGGACGCTACTCCTTCGGGAAGCCTGCCCCTATGAGTGCCACCAGCTCCTGGCTCGGGGACCCTGCCTTAGCACCCAGTGGAAGGAGCACCTCTGGTGGCTCACCCAAGGCCACACGGCTGGCATTTTTGGTTGCCATCTTGTTTCTGCACGCACACTGGTGGGCAGGGCTGTCTCCCTCCTCCCTCTGGATCTTTCCCGGGACCACCCCAGTTGTTTCTGGAGATGGAGAGGGCCCAGGGCTGTAAGAGAAGGGCTTCCGGGGACAAGAGGGCTGTCCTCAGTGTAAAAATAGGTCCCTTGGGCCCTCCCAGCTTCCACCTCCCCATCTATAATTTGGTTTACTGAGCACCGTGAGGGCTCACTGAAGGTCTGACTCTCCTCCTTGGGGTAAGGGCAGGCCCCGGAGGTGCTGAGAATACCCCTGCCACACGCCCAGCCAGGTGGACGGACGCAGGGACAGGGCTGAAGATTCAGCTGTGACTGTGTGCAGGGAGGGAGGGGAGAGGGGCGGGAGGGGACCCAGCTGAGCCGGGACAGGGGCAGCTGGCGGTCAGCAGGAGCCAGGCCAAGACCCAGACTGCCCTTGGCTGTGAACGGAGAGCTACTCCCAGGACAAGTCAGTGTGCATCCCTGGCCCGGTGTCAGACCCGAGGCTGGGGCCGGGCTCGGACATTCTCCCACTCACAGCCTGGTGGGAGCTTCTGTGGCAAATGTGGACAGCACCGTCTAAGAGCCTGCTGCTCAAGGTGGGGTTCTCCCGGAACTTTCTGCAAATGTAAAACAGGGATGACCACCCTGACCTCTGGAGGCTGCAAGGGGATGAGGTTGTGAGCCCTCGGTGGATGCTACAAAGTAGGAAGAGTGGCCCTGGCAGGGGACAGGGCGGCATGGCTGGTCAGGGTCAGCTCCCGGAGCAGGCTGTGGAGAGCGGGATTTTCAAGGAGAATGTGTGTGTGTGTGTGTGTGTGTGTGTGTGTGTGTGTGCGCACACAGAGGACTACTGAAGATGAAGGGTGGCCAGGAAGGCCTCATTGCGAGAGGCGACATTTGAGCCAAGAGCCAAGTACCAACCATGTGTCTGCCTTGGAGAACATTCCAGGTGCAGAGGCCTGAGGTGGGAGTGCGCCTGGGAAGTCATCTGGCCCATGTGGCTGGAAGGGAGGGAGGCAGGGAGGCTACCGCAATCACCTGGGATAGCTCAGCAGCCCCTGCAGAGTTGGGGAGGGACAGCCAAGGCCCCAGGGGGTGTGGCAGGGCGGGCACCCGGGTCTCAGGGGCCCACCTCTCCCACCTCTCCGGGTGAGGCAGCTGGCGGCTCACCCCTACCTGCAGACAAGCTGGCCTCCCATCCAGGGCCTGAAAGGGAGGTGGGAGGGGCAGGGGTGAGGAGAATGCCCTCCACAAAACCATGGCCTTGAGCCAGGACAACAGAGATGCTTGTTCTCCTTTATTTATGATAGTTGTTGGGAGAAATAAAGCCAGCACCCTCCCCTTCCACCTTTCCCTTCCGTCCCACCTCTTCCCTGGGCACAGGCTTTCCTCTGACACACAGAGATCAAATAACTTTTCACTCAAAGGGAAAGATATTATCTCCCCTTACAATTCAGCACCAACTCGAGCACACCGACATCCCCAGATTAAAAGGCAATTAGGCAGCTTTGTTTCTGCAGGGGCAGAAGGTCTGCTTGGCACCCTCCTTGGGAACTGGATGCCACCGTGGGGAGGGCCAGCGGCTCCGGTGACTCCCCGTGGAGAAGGCTGCTGGCCTCGGCTGGGTCCTACCCCTGGCCCGGCCCCCAGCCCCTCACCGGCCCCCCCCGGGGGAGCACCACTGTAGCTTTTCTCTGCACACCCTTGCCCTTGGAGAGTGAAGGCTGTGTTTGTGATCCACCGGCCACCCCCAATATGATGGCTTTCGAGCCCATTTCACACGGCCTGGACCCGCCCCCGTCAGCATTCCCAATCTTTTGGAAACGATGTAAAAGACAAGGAGGGAAGGGGCCTCGGCTCCTTCACTTGGTTGGCTGTGCTGATAAGCGCACATGGGGGTTAAGGCCCACACGGCCCCTTCAGAGCATCTATGTCCCAGCTCATCGAATCCTTGGAGTCGGTGGTGTTACCCCGCTTTCGTGCTCAGGTGGTCAACATTCAGAGGGGCAGAAACTGAGGGTCAGAGAAGCGGACTAGGATGTCCAAGGCACAAAGCTAGGATGTGGCAGGCAACCCCAGTCCACCCCTGCCCTTCAACTCCTCCCCGTGGGGCTGGCTGAGGAAGGGGAGGGTTTTAAAACCCATCGTTCGCCTTCCAGTAGTTTCCATGTGCGGAGGACAGCCACCCTTGCCAGCTGGGGTGGTCAGGGAAAGTCCGTCCGTCCTTAAGTGGCCCTTGAAGGACGGGGAGGTTTTCATCAGAGACAGGTGCATAGGTCACCATGCTCAGCTCGTCGTAAAGCTCCCTGGGCAACTGGGGTCCCGTTCATCCCACCAGCCTGAGCTTCACCCAGCCCTCCCCCTCCCCCATGCCAGGCTCTCTCCTCCAGGATATTTTAGGCTCTGCCTTGCCTCTGGGTCTTTGCACAAGCTGTTGCGTCTGCTGGGGTACCTTCCTCTCCTGTACCCGCCGCTCTCCTTTTCTAGCTAAGGGTCGCCCTCTGCTCTCTTTTGCTGCCCCGCCCCCACTCGGCCTCCACCCTTTTGCCAAACTTTCCACCCCATCTCCCATGCTAGTGATGACCCAGGCGCCCCGCTCCGCAAAGGCTTTCTAACTCAGGGAAGGACACCTCCCCGCCTTCTGTCACCTTGAGCATCCACACGAAGGCAGCTCTCAGACCCAGCCACACCCAGCCAGTCTTTGCTACGTCAGGATGCCGAAACCTCCCCTCCTTCCGGGTCCTTCTCCGGGGTCACCTCTCCCAGATGAACTCTACCGGCTCTGGCTTTCCTAGTTCCCTCGCCTTTATCTCTCAAGTGTTACCGAGTGTATACTCGGAGTCAAGCACCGGGCCAGCTTCCCTTGGGTGGAGGTGACAGCCATGGTGGCTGATGGTAAGAGGTGGGAGGATGGATAGAGGGATGAGAAAGGATAAGGCATTTTCTTTTTCTCTAGAGGCTCCGTCTAGCAGGGAACCCAGGCGTGCAAACAAATAATTCTCGAGTTAAGTGCTATGTTTCGTTTGCTTTTTGAAGTACGAACCAAAAGCGATGGGAGTCCAAGAGGAAAAGCGATTCTGAGGGGGATGCAGGGATCGGAGGAGAGGGAGGTTTTTAGCTGGGTCTTGCAGGGTAAGCAGGAGCCCCTCGGAGAGAGAAGAGGGAGCAGGAACAGGACAGCGTCTTTTACAGCCTGAATGTCGCTGAGCATTGGCTCCTGGTGCAGAGGTGAATGGGGCGGGAGATGGGCGCTGGTTTAAAGAGGGCTCTGTAGGAGACAAGAGTCTGCACGTCACCCTGTAGCAACTGAGGGGCTGCCGACACTCTCTAAGCAGGGTGGTGACACAGAAGCAGGCACATGGAATGTACAGTGAAAGACATCGGCCACCAAAAGGCCACACGGTGTGATTCCATTTATAGGAAATGTCCAGAACAGGAAAATCCATAGGCGCAGAAGTAGATTAGTGGTTGCCAGGGGTTGGAAGAATGGATGGTGGGGGGCTGGATACCACCACTGCCCCGATGGACCCAGGCTGGCCACTGGGAGACCCTCGGCAAGGCTGCAGCACCCTCAAATGTAGAGGTCCCCGCTCAGCACAGCTGCTCCGAGCAACGACCTTCTGCAGGGTGCAGGCCACTGGAGAGATCCCGGGACCACCCCCCCCCATCTGGGGCAGGCTCCCCGTCTCCCTATGCTCAAGAGGTGTGGCTGGCACCTTTCGCCTGGGACCTGAGCGACAGACAGGTCACCTGACAAGCCACAGCACTTAATTTTGAAGACAGGCAGGTCCCCCGGTAATAGAGCAGGCAGGGAAGCGGCTTTGCCATAGACGGAGAAATTAGGGCAGAAAATAACACCGTGAAAACGGAACTGTCCAGAAATAGGAGAGAGGGAGCCTTACTGACATCCCAGTGTGTCAGGGCCTGTCTGAGCTCCTGGGAGCCCAGGGACAACCAGTTTCTCTGCTGGGCTCTGAGTTCTTTTATGTGCCACGTACTTGGTGGGGCCCACTCTGCACCAGGGGTAGAGGGAGACCCCTGGGGAGCAAGGTGCTCTGACAGAGTCCTTTGTGTGTGGTCCTGAGCAACTATAACAGGGCTGTGAGGGAGCACTCACCCCCGAGGTTGGGAAGCAAAGGACCCCATTCTCAAAGCCCTGTCACCTAGAAGGTCTGGGGACTCGGGTTCCCTGGACACCGGCATTGGGGAAGGGGGGAGACGGATCAGCCATCACAAGTGGGTTGAAATTTCTGATGCTTGTACAGTGGTGTGTGTGTGTGTGTGTGTGTGTGTGTGTGGTCCTTGGTTGAAGATTTTGACACTCGGATGGGGTGAGGAAGAGGTCTGGAGGCAGGGGTGGCTGAAGCTTGAAACTATAGGAAAACCTGCAGGCTTTCACGTCTCCAGGTTTTCCTTCTGGTCCCAGGGCGGGCAGAGGGCAGGACCGGCCCCCCTCCCACCCCCCACCCCGGTCTGCACGGGGGCAAGTGCTTGTGAATGGAAGCCGGAGGAAGCCCAAAGCAGCCTGGGAAAGGAAGGTGATGCCCTCCCGACTCCCTGGTGGGCAGTAGCTTTATTCTTACTCTGGGCTTGGGGGCGAGGGCAGGGCAGAGAGGAGAAGGCGAGGCGGAGCAGGTGTGAGGGGGAGGGCCTCAGTGATTTTTCCCAGCATCCTCTAGGCCACTTCTCTCACTACAAACCTCAGTCTCAAGCCACTTGGTTGTCATGGAAACAGGCGGAATAGAACAGATGGTCTCCACTAGCCAAATTCCAATTAAACCGGGCAGAGATGGATGGAGAAAGGGGTGTATGCGACTAGGCCACAGAGGGCTCTGTCCCCCAACCCAGGCTGCCCGCCCTGGGCTCCCCGAGGATGGACAGGAAGCCCCCGATCCCTTCCGGCAGATCAGGGACTGGGGTCAGAAGGACGTTCTGGGAGGTGGGTGGAGAAAGCTGGCCGGAGGAGGGTCCCCACTCAGTCCCCTCTAACCTCACCCCTTGGCAAAGGTTGAGGGAATGCCACCTTGGAGAGGGGCACTACCGGGGGGTGGGGGTGGGGACACACATTTAAATCTACAGAAACGCTGGAACAGAGATGCACGCGCACATGTACACCCAAACATCCACGTGCGACGAAATAGTGCTGCACACGTATACGTGCGCATGTCCATGCACACGCACACGCACAGAAACTCATGAGGGCACGCGCAGAAAGGTTACGCAAAGCCATTAATCAGAGACACGCTTAGAATAGTACAAAGAAAATGCTCTGGAAAATAAAGTAAGCAATTTATTTCAATTTATTTAATAAACATGTATTAAGAAAGTAGGAATTGCAAGCACACACACACACACGTGCATGCACGACATGGTCCCAGGCTCAAGGACACAGGAAATATTAACCACTAACGCGATCAATGTGCTATGGCAAGAATGCTCGAAAGTGCCATGACGATACTGGGGGGGAAATGATGAATTGGGGGCAGGGGATTCTTGCCAGGCCACGAAGCAAGGCCCGCCAAGCAGAGGGACAGCAAGAGCAAAGGCCTGGTGGGGTGAAAGGTGAGAAACAGCGAGCAGAGGGCACGAGCTCAGCGTGAGTGGGGTCTGGACGCCACACACGGACACACCTGCCAGCACGCACCTGCCTGCGGAAGCACACAGCCACGCCCGACTTCACACACGCAGCCACAGCGCCCTCCGGTCCCCCCAGGGCTCGATGCCCAGGAGATACTTAGCAAATGTGAACGCCATGAGAAAAGATGCTTTTGTTTGCCGCAAACAACATGAGGTGGGTATGGGAGGTGTCAGGAAGGAGAACGGGAAGCGTCGGAAGTTTGCACATCTTGGCTACGGGGGTTACGCAAAGTGCCAACAACACGGAGAGGTGCGCAGAAGAAGGAAACCTCATCCTCGCTTACTAGGGGCTGAGAAGGAGGGAAGCCAGCCAGCTCCCATCGGTTTACTGTACGTTTACAGAGCATCTACTGTGTACAAGGCACCGAGCTAAGGCCTGCAGAGATCTCAAGGCTGAGCCCTCTCCTTCAAAGGGCTCCGTGTCTGGGGCGAGGGGAGGACAGAAAGTACGAGACCATGCAGGAGGTTCTGGCTACAGTGAGACCCTGGACCAGTGGTTCTCACCTGGGGTGCCTCTGCCTCCCAGGGGACGTTTAGCAATGTCTAAAGGCATTTTTTAAGTGTCACGCAGTGGGGGGTGAGGGAGGACACTGCTGGCTTCTACTGGGTAGAGACCGAACGTCCTACAGTGCACAGGATAGTCCCACATAAAAGGGAATTATCTGGCCCCAAACGTCCAGATAGTGCTGGCTGGGGCTGAGAAACCCCGACGTGGACCATGGGGTCTGTACTTAAGTCACTAGCACTGGGGAGCTTGAGAGAGCTTCAGACAGAGCAGGGCTGTGACACATCACACTTCTTGCTCTGACAGGGGTGTGCGGGCTCCCCAGGAATGGGGAGAGGCCCCCAGGATGTCTCAGAGGGTGGTGGTTGTAGACGGGGGAGGGGCCACTTCAGCCACTCCTACTTAGACTCCAGCTCTCAGCCTCAAGGTCACTGCTCCAGGGCCCAGATTAGGGCCCCACCCCCACCCCACGTCCCCTTCAGAGTCCCGTGCCTAGTTTACTCACTCGGGAAATTCTCTGCACCGCTCTGTGCATCTCTGTGCCCAGAGAACAGGAATGACACCTGTTTGGAGCGCCGGACCTCCCTACCAGCTCCCGCAAAGGATTGAAACAGGTGGGAGAGGTTCCTCTTTCCCACCTCCCCATCCCCTGACCACACGCCTTATAAAAACAGGTCTCAAGGAACTGTTCCGGCACCCATCGGGTGGGATAGCACCAAGGATCCGGATGGAGGAGGAGGCCTGGAAACCCACACGGCCCAACAGCAAGTTTTCTAGCAGTTGGAGATGAAAATGTCGCCCCAAAGCCCAAGCTCAAGGACGCGTGGCCCCCTCTCCCCCTCACCCTGAACCTCCAATCCTGTTTCCACTTGGGGAGTCACCTGGTCTTCAAGTGCCCCCTGAGGCACATTAGCCTTTTAATAAAGCCTTGAACCTCTGTTTGAGCTGCTGAAAGTACTTTGTCTTGACACAAGGGACCTGGCACCTATAGATAAACATCTGTTGACTAACTGACCTCACCTAAAGGATTAGGGAAGCATTACCCACAGGGTCACCCCAGGACCCTGCCTGGCCAGCGGCAAGGTCAGCCAAGTGAGTCAACAGAGGCCAGGGGCCCTGCTAAGGAGATGCCTTCTGGGGTGGTCGTGGGGCCCGCCCTCCCAGCAGGAAATATCTAGGGGCATCCAAAGAGCCTGTGGGGGGAGGCTGGCTAAAACAGGCCACTAATCTCTCTTGAAGATTAAATACCACACTGGCTCCAGGGACCAGAAACCAGCTGGGGGGGAGGGGACAGGGAGGAGGTGGCGGCCCGGGGCAGGGGCGGAGGTGGGGGCTTCTTTTTCAGAGGCCTGGGCAGAGCCTAGAAGGTGGGGGTGGGGGAGCTGAAATTGGGGGAAAAACACCAATGATTAACCAGAGCTACTAATTATTAACCAGCTAGACTCTTGGACTTGAGCGCCCCATTTCTGGCTTCACCACTTCACCGGTGTTGAATCCCAGGCATCCCTAGATCTCCCCGCCCCTCCTCCTAGCGTGGAGACTATCTCCAGGCCTGGCCTTGCATTTTATCTTCCGGTGCCCTTCCCAGAGGTGGCGGCTGCTATTGAATATCAACCCCCACTCCCAGCCCTGGGAGGGTGTCGGGAGAGACTAGGATGACAAGTGATTGAAACTATTATTTGCGGCAGGTCCCATGCTTAGTCTGGAGGACCCGAAGGCAGCGGTCCTTGGGATCCATCCCCTCTTGGCCTCCAACCCCCACCCTCACACTCTGGAGGGTAGCTCAGCCCCTTATCTCTCCCTGTTCAGCCTCAGGGTTTGGCAGGGGGGGGGGGGGGGGGGGAGGCCGGAGGAGTAGGGAAAAGGAGGGAGGGGAGCTCCCAAATGTGCTGCTAGGGAGGGGTCTGGTGACAGGGAGGGTGGCAGGGATCGGGAAGCCTCGGGGACGTGGGAGAAGGGGTTCCAAGCTGAGCCTCCCGGGCTTTGGGCAGGGGCACTGGAGCTGAGAAGGGCAGAGGCATGCTGGGGTTCAGGAGGGAGGCTGCTGGGTTACCTTCAGGATTCAGGGAAGCCCAGATGCTCCAGGGGCGAGAGCCTCATCTAACAACGGGCCACAGGAAGCCATGGTTAATTCAGTCTCAACTGAGAAACAAAGTGGGTCACAAGGGTCTGCCTACGGGCTATGTAGTGCCTGGATGGTACCGATGAACTGCCTGCAGGGTGGTGGACCATATCACGGCCTCCGTATCACAGTGTCAGACAGCGGGGTGCGGTGCCTCACCCGGCCACATGCCCCAGCTCGCCCTTAGTGCCGCGACATGCCATGGAGCCGCTGCCCCATGTCGTGAGGCGCTAATGGGCGACACGAGAGGCTGCCAGGAGATCACCCCATGTGGGCGTCCCTGTGGTGCACTGCCTCCCACGGTGACCACACCCATTCCAACTGGCCCCCACCCGTCCCCATCAGGGCACAGGCTGCTGGGAGAATTAGGGGCTGCTCCTGCTGTCTCCAGGGCGAAGTGACAGTGACGGCAGGCGGCCCCTCCCCACTGCCCTCCCCGCTGTCCTCCCTATGCCCTGAATCTGTGCAATATGCTCCCTTTCTCAGGCCCTTCTCTCCCCATCACCAACTTAATTCCTTAATTCCCGCTGGAGATAAGCGGATCTTTCACTGCAATTTATTGTTAATCCAAAGGAAAACAGGGTTCGGAAGGGGTGAGGTGGAGGTGGGGAGGCGTGAAGGCAGCCGACCCACTGTGCCAACTCCCGGATCCCAGGGTGGTTGTAGTGGCTGGGGAATCCTAGGCCAAAATCCTCGGGCAGGTCAGCCGTATTTGGGGCATCACACCGGCCACCGGGGATCGAGAGAGCGTGTCAGACCTGGTCAAAAGCACTCGTGGGAGAGAAAACTGAGAGCTGGAGACCCTCTTTAATGCCTGAAGTATATCACGTGCAAGATCAGACGCGCTCCACACGATCCCAAGTGGGCAGAAGCAGGATTAATGGGTGGGAGCTTCAGGCACGCAGACTTCAGCTCCGTGCGAGGAAGAATCTGGGGCAGTGAGAGCTGTAGGGGCATCCACGTAGGGTGGTGAGTTCCCCATCGTTGGAGGTATTCATGCTGGAGCTGGATGTTCAACCAGCTGGTAGCGCTGCAGTTGAGGGGTTTTAAGAAGGATCATTCAACTCTCCTTCCAACGCCAGGTTTCTCCTGACTTACCCAGTCTATCCTCCACAGGGAAGGGAGTTATCTTCCCCTGCAGGGAAGGGAGGTACCCTCAGCTGATAGCTGGGAGGCTCTTTTTGGACCCGAGGATGGGAGGGGAGGGGAACGCATAGGCTCAGAAATTTAACCGGCCTGCAAGGGGGCGGGAGAACGCACTCCCCGTCCCTAGGCCCTTCACAGCCCAGCAGGGAAGGCTTAGGAGGAGTGATAGGTTTACTTGGGCCGACCCTGCAAGGCCCCGGCTCCTTCTCTCCATCTCCCAGCCAGGCCACTGTCCTGTGGCCACTAAGAGAGGGCACCCTCAGCTGTCACCTGCTGTGTGTCAGGTCAGAGGGCAGGTGCCGTCCCCTGTTAGGCCAAGTTGAGGAGTGACAGGAACTCAGCCGAGGGACCCCTGCGGTGTGCTGGGCCAGGCTGCCCGGTCCCAGGGAACTGCCCCTCCCCTTGATGGAGGCTCCCCGGGCCAGCAGCACCTAACAATAACCAAGTGGTGTGCAGGCTCGCTCTGGAGCGGGCACTGTGTTCATCACACCACATGCATTATTTACCTTTTCTAAACCTCTCATCACATCCCTGCTTTCCAGGGAAGGGAACTCAAGTTTAGAGGAGACGAGACGCAGATACGCGTGAGGGCGCACGTAAGTGATAAGAGACGGGGACCACGTGGTTCCAATGCAGCCGGTGGGTTCAATTTGCTGGGGAGGAAACAGTCAAACCAGTTGTTTGCGATCCTATAGACAAAACAATTATCCAAGATTGACCTTCTGCATTCTCTAACTGGCGGCTGGGGGGCAGTGCAGACCCTGCCTCTGACGGTCATCATCTTTGATTGCCTGCCTCTCCCCCCCCACTTCCTGCCCCTGCCCCCCAGTATCCAGGCTCTGCCCATTCCCCTCCCCCAGCCGGGGGAGAGCCCCCTGCCTCCGTGGGGGAGAAGATGGCAATCAGAGTCTAATCGGGAGCGCGCGCGCGCGCGCACACACACACACACACACACACACACACACACCATAAACCTCTCTCATACACACACAGAGGACATAAAAACACTTGTAAAGAAACACATAAAGCAGCACAAATTATCATTACAGCTCGAGCTGTATACACAAGTGCCGAGGGGGTAGGAGTGATGGAGTGAGAAGGTGGGAGAGGAGAATCGAGCCATTTCCTGGGCAGGATGTTTCTGAGTCGGGGGGGGGGGGGGGGGGGGCGCTGGTCCCCAGCAAAGTGGCCTGGTGGCTCTGTCTGCCCCTGCTCCAGGCTCTCTGGGAGGAAGGGAGAGCCACAGAGACCCTTCCCGCTTATCGCTGCCACAGTGCCAAGAGGTGGGTCCTACGGACGTTGCGGCCTCCCTCCCCCATTGCCACCCCCTTGGTAGGGGCAGGGAGGCCCATCATCTGACTCTGGGGAGGTGACTCAGGTTGGGAAGGGTGCCGGGCGGGCTGGGGCAGGCACGGGGAGCGGGGGGCTGTTGCCTAAGTTCCCCAAAGGCCCATCCATCAGCCGAATGGAGATAATCAGAGTGTTCAGCCGGCCCAGGACACTGATTACTCTCCGGGCACCATAAACACAGGGAATAAATCTGGGAAGGGGCTGGGTAGGAGGGTGGCTCGGTAGCAGGGCTGGCCACCCTGCCTGGGAAGGGGGAGGCAGCCCATCCATCATTCTGAGAGATGTAGCTATCTAGGCCAATGAGATGGAGGACAGTTTGGGGGGCGGGGGAGGTGGGCAATCATAATAAAATAATCCGGTGCAGTGTGGCTGCTGTGCTCTGATCTTATATACACTCAGGAGGAGGCTGTCCCTGCCCCTGCTTCAATTTTTACCCAGCAGCCACCGCAGGAAGCTTCTGCCACTGACACCAAACTCTCGGAGGACATCTGGCCCACAGGGTAGAGAAGAGGGGCACGGAGGTGGTGTGGCTCGAGAGTGCGGCTGGGCATCCGCGGGCCCAGGGCAATGCGGGTCCCTTGGTGCCGACAAAGGGCGCTCCTCCTTAGGTTTGGATGGGGGCCAGGTGGGTCCGGAGCCCTCCATCCTACTATTCTTTCCAAGCACTTCCTGGGCGCCGGGCAGATTCCGGGCCCAGGAACCAATCGCATAGCGCTGGCCTGTGTCTGGGCCACAGAGGCCGCGCCGTAATTCAAGCTAACGGAGCATGGATAATCTAGAACAGCAGAGGGTCTAGGAGGAATTTCTCTTTGGCGTCGAAACCTATCAGATGACTGTTTTGCAGCCCAGTTACCCTCCTAATTAAGCAAGTTTGTGAGGCCTGAGTCCACGTGGTGATGTGCGGGGTCAGGGTGTGCCGAGCGGAGCATCGGCCCGGGGTCACCCTCCAGAGGACAATCTGCATGTGAGCGATCTGGAGGTCGCTTAGTCCTCAGCCACAACGTCCAGAGAGCATTTTGATTTTTCTGCTCCCACGACCCTCTTCCCTGGGATAGTTCTCTAAGCCGGCTCCGTGGCTGCCAGGCCTCTGTCCTCAGCTCCCTGCTCTGAACCTGCCTCGGGCAGAGGAAGCACCGGCCCTTTCATCCCAGGGGATCAAAGCAGCCAGCACAAGTGAACACCCTAAATCCTCCCCACCTCCCCAGGTAGGGGCCCCTCCCTTGCCATCTTTTGGGATCTCTGGGTGAGGGCCTGCGAGACCAGAACCTTCCAGAAGCTTTGGATAGGCACTGGCATAGGATCAGCTTGCTGAGCTGCGGACCCACCCAGGACCAGGGGCTTGCCTGGGAACACCCGCTGCGGATAGTTCCAGGCGGCTTCTTTGGGAGAAGCTGTTCCACCTGGCCCTAGTCTCGTCAGTGAAGCATGGGAGGAGACCCCCTCCCCCCGCAGGTGGCATCAGTGATACCCAGAAGCTCAGCGGATGAAACAGTGATGACATTGAGACATTTCTTTCCAGCAGAGCCACATTCACACTCCCAAGAGAAAACAGGGACTGCAGTGGAATCTACCAGCAGTGCAATGGTTGCTACTTCGAGCACCTGTAAGGTATCCAAGGACGCAGTAATGACCACCGAGACTCTGATGATGGGCACTAATAACCTCACCCGCTCCAGGGCCGCACCAGGTTATTCCTGCGCCATCAAAGGGAGCAGGGGGCGCTGAGCGATATACGAGGGTGGTGGGCATCCTGGACGCAGGGTCTTGTGTTAGTCCAGGAGTGGTAAGCCGTCTTTCTCCGTCACCCATCCACCCAGGAGAGAGGCAGCTTAGCTAAGCGGTATGATCGTGGACACTGGGCCTGACTTCCTGGAGCTGAATCCTGGCTCTGCCTCCTAGTAGCTGTGGGACCACGGGCAGGTGGTCTAACCTTTGCCTGGGCCTCATCTTTCCACGTGTGAAAAAAGGGAGAAGAGAAGGGCCCTCTACATGAGTGGTAATGAAGATTAAGTCAGTGATTACATGTGAGGTGTTTATAACAGTGTTGGGCACCCAAGAAGTCTCAATATAAAGTTTGTTATCACCACCATCGTCATCAGCTGCCCAAACAACCAACCATGCATCCACCTGGCCCACGATGTGGCCAAGCCTGTACTAGGCCCCGGGGACACCGAGATCCATCAGCAGTGGACTTGTCCTTTTGGAGCTCTTGGTCTTGGGGAGAAGAAAAACCCCAGGCTCAAATAACTATACAGCAAGATGCAGAGTGGTTAATGCCATAGGGGGGCATGGAGGAGGTGCCAGGGGGCTTTGAGATGGGAGAGGTTATCCCCAGCTGGGAGAGGGGGTGGGTCACGAGGTTCATGACAGAAGTGGCTCTTGATCTCAGTATTTAGATATGGGAAGGAAGGGAGAACTTTAGGCGTTGGGGGGGGGGGGGTGCTGGCATGTGCAAAGGCACTGAGGTGGGAAAACGTGGGACATGAATAGAGGGGTGTGTGGCTGGGTGGGCCTGGCGTGCGGGGGAGGGCAGTGAGAGAGGAGCTAGGGAGGGGATAGCCATTGGATGCTTCTGGGCCTGTGAGCGTCTTTCTCACGTGCCCTTTAGGTGTATCCATCCAAGAAGCCGTGTGAGCAGACTGGAGCCAGAGAGCCAGGAGGCAGGGGCTGTGGCAACAGTCCCGTGAACAAGGGCGCTACTAACAGCCCCTCCCGAGGTGGGGCCCATATCAAGTGGTGGCAAGGCTGGCTTGGCTCTGAGGCACCTTCTCTAACTTTCTTTGTCCTAGCAGGCTGGCAGCATTTGCCCACAAGATACCAGGACTGAGGGAGGGCGTGCTGGAGGCGCGGCTTGGGCCCCAGGAACCAGAGCGCATGGAGGCAGCCTCACCGATCCCCCTTGGGGCCAGCACTCCAGACCGGCTCGAGACTAGGGCCCTACGGGGGGAGCCCCAGGAGCTAGTACAGGTCTCTAGTCCCCTTTTCTCCAGAGCGAGGCGGACTCGCGTCTGCCCAAACAGATCGGCCCTCCCAGCTCCGCTGACTCATTTGGCGGGCAAACCAGCTCATGCGCCAAAGCGTGGGCTGGCCTGTGTGACCCTCCATGGAAGCGTACCAAGTGAGCTCGTGTGCGCTAAGAACAAGTTATTTGCGCCTGTCGCTTACTTTTCCTCCACAAGACGGAGGTACCAGGAAGGGGCGAGCTTTCCTTTGCTCTGGGCTTGTTTTTTATGGTGATGACCACTGAGCCCCGGTGGTATTCTGGTGACCAGCAGGTATATGCAGAGGATTGTAGGAAAAGAGAGATCAAGATAAAGCAGAGAGGGGAAGGCAGAGGCAGAGAGGAGCCGGGCTGTCGACAGGCACTCGACTCTGCTGAGCGAGAAATAATCCCGGCTCTGGTGGGGAGAACCCCATGACGGCACCCAAGCTTCCGTCACAGCAACTGTGGACAAGTTACCCCACCTCAGGGAGCGGTGTGAGACCGGTGAGACCCTGTCCTAGCTGTCAGGTGACAGAAGTGCATCTTCAGGGAGGAAAAATGTTTCCACCGTGGGGTCCCCAGGTCTCCACCCCCACGGGGCAGGAGGATGGGCCAGGATTCTCAAGTCAGGGTGGCCATGAGGAAGCCAAACTCATCTCTACTGCTGGGATGTGACTCTCAGACCTACGGGTGAGCGTGGGGAGCCGTCCCCTGACCCCAAGGCCCCCCTCCGCAGGATGGTGTTTTGCTAAGCTTCTCAGCCAGCTCATGCCAGACAAGGCGGGCTCCTACGAACAGCCCTGGAGGGAGCGTGTGCTTCTCCCCTTCAGGCAGGGGACAGAACTGGGGATTCGAGTGGGCAGGAGGGAACCTGTGTTTGCAGCTTTGGGGAGCACACATTCCAGGACAGGGAACGGGGAGGCAAAGAACTCCACTTAAGCCCACAGATCGAACTCCAACTCCCAATGGGACCTTCTCATGCCCATGGCCACTGGCCTGCTTTGCTTCCTGGGCCACGCCTGCCGCTGTCTCCCCGTGGAGCTACCAGCCAGTGGAACTAATGTCCTCTAATGAGATCCGGGCCAGAGTGGCCGGGCGGGTTTTATTGTCTGTGGCTTGGTAATGAGACTCCTCATAAACTGGGAATGACATTGGGGTCTGTGCAGGCCAGAGCGGGGCGGGGAGTGGCCCAGGAGAGGGAGTCTGCTCTGCCTGCCAAATCTCACCCCTTCTCCTCTCTGTGGCTCTGTGTGTCCGCGTGCTCTCGGAGCGCCACTCTCTGCCCCAGTGCCTGCCTGTGCCCTGGGGCTCTGTGCTCATACCTCAGGGCCCTGCCCATGTCTCAGGCTAGATCTCCAGGGGGTGATGCTCTAGCTTCCAGAGGGACACTGTTCTCCCTGGCTCCCCTAGCTGTTCTTACTGGGCGTGCCGACCTGGGCTCCACGGTCAGCTCCCTCCGGCTGGGCCACCCTCCAACCTATGTCCTCCCCTTTTCCCTCCATTCCCCAGGGAGCTCTGGCTTGTTGTAGGGGGAGAATGGTGGTGGCTGGTGAAGTGAATGACCGTCTCACCGGACACGTTCTGTGGTGGCCCGGCTCAGCCTCTTCTGTATCTGTGCATCTCAGCCTGTGTCATCTCCCTCATCTACTGGATTTGAAGTCACAAGTTCTGGCACCTGATTTGGCCTCCCTGGCTTGAGATGGTCAGCAAATGACTAAGCCTGACTCACTTTCCTCATCTGTGAAATGGAAGGGCCAGGGGGCGCCTGGGTGGCGCAGTCGGTTAAGCGTCCGACTTCAGCCAGGTCACGATCTCGCAGTCTGTGAGTTCGAGCCCCGCGTCAGGCTCTGGGCTGATGGCTCGGAGCCTGGAGCCTGTTTCCGATTCTGTGTCTCCTTCTCTCTCTGCCCCTCCCCCGTTCATGCTCTGTCTCTCTCTGTCCCCCAAAAATAAATAAAAAAAAAAAAAAAAAAAAAAAAAAAAGAAATGGAAGGGCCAGGAATACCATTCTCCCCGGGGCTACTGGGGAGAAACTGGAAACTGGAAGAGGGCTTCCTGCCAGTGAGAAGGGGGTGACGCCAGGAGGGATGCTCTATCTGGCTGTACCGTCTTGCCAGATGAGTGGGCTGCGGGAGAGAGGGTCGTGCTGCCCACCCTTCCCCCAAACGTGGAATTTTGAAGGAAGGCAGGGGCTGAGCCCCAGGCCCTCCCTGCCGGCCCCGGCTTCTACCACAGCCAGTACTCCAGATGTAGCCAGGGAGTGAGGAGGGTGCCGGGGAGAGCCCCTGGTGACAGGCTGCAGAGCAAAGACCACACAGCACCTGCTGCTTGTGAGTACACGACCACCGGGGTCGGGCGCGCAGGTGCCTGGAGCCCACCAGGCCATCTGAGCCCCCAGGGGCTGCTGCAGCCCCTGCCCTCATTTCCAGGCGGGGCTCAATGAGCAGCTCCCGGTTGGCGACAAGGGAAGAGAGGTCAGCACTGGGCAGGCAGCTGAGTGGCTCTTTCTCAAGGGAGTACAAAGTGGCCACTGCCCAGCTGGCAGCTGAGAGGGCGCCGGGACCACTCAGAGGATGGGCGTGGAGAATAGGAGTAGCTGCCACTTTACTGCATGTTTATCACAGGCCGGGCGACGAGCTAAGTAAGCACTTTTCATACTTTATTGTCCATCTACACTTCACAACCTCTGGAATCTGTATTAACAGAAACCCATTTTACAGATGGGAAAAACTGAGGCTTACAAAGTAACTTAGCCACTCAGCCAGCAAGTAGGAGAGCTGGGATTCAAACCCAGTCCACCTGGCTGCACTCTGCTGTCTCACTATGCTGGGTGGCCACGATGGGGTCCTTCCTAGGCTGCAGGGAGAGGACCCAAGCCGTCTGCCGCTCTCTCAGAACTAGGGCCCGAGACCGCTGTTGCCTTGCCCTAGAAGACTGTGAAAGGCACAGATCCCATGAGCCCGGGGCGGGTGGGGGGGGGGGGGAGGGGGGAATACATACCATTGCTCCCCTCCCCCATTCAAGGATAAACCTTGGGATTATCCACTGCCCTAAAGTAAAGAGCCCGTCATCTGCCACCAGGAAGACTTCCTTTGTGTCCTTGTCGGGTCTCTCCTATTGCACTGTGTTCATCTGTCCTTCGGGAACGGGTCAGGGTTCAGGTGCTAGGCTTGATGTGTTTTCTTCCCACCTCTTCCCTCTCCCCATCTCCCAGATCAGCACAATCCAGAGTTTCAAGGGTTAACTGGACTAAGGGGTGTTATCTCCAACGCAGGGCATTCCCTCTGCAAAGTGATCCCTGCTCAGATCTTAAGTTACCTCCTGCCCCCGCCAGCACATCTGCTGCTGGCTCGGCGGACCTGGTCTCTATGGAGAGGGGCGGGCATCGTGGGGGAGAAACACCTGCCAGCCGATCTTGGGCACGGGGTCCTGGGTTCCCAGGACAGGCAAAGTTCTTCCCTGCCTCTTGCCCCTCATTCCCTCTCAGGGGGCTCTCCCATTCTGCTGCACGGAGCCCAGGGTGGTTCCAGGCACGTGTATGTTGCCGACCTGAGTACACCTGTGGTTGGTTCCACGGGGCTATTTTCGTGGAGGACCCAAACCCGCACTCCTGCCCCTTTTAAAATGCCCAGAGTTGGCCACCTTTCTCCTCAGATGATCCCCTTTCCCCCAAGTGTTCAGGCACAAAGTAAAGATGCCCAATGAGTAGCTGCAAACCTATCTCCCGGGGCCCCTCCCAGCCTTCTAGGGATCTGGAGAAGCCCTGGGGCAAGCCGGGCCCCAGTCGACACCAGGATCCAGATACCATGGGCCAGGGAGACAAGACAGGAAAGTCTCCTTCCTCACCAGGTGAGCATGCAGAGGCCCAGTGTAAAGCCAAGGGCAAGAACAGAAAAAGAAACCAGTGTAAAGGCTTCCGGCTCTCAAAGGACCCAGCAGCCCACCTGGCAAGTCCTAGGTCTCTTCCCCAAATCACCTCTCTGACCCTGTGACATCAACACAGGTCTTATCAAGGCTCAGAGCCACTCACAAAACCCTAGTGGGAAAGACAGAAGAGATCGGTTATATGTGAATATACACCTGATATACAGTTATAGCCCTAGTCCCGTGCCGACCCACAGCCACCAGCGCCCAAGACCTCCTTGCCCTCGCGCCCGTGGGTCTGCCCGTGCACAGGGGATTGCAGATCACCGACGCAAGCACACAAAGCCTGGCACGTGTGTGTGCCAATCCACACGGATGGTGAGACGATATGCAGGCTGTCAGAAATGTCACCGCCGGAGCGCCACAGCTGGCTGGTGTCCAGTCTAGTCCGGCACGCGGGCTGACGGTCAGAGTCAAAACAACAACAACGACAATGACGGTAAATCAGGCGAATACACAGGTACCCCCTCGGTCTGTCTCTCCCCCAGGTGGGAGCCACTCAAGTTACCAGGTTAACCAGGAAAAGATACAATCAGGAAAATCGAAGGTATATTCACACCTCCCTCGGGTGTTTTCTGTTTGTGCCGAACAATGAACGTAAGTCAGCTGCTAAACAATGGCAGTATCGTAAGAAGCAGCAACGGGGGCAGACCCTCTGCCCGTGCCCCGGCCCCGCGCCACCCCCTGCCCCCCCAAGCCTGGCCCACTTGCTCGCTTGCTGAGCCATCGGCACCAGGGTTCTGCTGGCTGGCATGACCGTCCTGGCAGCATTCAACGGGGTCCTGGGTCAGGAAGTGGCTAACGAGTAGGTGGGTTCATTGTGCAAAGCTGAGTGGCTGAGACGGGAACTGGTATCATCATCTTGGCCGGCATCGGGCAACAAGGGACCACCTGTCCCCCTGAGCCACAGATATTCAGGCTCAGAGATGCCTTACGGGCTGCTCAGCCAGGGCTGCGGGGCCCAGGCTCTGCAAGATCTTCTCCTCCCCTCCAGCTTGGACTGTCAGGCCTTGAATCTGATTCTGAGACACTCTCTACAGCGCAGCCTCCAAAGCGGGCACTGAGATTGCTGTTCGCACACGCTGTAATCCCCAGGCCGGCAGAATTGGTTTTGCCATAATGTCCTGCCCAGCAAGCCTGAGCACATCACTGTCTGTGAGAAATGGGGAGAGAGGAAAATAGCCCAGCAGCTCCGACACTCGGAGTTTTGAAGGAAACCACCTTCTGCAGGCTCTGTACAGACTGCAGAGAAGGGATGTGCCGCGGGCCCGACAGGTCTTCCGAGGGTGTGCACGACACCTGGGGTGTGTGTTCTCTTTCCAGACAAAAGGTTTGGGGAAGCCAATTAGGGAGGGTGTGGTGTAGGTGGGACACCGGCTCTGTGCACCTGCTTCTAAGGCAGGTTCTCTGCCTCCTCCCCAGGGCTCCTCCTGTCCCTCTTCGGGGGTGTCGTCCCTATGCTCCACCGGCCATCTCCTCTGAGTTGACCTGTAGGAACCACAGACTGTTATCTCCGAAGCTTGTGGGCTTTACCACCCAGCCTGGTAAAGGCTGTGTTGTTGAAAACATACTTCTGTGTTTACACGTCAATAGCCAGATTGAGTGTTTTTATTTTTTTTTTTAGTCAGAGGGCCATCGCACACACTGGGGGCTGCCCCCACCTGCTTCGCCCCAGAGAGAGGACCTCTCTTTGCCCTCCATGCTCCCTGACACAGCCCAGGAGAACCCAGAAAAGAGCATCCGGCTGGCAAGTCTCCAGAGAGGAGCAACAGAAAGCACTCAGGAGGGAGCTGGCGAGTGGTGGAAAGTGGGGTGTGGGCAGGCAACTTCTGAGCCCCCCAGCCTCCATCCAGTGTCAGAGGGGCACAACCACACCCGCCCACCTCCCTTTGCAGGGGCACAGGGCACACAGGCGGGTGTGCGAGGGAGCTTGGCCAGCGGGGGGGATGAATTCTGGCTGCCCCTGATGCCACCCCGGCCATAACAATGACAGTCGACCGAGGAGGGCTTAAGTGCCTGAGTTGTAGTTCTCTGTCTGCATCCCACCCCTCAATCTGCAGTTTTGGGGAGAGGGGAGTGTCTACACTGAGCCAGGTGAGACTGCCATCTCCCTGACCCCACTTCCTGAGTGGGGTGGAGCAGGGCAGGCTTCCAGCCCCCCAGAGGAGTTAACCACTATGTACCTCAAAGCTGGGGGAAGAGAACAACGAAAGGAGTGGAAAAGGGGGTGAGTCCATTCTTTGCCCCCAAGCCTTTCCACTCTTTGTCCGATGGGAATGAGGTTAACCCCTGGTGTGCCAGACCAGCTAGAGCTCCCCAAAAGCTCTCCTTTCCCTAGCATCTGGGTGTGGACACTATGCAACTGAAGGGTTCCCAGAAGCTCACCGCACCCCCCTTCCCGTGGTCAGAGAAGTCCTAGGGCCTAAGCTCTGGCTGGCTTCCCAGGAGGTCCGGTGTGAGAGAAAGACCTCTCACTCACCACGACCACCCTGCGGGGGAAGGGGGGGTCGACTCAGGCCCCTAGAAATGGATAATGCTGCTTGTGTGCCCTAGAATTCCCGCCCCCCACCTAGCAGGGCAGCACCCCACAGGCTGCAGGGGTGGGGGCACTGTGGTGCCGGCCTCCACAAAGTGCTTTTGCTACCATAGGCCATTCAGCCAGATCGGTGGAGCCCTGGCAGTGAGCTGGAGGCAGAAGGGGCATAGAATTGAATGAGGCCAGGTTCCTGCCTTCCAGGGGTACACCCCAGCCCCGGACCGCTGCAGCCAAGCTCGCCCCCCGGGGTAACAAACTAGCCCGCGATTCTGCGGCACCGCTGGCGTCTCCAACGGGCCGCTGCCGGCGGCGCTCCAGATGTGATATTCTTGCCCCATGCGGAGCTGGTCTCTCCCTACTCCGACCCCTTATCCTAAGGCCAGACCACGTGCTCCAGCCAACCCCCGCCCTCCCCCACAAAACCCCCCCATCTAGCCCGGGCGGGAGGTCGTCTCAGGTTTCCTCCCGGAGGGCTGGAGGCACCCCCACCCCCACCCTGACCCCCGCTGGTGTCACCAGCTACCGTGGGAGCCTAGCAGCTTCCCCAGGGACACAAAGGGTTAAACCCAGGCGAGGGGACTCGGTCGGATTTGCCTCCTAAACGCATTTTCCAGTTCATTCCCCAGCACAATACGCCGGGGCCGGTCCCAGCCTCCGCCCCCACCCCACCCGTCAGATGGGCCACCGCGGGCCACCCCAGGGTCGGGCATCGGGTTAACCCCTCGGCCGCCGGCCGCCTCGAGGAAGGACACGCGGGGCAGCCTCGGGAAAGTGGGTCATGCAGCCACCTGGCTGGCACCGAGCCCGCGGCGCTTCCTCCGGGGAGAGCCCCCAAACCCGGCGCGGAGTTCCGAGGCGAAGTCCGGCTCGCGCAAGGCGGGGAGGTTGCGAGCCCGCGCGGCCCGGGCCTCACCCACCGGGATAGGAACCGCAGGTGAGCGAGAAGCTGTCTCTGACGCAGGAGCCGGCTCTCCGCGCCCGCGTGTGGCTGCGTGGGGCGGGAGGGGGCCCGAGCGCGCGGAGCCGTCTGGCGAAGGGGCCGGCGACAGAGACGAAGCCCCCCTGCCATCCTCCAAACCCGCAGCCCACCAGCTCCGAGACTGACGCCCTCCCCCTGGGGCTGTTGTCTCATACCCCGAGACGGCGATTACGGTGATTATTTTGCATTTATGTAACATGCAGTGTTTCCAAACTGCTTCCCGAGCTGAGAGCTGGTTATTAAATAAATAGAACGCGATTACATATTATTATTTTTGTGAAAAACAGAGCGGAGAAAGTGCTTTCTTGCTACACAGAGACGTGCATCCGACTGCTTCCCTGCAGGGCAGGCTGTGAGGCTTCTCATCCTCTCTTTCTCCGCCGTGCCACTCGCACCCCCCTTACCTAAGCCGTGACCCAACTTTTCTGCCTCCTTCTGCTGCCTGTAACCCAGACGTGCCCGCCGTCCAGCTCCCAGCCTCGGGAAGGCATTGGATGGTGGCGGGGAAGGGGGGGGTGGGGGGAGAGTGGAAGGCAGAGGAGGAACGCGCTTACCTGGGAGGAAGAATGCGGTCAAGCCGAGAGCGAGTCCCCACCAGCGTCCAGCGGCGCCCGCAAGCCCCATCCGAGCCATCGGGGTCCGGGGGTCCGGCGAGAGGGGCCGCGAGGAGAGCGCTCCCCGCGCTCCAGAAACCAGCCCGGAAGACGAAGGCCGATCGCTGCCGGCCGCCGGGCGCTCCGAGGATCCAGGTCAGCCGCAGCCGTCGGCCGGGGCGGGGTGGGCTGGGTGGGATCCGCGCGGCCGCAATCCGGGCCCCGGGCCGCCGGCGGCTCAGAGGCTCGGTGGATGCCCGCCGCAAGTTGCACGAGTCATGCCCCCTTCTCCTCCTCCGCTCTCCTCCCCGTGCCGGTCCCCGCCCTCTTCTTCCACGCAGAGCCGGGCTGGGGAGAGGGACCCACCCCCGGCGCGCCCGGCTGCCCGGCTGCGCGGCGCGGGCTCCCGGCCCCCGGCGCGCTCACACCCTCCCGCTCGGCTCCAACTTGCAGGCGTCCATGGCCGGCCGTCCTCCGAGGGCGGCGGGACGAGCCCAGGCGGCGGGCGGGCGGCGCGGTGGGCTCGGGGCCCAGGCGGCGGGCGGGCGG